>NW_018397261.1:2488880-2489141 GCF_002168275.2 Theobroma umbraticum
TTCTTTTAAGATATCCAAGAACTTGTCCAATGGCTTTCCAATGAACTTTACTTGGCCTACTTATATATCTTGAAAATCTGCATACCACAAATGCAATATCTGGCCTAATGCAATGTGTAGCGTACATAATGCTTCCAATAGTACTTGCATAATCAAGTTGCGAAATTACTTAGTCACTATTCTCATTTATTTTCATACTTGAGTCATATGGAGTACTGAATTCTTTTATATTGAGATGTTTAAATTTATTGATTAATTTCT
>NW_018397261.1:2489151-2541870 GCF_002168275.2 Theobroma umbraticum
AACATACCCATTATTATGTTTCTTAACTTTAATTGCCAAAATGGTATCAACCTCATTCAAATCCTTCATTTTAAATACAGGGATTAAATATTTCTTTTTTTCATTTATGTTGATTATGTTATTGCTAAATTTTAGCATATCATCATCACAAAGACATATTATTCTCTATAATCTTTGGTAAATTTTGAGTAAATACACTTGTCAGCCTCTTACGTTTAAAACCATAAGACAATATGGATGAGTCAAATTACTCACACCATTGTTTAGAAGCTTGTTTTAACCCATAAAGTGATTTAACCAATTTATAAACTTTTCTCTCATTTCCAGGAAGTATAAAACCTTCTATTTGTTCCATATATACTTCTTTCTTTAAATCACCATTTTAAAAAATGCTATTTTAACATCCATTTGATGTATATGCAACTTATAGATTGAAGCTAGTGCTATAAGGGTTATAATGGATATTATTCTATCCACTGGAGCATATGTATCAAAATAATATATACCTTTCTTTTGTTTGAAACCTTTAGCAACTAATCTTGTGTTAAAGGTTTGTACAAAACCATCAGTATTATATTTCTTTTAAATGTCTATTTACATTCAATTGGTTAAAACTTGAAGGTAAATTAACTAACACCCATGCATTATTAGATATTATTTAGTCCATTTCGTCATTTATAGCTTTTTTCCAAAAAGCTACATTCCTTGAAGACGTTGCTTCGCTAAAAGTTTTGGGATCTTTGACTACATTTAATAGAATTGGTGTTTTATTTAGTATATTCGTTCTATTTCAACTAGAAAAACAATTGAATTTCTAGAAACATAATCAAAATCTAAATGTGTCTCTTTCCTTAATCATTGACTCATTCTAGGCTCAATAGATTTATTAATTTTTTTCTTTTTTCACCAATTATTGGAGCCATTTCAACTTGCTTTTCCTTTTCAAAATTAAAAAAAAAATTGTAAACAAATTTATTTTCAAAGAAATCAACTATTGGAGCCATTTCAACTTGCTTTTGAATATTTTATATAACCAACAGAAATACTTTTGATGCCTCCAGACCCTAATTTTGCCTTATAAGGATTCATGACTTTATAATAAGCTATGCACCCCCACACTTTAAAATAATTCACGTTTTGTTTTCTGTCATTATTCCATATTTCATATGGTGTCATAAGTAATTTTCTTAAAGGTACTCTTTTACTTATATGATATGCTATCAAAAGTGCTTCTCCTAAAAGATTAAAAGAAGCTTTTACATTTAGCAACATACTATTTACCATATTTATCAATATTCTATTTTTCTTTCGGCTAATCCATTATGTTAAGGTGCATAAGGAGCTGTTCTTTAATGAGCTATTCCATTTTCTTTACAAAATAAAGAAAACAAGTCTGAAAAATATTTTTCTCCTCTATCACTTGAAAAAATTTTAATCTTTTTTTTATTTTCAACAATAGTTTTAAATTCCTTAAATTTTTCAAATGCTTCATCTTTTGTTTTCATTAAATAAACATGAGTGAAGCAAGAAAAATTATCAACAAATGTTATAAAACACCTTTTCCCTCCCTTTGTTAGTGAACTATTTAGTTCACAAATATCATAATGTACAAGTTCTTATAATTCTGATTTTTTTCAACTTTTGGAAAAGGTTTCTTAGTCATTTTAGCCTCAACACAAATTTTACATTTTTCAAAATTATATTTTTGACATGAAATATAGCCATGCTTTGACATACTTTTAAAGACTGAAAATTTAAATGACCTAGTCTAGCATGCCATAAATAAAAAGAACGTTCAACAGTATAAGCAAAAGAATTATTAATTTCATTGATACTGAGTTTGAACATTTCATCACAAGAATATCCTTCTCTAACAGATACATCATTTTTTTTATAGTACAACCTTATTGGATTCTAGTACAATTTTAAAACCATTTTTACATAATAAATGTGTAGATATAAGATTTTTTTTCTAATTTCAGGAACATAGAATATGTTAAGTAAAGTTAATTTCTGCCCTGAGGTACATTTTAACTCAATCGTTCCTTTGCTAAGCACTTTAGCAAGATTATGGTTACCCATTAGAATTTTTTCGAGTTTATTGAGTTCTTCATAACTCTTGAACTACCTTTTGTCATTTTAAATATGAATAGTAGCACTAGAATTTAACCACCATTCTAAATGTTTTGTTACAGTAGCCATGTTTACTTTGGTAACCATTCCAATATATATTTTTGTCACCATTGCAACAAGGCTTTTAACATCATGTTCAACAAGGTTTACCTTGTTTCCAACACCAAATGCAGTAATCTTGTTTTCAAGATTTTTTATAATTTTTGAACTTACACTCCTTGATAAAATGTTTTTTCTTTCCATAATAATAACACATTTTATCACTCTTATATTTCTTGGATTTCTTGAAATCAATTTTCTTGACTTTGTATCTTTTCAATTTTCTAGAACCTTTTTATTTTTCACCGAAAAGATTTATATTTGACCCAACAATGAATGCATCTCTAGCACAATTTTTTCCCTCAATATGCAAACAAGTTTGAAACTCTTCAAAAGTAAAACTTTCTGGAGAATGCAAAATTTTCTTCTTATATCTATTCCAAGAAGGTTAAAGTTTGGATATAATTGCTCCTACTTGAAATGAGTCAAGAATTTGATTTCCAATTCACTTAATGTATAGGCTAGAATTCATAACTCATGCACTTGATCCATAATTGGTTTGGTATTCGTCATGGTAAACTCGAAGTATCTCAATACAAGAAATTTATCTGTACCTTTTTTCTCCTTTTTTAACTTTTCCTCAAGTGCAATCTAGATTTCTTTTGCTAAAATCTTATGTCTAAAAAGAACATACAATCGATCAAATAGAGAATTGAGAATGTATCCATGACATATAAATTCGTCAAGTTTCCATTTTTCCATGTTCACATCAATAATGGTTGCGACAGCAGTTGTTGTTGCTTAATATGTTTGTTGTACATTTCATAAATCATATTCATGCATCATGATCAAAATTGAGCGTACTTGAGCATATTAGAAACATAAACTTATAAATGAACTTTAAAGCTATTTATGTGCTAGGTTTCAATCATCATTTAGAAAATCCCATATATCACTCTAGAGCCAAACATATTGAGATAAGACATCATTTCATTAGAGACCATATGCCAAGAGAAGATATTGTTGTTGAATATGTGAGTATAAAAGATCAGTTGGTTAATATTTTCACCAAACCACTAGAAAGAGAACAATTTTGCAAGTTAAGAGATGAACTAGGCCTTATGAACTTACTTTAGGTAAAATGGATGTCAAATTTGGTTGTTTGTGATGAATATCACTATAACCAAATGAAACTAATAATATGCATATCTTACTTGTTGTTCATATTGTATGTGCTTGGATACCATGTGGATGATTGATGCAATTAGCATTTGATATTTGTTCTTAAATTCCTCTATGTTGAAAATTTGCATGTTTCTGAAAATTTAATATGCATAACATGTGTAGTGCTTATGCATTCATTAACAACTTGTACATACATAAGTATAACCATCTAACTCTAAGAATGTACAAAGTTGATTATTTGAGAAATAAAGAGCAAACTTTGATTTTCACATGTTTTTATTGAAAAGTCTTTGGCTATACATGTCTAAAATGATATTTTAAAACCATTTGAATTTGATTTTACTCACAAATTATTTTTGGAATCCTTGCACCTTAGCAATTTTTTTTTCACTTTTTTTAATTTTTACGATGCAGGAATCAACCCACCCTTCATAAGAGTTGATACTACTTGGCTTAGGTACATGAATTAAAATGTTAAATTTTCTTACCTCAAGTCAAAAATTATTTAGATTTATATTTAAAAATGACATAGTTGAATTTGAAGCACATTTGCATATTAACTATGTCTTTCTTAAGCTAATGAATACTTGAATTTATCTACTTCCAAACATGGCACTCATATTGATTTTATAATTTTCATATGTTTACAATGATAAAAAGTGAAAAATGAGAAATTGCTCACGCATGTAGATTTTATTACTTTTATCACTTCTCATATGATTATATTAAAAAATCATTTCTTGAGAATTGAAATGTTTAAATGCTCAATCTAGGAACAATTCTTGAAATATGCTTCATGTTGTTGGAAGAGGAGTTTAATCATGCCATATCAATAGGTGAAACAAAAATAAAATAAACATGAATATAAGAATGTAGCAGAACTAAAACTAGGAACTGATTTCCTCCCAAGATCACTTTAATTGAATTTTGGATGATTTACAATTTAATATATGAAAGGTATGATCTGATCACTTCCTTAGGGACAAACAAAAGCAGGATTTCTTGTCCTAACAACATCGATCATCCTTTAGAAAGTATTCTTAAGGAGCTTGGTTGTCGTAAACTAAGGCTGTCCAAATGCATAGCCTCTAATGATTATCCACACAATGATTTTGAAAATCCCTACGTCAGGGTGGGATTGCTAAGCTATTCAATGTGCTAGAAAGAGAGTGTTCACAACATTTCTCTCTTAGAATCACCGTTGCCAAAATGTCAAAGATGAAAACTAATTTTTTTTCTCTTGCACACACCTAGAGGCAGCACACAAGTAGCAAGGTATTTATACTTTGATCCAACTTTAGCCCTAATTAGCTTTTACATTATTTTTCATGTAATTTGCTAATTATTCCTTACACTTTATTGAACCATTCAATTAAGTTTTTAATTAATCCTTGTACTTAATTAAATTCAATTAAAGTTCACAACTTCCATTTTTTAAGTCCAACTTAATCACCTATCCCAATTTAATCTCAATCATTATCTTTTGTGTATAACTCATTAGACTTCTAACATGTTGATAATGCAATTAAATTGTAATCTTAATTAATTAATATAATTTCACAGACCAAGATTGGCATCTAGCAATGCATCACAACCACCTAAATATTAAAAAAGTCAAGATAATTTAACTCAACCTTTCAGTGATCAATCTCTCAATGTAATTCATTTTCTCACCATATATCCTAAAGATGATAAAATCATGATGTAGTGTCTACTCTTGTAGATCTCCATATCATTCCTAAAGTTAGATCATTAGCTTCATAGAGATTTATGAAACTTTTTTCATAATTTTCAAGTCACCTTGGCCAAGGACTTCAATAAGCTAATATCAACCAAGAATTGTTAGGAATGTCTCCTTAATCACTTGGGGTGATGATTCTTATCTTGAGCACTCATTTACCTTCATATGGTTCATGCTACAACCAACTATATCCTGTTTTGGTTTCCTTGGTAAGACCCGTAAGGATATAATCAAATATATCACTTTACATATAAGACAACTTGGTTTCTTAAATCTAAAAAGTATTTACACAACTTACACAAGAGAAATATTGCATAGATGCTAAAGTGTGATATCAAAAGCATTTCTCATGTCAGGTCATGTTCAATAAACTTACTCTCCCATGGCAAACACTTACATTCTAATTCCAAGTATCTCTATACTTTAACTTATGAGATTGGCTACTCCCAAGTAAGGAACATAGAATATATCAGTCTCTAGGTATCATTGATGTCTAGTCTCAATGATACATCGATCAAAAAAAATTAAAAATTATACTTTGATGCATAAGGATCTCATAATTGTAAGTTGTAACCCATTGCGATTCTCTTACAAGGCATATTAATCTCATGGACTTTATCCAATTAGACATATAACCCATTATAATTGATGTCTTATTCATGAAGCAAAATGTTTAATCATTCAATGTGAATGATCTTCTTGCATGATTGAAACCAAGCCTTGACCAATCTTAATTAGCTGCAAAGCTAATTCCAACACATGTTTGTACTTAATTGATTGTTTTAAGATTGAATTATTACCTAGGCTCATAAAATTGATTTGGATGAAATCATAGAACTTAATGAATTTTTTTTTGTTCATATATTATTTTGGTCAAGTCAAATGCTTACATGACTTTTAATCTTGCTTGACCTTAATGATTAAAGTTTATGACTTGACTTAAGTGATTGAACTGCTTATAATGCTTCATTTCATAGAGTTTGTGTTGACTATATCTTCATTGAGCCTTAAATATTCACATGATCTAAAAATTTGATGTGCATCCACTCTAGCTTATAGGTTACTATAAATAACTTGGAATGTCAAATGAAATATGACTTATAGCTTAAGTGAGCAGTGAATACCCAATATGCTTTGATTGAATATCTCTTTCATGGATCTTGATAATTGGTATTCATTGATAATTGAATGTTCACTTTTAACATAAGCATGAGTTGATTGCTATATTTTCAATATTCCATAACAATTGATATCGGTCATAAATTATGAATTATTGAGAAATAGCATGTACCTTGAATTTCAATACTTGCACATTTTTTATTAGTATATGTCTATATAATTTTTTTAAAAAAATTATTATATTCATACTTGCATTTCGCAAAACAAATTAGATTCATAATTAATGAAGATGGCCATTTTATTTCTTGTAACCATGCTTGTGCTTACTTGATCATAATATTCTTTTACATGATTGGAATAAGTGTAAAATGTTTTGGTAATGCTTCATTGATAATGATATCTTCTTGATAAGAAAATTCTCCTTGAATTGCTAACTTCATATATGATTTGGAGAATATTTATTGGAATACTTACTAAAGAAATTATGAGTATTTGATACATATATTGAACATCTATTTAAATGCTCATACTCATCTATTTCCATGAATACATAAGTATTAGATAAACATGTTAAATATCTACTTAAATACTCATTTATTCTAGGTTCATGATTTTGTTAGTTTTAAAATTATTATTGTTTTAATTATAACTAAATGATCGAATTTGCATAAATATTGTTTGAGTTATCCTTATTCTTGAAATGATTTAACTCTCATACATTTGTTCATACATAGTTACAAGCTTGTCTCTTGAAGTTAGTTAACTATATCTATATGCTTGTATGACTTAGTTGTATAAGTGCTTATGATTCCTGTTCATTAAAGTCTAATTTAAAGATTAAAGGAAAATCTAGATGCACTTATTAAGGGGGAGTTTTGAATATCTTTTTTAATGATGACAAAAAGAGGGAGAAAGAAGACTAAGTTAAATAGAGTTTGATTGGTCTTTATTTTTAATTTATGTGTGTGATGCTTAGTTATGATTTTGTTGAATATTATGTGTTAGTTATTATGGATAGTCAATATATCTTGCTTAGCTACTATGGATATTGTATATCTGGTTTAGTTATTGTAGATATTATAAATATTTTATTACAAAAGAAAACTAGATGCATTGACTAAGGGGAAGCAATCCTAATTATGCATAAAGATTTAAAGTATTCAAACTAAACATAGACATTACACTTTTAATTTAAGAGTGTTTTGTCATCACCAAAAATAACAGAGAGAATGTTGACTTCATGTATTTTTTATAATAACAAAACATTCCTAATCATTGGTGTCTAATCAGAAAGCTTAAATTCGTTAACTCATTTGTTATTTGAAAGCAAGTCAAGATGCTGGTTCAATTGCAATATAGGTTAATTGGTTAAACAAGAAAAGAAGAAAGAGCTTTAATGAAGATAGATCAGTCTTAATTGATTAACACAAATCCTTAATCAATTAAAGCAATTCTAGGCGCTACACTAATGATTGGCAGAAAGATCTTAACTAGTTAACACAAAGTTTAATCAGTTAAGAAGGTAATGGATGCAAAACAGAAGGTTGTTAATCAGTTAACCAAAAGGGTTAATCGATTAAAGATCAAGCTTGCAGTACCTAAAAAGCACTAAAAGTCAAATTCAAGATAAAGTTGATTGTTGAAGGGCACTAAATGAAGGAATTCAAATTTGAAGATATTTTAATGAATTATCGCTTTTTTGAATCAATCAAAGTTGAAGGAAGAGAAACCTCAATTAGTTAAATGGAAGACTAACTAGTTAAAGAAAGATTGCTGGTTGGAGAAGTTTGAAAACAAAATATTCTTAATTGGTTAAAACCACTTTTAATCAATTAACACAATGAAGCAGACTAATAGACAAAAAAAATTGAACTAATTAGTGCTCACCTTTAATTGGTTAAAGAGTCACTACCAGCAATTTGAAAAAAGTTGCAAGAAGACAAAATAACAGCTATTTTTGCTCCAAAACTGTTTCTAATGGTTAGAAATTGTCCTCCAAGTATACATAGAGGTTCAAATGGTCAAAAATGGTAGAGAAAGGATATCCAAAATGATTTTAGGCTTAGAAGACCAAAAGTTTTTTTTTTACACTTGTATTTCACTCTTATCTTTTGAAAAAGTGTTTAATTTTAACTTTGTACATCTTAGATTAGTTAAATGATCAATTGTACTTCATCTTTTCTCTATTTCTTTTTTACTTAAAATGTGAGAAACACTCTAAGGGGTAGACTATGCTGAGGAAAGCTTAGGGAATCTTGTAAGGGTTTTGAGCTTGGGTTAAAAGCTCACCTTGTAAAAATTTGGTGGAAGCTATCAATTCCACTAGTTTAGTGAAACTGGATTGAAAATTCTTATTTGGAAATTTAAGGTAGTGGATGTAGGTCAAGGCACTAAACCACAATAAATACTTGTGTTTTGTCCACTTCTCTTTACCCTATCTTTACTTGGTAATTTTCTGGCTTTACAAATTTTAAACTCTTCTTTTGAAAGTCCTTCAAAAGTTTTCAACTTTAAAAGTTTTCTTCAAATTTTTTGAAAGTGTTATTAACCCTCCTCTAACATGCCATTGGGACCAACAAATTTCTTTCCTAACATTTGGTCTTTTAATAATTGAAAACTTATTGGTTTTATGACTTTTCTAAGGGGGAGTAAGATTATACTTTAACGTAATTATTTTCCTTATTCATTCTCCTTTTATCTCATGATTTCCTTCACTAACAATTGATATTGACCTTCTGATTTCTTAAGAGGGAGTTAATCATTGGCATATATGCAGGGACAGAGCATCCCATTGTTATGATAGTCCCCCAAATTTTTTAAAATTTTCTATATATTATAAATATTTTTCTAATGACTCCCTTAAAATAATTTCTTATTAAATAATTAATATAAATAAAAAATAATAAAATGACTTTACAAACCCCATTCAATTTCACTCTAACTCTTAAATTTTTTTCCTCTAACTCTTTAAGTTTCTCCACACCTTTTTCCCTCTCTTTCTTTTTCTCCTTCTTTTCTTTTTTATCTTTTCATTGTAAAATTACAAGGAGATAAAGATTTTTTCAATTTTTTTATTTATATTATTATTTATATTTGTTTAATTTTTTCAACTCTATTCTTGCTTATATGTTCTAAGTTTTTATAAATTTTCTTTTCCAAATTTCTAAGAACCATCAACCATATTCTTCTTTTTTTTATGTAGGTTTTATCTTCTACTTGTCATTTTTTTTTTGCTATATGGATTTTATTTTCAATGATTTTAGTCTTTAAAAATTAAAAAATTATTATATAATTCTCAAATATAAGTTCTAGAATTACATTATTGGTCGTTGGTTAAAATTTCACCAATATATAATATTTTATTAATACTAATTACATAAGAAGAAATTATCTTGAATATATTTTTTTAGTGTGCTTTACATTTTATATTCAATTGAAAGGAAATTATCTTGAGTATTTAATGTTTAAACCATCCTAATTATATAAGAGGAAATTATTAATTTTGAATAGCGTATTGACTATTTATATTTTGTGCATTCTAGTTTAATATTTAGTGTTTTAAGTTTAAATAGGAATAAAATAAGAATATTGAATGTTGACCATATTAATTTTTTTGTTATTTATATTGAGAAAGATAAGACTTCGAAACAAAATGGATGATGATTTTCTTACAGATAATTTAATTGTTTATATTAAAAAAAGGCATTGCCATAGTCAAACAAAACTTTTCTAAAAGACTATTATAAGTCTTTTTTTTTTTACATGTTATATAAAATTATTATCTATTATGAATCTTTTGATTATTAATGGTTAAGTTCAACATATTAAAAATTTTTAGTCTTTATTCCTCTTCGTATTTGGTCCTCCCAATAAAAGTTGGCTAGCTTTGGTGCCCTAGCATATATGTTTGCGTAAATTCTTTTAGTCAAAATTAGTGTCATTAGCACTTAGTGTCTTCAACAAGAATTTGTGATAAGAATCCAACATTTGGTGTCTTTCACTATTGGTAATATATTTAAAACACCAAATTGATATTGTGCTTTACATTGTTTCTCACTTAAACTTGAATGTTGAAATCAACAATTGATATCAAGTTTCTTAGTTCATTCCAAATATTGGTATCAAGCGTTAACTCCATTCAAAGAAAAAAAAAAAGCTTTAAGTTCATTCAATTCTCATCTAGCTTTAAATTAGTATCAAGCCTTGAATTTTGTCTTCTCACTTGAGCTTTAAAATTGATTAAATTTTTTTTAAATGTGTTTTGAATGTCCTTTCAAAAAGGGGAGCCTTCAATAGTATTTTTCCAATTGGTATAATGAGCTTTAAAATGATTTTAACCCTCACCATTGATTTTGTGCTTATTTAGTTTTACAAAAGGGGAGCTTTTATTTATATCTATCAATTGGTTTATTGGGCCTAATATTGATTTCTAACAATTAGTGTAGTCCTTATTGTGCTTATTGTGGTTTGCAAATTGTTGTGCATTTTTTTGTTTTTGAAAGGTGCAAATTGTTGTGCATATTGTGCTTCTATCTTTCCTTTTGATATAACATAAATGGTGAGAGACATGGAAAAATTTGCATCTTTAAAAAGAAATGTTTGACCTTTTAGCTATAATCAAAGTTTTGAACTTTGCAACTATTGAAGGGGAAGTTTTCAAATCCTTAAATATTTTTTGATCTCTCATAGTTTTTATAAAAGCTTAACATTTTAAATCAAAGTACTTCATGATTAAACTAAGAGGGGGTATTTTTACAAGTAAATATTGTTCAAAGTTTTTATCATATAAAAAAAAAAGGAGATTGTTAACTTTATTAGCTTTAAATTGATTATAGTTTTGAAATAACGAAAATAATCAAAATTACTTGAATGAGTTTTGCACTTAAATTATTCGTGTTAAAAACTCACATATATTTTCTTTTGAAATGTCTAAGTACTTAACATAGCTTTAAAAGTATTACACTTTTAAATTTAAGAGTATTTTGTCATTATAAAAAAAAATAGTGATTGTTGACTCCATATGTTTTTAATGATAACAAAACATTCCTCTTCATTAGTGTTTAATTATATTATTTAAGTGTACAAGAGAAGATTAAAATTTTTTTCAAAATATTTTTTAGTGTTATTCATCCCTTCTAGCATTCTATTGGAACTAACATAAGCTTCACCAACATCACTCTTATCAGTAGGTGCAGCTGTGTTGCAATCTAAAGTTGTGGTGTAGTGTGGATTGGCTGCTGGACTACGTTCTGTATTGGTTGCATTTGCAGGTAGAGTGCTGCAATTTTTGAGAGCAACATCAAGTTGTACGTTATCATATTGCTCTCTTCCTCTAATATACTTACGAGTAAGGTTATCTTGTTCAATATTTTGAGACTACAACTCAGATATTATAGGCGCATTTATTTCTTATGAGAAGACGGATGAAGTAGTACTATCAAATACTCTAGCATTTCTCAATGTATATTAAGGCAGTAAAAGCATTGTAGAATAAACTTCTCAAAAGATTTTTTTTAACTAAATTCTATTAAAAATATAGTACAATGTAATAAGAATAGATATAATAAAATTTAAGAAACTTATTAGGCTTGTCGTAACGATTGTATATTTCTTGGGAGAATTGAAGTTTAAGATTGGAATTAATTTCGCTCTCTGTATGCCTCCTCATGCGTACCAAAATATAAATAGTTTTTTTATTGATTTTAAGCTGTGTAAACTCACTTTAAATAAAACAATAATAACAATACAATATACTACAAATTAAATTCTCAAAACTCTAAAGAGATTTTCGAAAAGATTTCCTATATAAAGATACGTAAGAGGAAAAACATTTTATCTAGTAGAAAATAAATGCACAATCATACATCTAAAACAAATTCAAATAAATTAAACCTTAATTTTCAATATTAATAATTAATTTTTTTTAACGATTTTTAGTTATTTTAACCCAAAAACAATAGAAATGTGTGGCAGGGGAACGAACTCAATCCCCAAATATTCATGCACATGAAAACAATAACGAATACGTACGTTTAAGGGAACATTCCTAGCCACCCTTATCTGCTAGCCTTTGGTTGGGAGACTAAAATCTTAAATTTCGAAATCAGCTTGGAAAATTTTCAGGACCAAAGTTCTCCGATACGATCGGGGGCAAAAACTCATCCCTTATATATATAGGCAACCATTTCGGGTTCCCTGGCTTGACTTCGAGGCTATATATGATTTCCGAGTTTCTAAGTTTCGGCAGCTTGGAAGCTCGTTTCCAGATATATATATATATATACACATATACATATATATCCATGCAATGTTTCTCTTGTACATGCTGAGAGTGGAGATAAAAACCAGCTGAGCCGACAGATTATATATGATGACGAGATGCCTTCCGTTTTCACATGATAGATCTCCTCGGGTCGACAATAAGAAAGGAAACGATTCTAGGATGTGTTTGCCAAGTAGGAAACTTGAAAGAAAAAACTATTCCTATATGGTAACTAAGTATCACAGTACATTGTTGGTGGAGTTAATTGGCTGCTTCTCCAGATATCGTTATCACATGCATTAAATTTAAAGGAACCGGAAATTATGATTCTGGCTCCGCCCCTGGGATAATCCGGATCTGAGAGTGTAATTAACAGTGGAAGCTTTCTACAATTTAAAGTCGGTGCCTCGTCAATATGTCTCCAATCAAATCAAAGAATTAGGTCCTTATAAGCTTATTAGTATATTTATCAAACTCTCTCATTCAAGATTCTTGTGTATGGAACTAATGCCGTGTTTGTTTATTATTTAATTCGCATGCTTTAATTTTGGAACACTTTATTATCTTATTAGATTTCATATATCATTCAAGAATGGTTCCCTGACCATGAAATCACTCATTATAAGTGACAGAGTTATAAAATTAACCAAAAGCATGCATCTGAATTCAATAGTGTAAGATTATTTTATTTTATTTTATTTAGGGAAAAGATATGCATAATCAACTAAAACATGTCATCAAGAAGGTTCTGAAATTTTTAAATTCTAAATTCAAATCTCATGGTAAGTGAGTTTAATCCAATTTTATGTTCATTTATTAAGTTGGTTGGTTTGTACATTAATTATAATCGGGATATATATTTAGTCATGAACCGACAACACAAGAAAACATTTCCTTGGTGCGAAATTCGATTCCCTTCGCCCAACCATAAATAATATAAAATAAACTCGTAACTTTCATTTACTTTTTGGTCCCATGTTTTGGTCGAAGACAATGAAGACGACGTTGTGCTTTGCTTAGTTTAGTAATGACACAATTTTTTTTTTTTTTTCATTTTCGTTTTAGAATGCTAGGACAATTGGGGTGTCGGTGGTTTGGCATTGGGAACCCCAACCAGCTGCATGCAAATAGGAGCGAAGGACAGGCAAGAGCCAGCACCGCACTCTGTGGCCACGTTTGCCAACAAAAATATTTCTGTTCTATTGACCTAACGAATCACAAGCTTCGATCTCCTTTTTCGCACCAGACAACTGACATTGACTAATGCTTTCTACACTTCACCCACTAAATCATTGCTTCTTGTGTCTATACATGTATACCCTACTTTTTTGTCCATTTTAAGATACATTTGATTTTACTTAAAATATTTTTAAAAATATATTTTAAATTTAAAATATTTTACTGTTATAAATATTTGTCTCTTGATTAAAATGTGAATTTGTTATTATATAATTATTAATGAAAAATCATAATGTTCATTCTCGAAGTGAATATGATAAACGAGTTATTAAAAAAATTATAAATTTATTCATTTCCTGAAGTGAATGTTACATCATTTAATAACTATGGTTATGATCCTAAATAATTTTATTTCCTAAAATAAATTTCATATTATTTAATAATGATGATCATGGATATAGAAGAAGTCATTACAATAATTTACACAATCATTATTTTATTTTTAAGAATAATTTTACCACCAAAAGTGAATATATAATTTTATCATTAGAATCAAAAAATAATTTTACCACTAGAAGTAGGTGGATAATTTTACCACCAGAAATGGATGGATGCCGTAACCCACTAACCCACCAAAAGTGAATAACCCATAAAAAAAATGTATGAATACTTTCAACTCATCAGAAGTTGATGAATAATAAAAAGATAAAAATGAAAAGATTGAAAGGAATATAGGAAACGTATTGTCGTTAATGTGGCATAAAAGACCATTGATTGCGTACCTATTCTATATCTTGAATTTTATCAAGCATCACTGAAAATTAAAACATCTTGTGATGATTTTAACTATGGCCAAGATGATATAACACATCGAAATATTCATCCATCTTAAAAGAGAATTTGATTATATGATTGGTAATAAAAATATCTATTATTGATTTTTTTGTCCTGAAAAAAGAATTGATAATTTGATTGATAATAGAAATATCCAAGAATGAACTTAATATTAATTGGTATATTTAGTATAACTATATTATGAACATGCTTTAATATGTTTTTATTATATTTAAATGATATGTTCTTATTATGTATTTTAATTCTATATTTAATATACTTTTATGTTAACTTGCAAGTTTCTTATTATATATTTTTTATTTTATTGAAGAAAATATAGATATTGATCTTGTTGGATCTAAGATCAATAATATAAATATATGTTTAGCAAACCTTGCTACAATACACTCTATATTCAAAGACATAAAAAAAATCAATGTCAATTCAATATCTAATAGTATAAGATTAATTGGAGGCTCCAGAAAAGTTAATACTTTACTATCTTGAGGAATAAAGTAATAAAGGATGTATTATTTTCTATTAAGTCTCAAAGAAGTTTATTAAGTTTTAAAGATATATATATGAATAAAGCAATAGAGGATGGATTATTTTCTATTAAGTCTCAAAAAAGTTTATTAAGTTTTAAAAATATTTTTCTGAATAGATATCATGTTGAGACAATGAATGAAAGAGACACTTAGGTGACAGTTTGGTACTTTACAATGCCATTTGATTACAGGTAATGTGATTGTAAGTAATGTGATTGCAGGAAAAATAACATTACAGTGTTTGGTATACAAGCAAAATAATGATTAAAATGCAGAAAAATAACATACAGCGTTTGGTTTTAATACTTTACTAGGAATGTAACGTTAATTTTCAAAATTACCCATTATTATTAAAATACAAGTTTAATATATTTATATTTTTCATTATTAATTTTATATATATCATCTCTTTAATATATTTTTATTCATATATTTATTTTTATTTATTATTATATCTTATATATTTATTAATATTTTATATTTATTTTATTTATTTATTAATATCATCTTTAAATATATTTTTAATGTCATATATTTTATTTTTATTTATTATTATAATCTTTATATTATATATTTTATTTAATTTGTTTTACCTATATCATATAAATTTTAATTTTTTATATTTTTTTATTTTAATAAAGTTGAAAGGTAACATTGTTTTAGAACATTCAGAGTGCCTATAATGTGATACATTAGTTTTGGACTGAATTATATTACATCCCTTGGTTGTAATTTAATTGCATTGCAATCTTACATTGTAGTGGTCTGTTGCAAAACAAACACTGCAATATAATTTAATTGGAACATTGCAAGAAACATGCTCTCACTTCCCTAATACCAAATGCCACCTTAATACCTGTATATTACATCTATTATTCAAGTAGAAAGTTGTGTGAAGAAAAATTAGTCGCTCTGTTTTTAGAATTAAACTATACAAATATTAGAATAATTAAAACTTATAGTAAACCAGAAGTTTCTAATGATTTTAATGTTTGGCATGACCAGTTGGACTATGTCGAATCAATAATGATACAAAAATGATTGCAAATTTATCATTCATTGAAAAACCAGAAGATTTTTCAATTTAATGAATTTTATATGCTGTTTGCTCTGAAAGCAAATAAATTATAAGGCTATCACTAGCTAAAATTGAGATTGAATTCTTTACGTTTTTGAATAATATTCAAGGTTAAATGTGGATTCATACATCCACCATACGAACCATTTAGATATTTTACGATTTTAATTGATGCATCGACTAGATGGTCACATGTATTCTTATTATCAGCTTGTAATTTGGCATTTGCAACCATTTATTTGCAAGCACATTTTTCTAGTTATATAATCAAGATTATTTGTCCTAACATTGCTAGTGGATTTACATCTCAAGCCTTTAATATTGCATATTAGTTGGAATAACTATTGAATAGCTAGTTGCTTATGTTTATACACAAAATGGTCTAGCAGAATTATTTAGTAAACACTTCCAATTGATTACAAGGCCATTACTTATGAAATTCAAACTTCTAATGTCTACTTAGAGGTATGTCATTTTCGATGCAGTAGCATTTATATGCATCAGGCCAAATGAGTTATTATAAATTCTCCCCATACAACTGGTTTATGGTCAGGAACCAAATATTTTTCATCTAAAAATTTTTGAATGTGTGGTATAACTCTCAAAGAAGGTTAAGAATATATGTTGGATACGAATATCTATTTGTAATTAAATATTTAGAATTATCAATAGGAGATTTATTCATGACAAAGTTTGTTAATTGTCACATTGATGAAACAATTTTTCTAACATTAGGAGAAAAATATAAGCAGTTGTAAAAGAATATTTCTTAGAATGAATTATCTAATTTTGATCCTAGTACAAATTAATATGAACTTGAAGTTCAAAAATAATTCTTTTACAAAATATAGTAAATCAGTTGCTAGACATATTTACTTACCTAAAAGAATAACTAAATCTTATCTACTAACTGCAAATGCCCTATTAGCATTAATGTCCCTGTAAAACAAGGCACGTCAGAAGCATGGAGACTAAACGATTCCAAATATAAAATCATCAAAAGCATTAATGTCCTTATAGGACAAGGCACGTCAAAAGCATGGAGACCAAATGGTTCTAAATATAAAATCCTCAAAAAAAAATCGAACAAAATATTTAAAATGGTCAGAAAGAGAAAATAGAAACTCTAGAAGAGACCCTTAACATAATTGATAAACACTTTAGAAGAAATTTGGTACCTAAAATTAATGAAAATAAAGAGATCTCAATAAATTATATCATGATGGGACTAGATGAAACTGATAAATAAACGTCAACGATATTTTGTATATAATATAAAGCTCAATATTATAAAAGAAAAATGAGGATCTTGAACTTTTTTTTATTGAAAAATGTAGATAAAGAAATGATTGGCCAATGTGGAAAGACACAATTGAGGAAGAATTGATTTTATTTGCAAAATATGAAGTTTTTAGGCATGTAGTCCATACACCAAATAGTATTAAACCAATAGGATATAAATGGGTATTTGTACGAATATGAAATGAGAAAATTGAGATTATAAGATATAAAGTACGGCTTGTCACACAAGATTTTATCCAAAGATTTGGTATTAAATATGAAGTGATATTCTCTATGGTGGATGCAATTACAATTTTATATTAATTAGTCTAGCAATATATAAGAAGATTGAAATGCGTATAATGAATATAGCTATAGCTTATTTATATGACTCATTTGATATCAATATCTATATAAAAAACCTTAAAAGATTTAAATTGCCTAAAATATAAAAATTTAAATTCTCAAAAAATTTACTTGATTAAATTAAATAAATCTTTATATAGATTAAAGCAATCTAGACACATGTGGTATAATCGCTTTAGTGCATATTTGTTGAAATAAAATTATAAAAATAATCCTATATGTCAATGTATTTAATAAAAGGGTTTAGATATAAATTTATTATAATTGCTGTTAATGTTGATGCCTTGAACATTATTGGAACTTCTGAAGAGTTATTAAAAGTCGTGGATTACTTAAAGAGAGAATTTGAGATGAAAGACTTTGAAAAAATAAAGTTTTGTTTGGGCCTTTAGATTGAACACTTGACAAATAGAATTTTTGTCCATAAATCTAATTATATAGCAAAAGTGTTAAAGCAATTTTATATAAAGAAAGCATATCCATTGAGTTCACTAATAGTTGTAACGTCACTAAATGTGAAAAAAAAAAAAGACCATTTCTGGCTTCGTGAGGATCATGAATAACTTCTTGATCTTGAAGTACAATATCTTAATGTAATTGAAGTACTAATGTATCTTGCTAACAATACATAACTTGATATATCAATTGTTGTGAATTTATTAGTAAGATATAGTTCTTTTCCAACTCGAAGATATTAGAATTGAATTAAACATATACTTCAATATCTTCGAGAAACAATAAATATGGAATTACATTATTCAAATACATCAAAATAAATTTTAATTAGTTATGCAGATGCAAAATATTCATCTGATCCATACAAAGCTCGATCATAGACAGATTACTTGTTCACATATGCAGAAATTTTAGCAACTCATGAGCAAGTTGTGAATATGTCTGGTTAAGATCTGTAACTCAACATATTCGAGAAACATGTAACTTGTCAACCAATAAGGAAATTCCAACAATGTTATATGAAGATAATATTGTTTACATAGTACAGTTAACGGAAAGATATATTAAAGGTGATTAAACAAAACTCACAGTTCGTCACAATTCTTCTTCACTCATGATCTCCAAGAAAACGGTGAAATTATTATTCAACAAATTCAGTCAAGTAACAATCTAGCAGATTTGTTCACCAAAACCCTTTTTACTATAATATTTGAAAAGTTAGTATAAAAGATTGAAATGCATCATTTTAAAGATCTCTATAATGCAATAATCAAAGGGAGTAAAACACGCACCGTACTCTTTTCCTTCATCAAGGTTTTTCTCACTCGATTTTTCTTGATAAGGTCTTTAATGGGGTAGTATTTCAAAAACGTATTCTTAAAAAAATTATGTACTTTTTTTCCTTCGCTCGGATTTTTTCCCATGAGGTTTTTTCCTAGTAAAGTTTTAACGAGGTATATTCTTAATACAATGAATATTCAATGAGGAGTGTTATGAATTATTTTGTGAATATCTATTTATTTTATTTATATTTAGATTTGATGTAAATTATATTGGATTGAAATTTAATCCATCTAATCCCTAAGTGATATCTTCATCTTGTAAATTTAATCTAAATAAGGGATTATTAGCCTATAAATAGGCCTTTTCACTTTATTTGTAAATACATAGTGGAATAAAATTTTTTTACTCTTTCTAAATACTTTCTTTCCCTCGAAATATTTTATTTTATATTTCTCTTATAGTTGTTCTTTTAGATTTATTTCATAATTTTTACAAGTTAATAGGAAAAATATTTATTAACCACATAAAATATTTTACGTTCTTAAAAAGTGTAAGACATGTTCCGAATAACAGAAAAATTGCTCTTATACTAAGTTTAGTAGTATAGATTTGATGAATATTAATATTTAATCTAAAATATTTAAAAATATTTAAAAATATTAATATTTAACTTTTAAAAAAATAATTTAAAATATTAATATTTAAATTATTCAATACTATTAAAATTAAAAATATATTTTTTTAATGAAATCATTCAAGACAATTAATATTTTTATTTATAAATTAAATAAATCTTATTAATAATTAGAACAAAAAATATTTCAATAATCATTATTGAATGAATACACATTTATAAATACATATTTGGGATGTTTTACACAATGGATGAATATTGATATTTTTGTAGTGATATGCTAAAAAAACGACGAGATAGAATTTTTTTTGAAAATTAGAACTTAATTTCACTATAATATGTGGTTAATGTTTTGAAAATATCATTATTTATTTTCTCCATTTTATTTTCATTCTTAATTTTAATGTGAAGATCAAATGTCACCATTCTTTTGTAATCAACTCCTATTTTTCATTTTAACACCCAAATAACTTCATCTTGTAGAAAATCCAAATAATAAAAAAAGTTTTCGATAGTTTATTCAAACAAAAAAAATATTTAATTTTTCTATAAAATATTTCACACAAAAAAATTTCTTCTAGCAAGTTATTTTCCGGTTACCAAATGAATCCTTAAATTGTAAAAAAATTCTAAAAGTGAGGTATTTTATTTTTAATTTTAATTTTAATTTTATAGTGATATAAAAGTTAAAAAATCTCATTTAAGGTTAGCATTAAAAGAATGTTTTCGGTTTAAAAAAATTAACATTATTTTAAAACATTCTAAAATAATAAGATAAATGTTTAATTTGAAATAACCGATATATAAATAAAAAATAGGCATTTAAAAATATATAAATTAAAAATAGTTATATCAAACTAACACAAATGGTAGACTTGCACATGCAGAGCTGCCAATGGGTTGGGATAGACCAAGTGATGTCTCTTTGACACTTTTAAAATCCTATGTAAGGCTCGTCTTGATCCTATCATTTAAGCTTATTTAACTTAAATTTATTATTAAAATAAAAAATATTTATATTGATATTTTAATACTTTTAAATACATTTTAAATTTTAATTAAATAAAAAATTATTAATAAAATAATATTTCGAATCCAAGCCATTCAGTTCATGGATAAGTCAACGTGTATATTGATATGGTATTTTTTTTTTTACAAAATTGATAAGATAAGTTTTAGATATATTGATTTATCGCTTTCATTCAAAGTTGACTTAGTAAAAGAATGTTTACGTAAATATGTTAATAAGTAAAATTTTGTTGAGTATGAATATAATTGTTTACGGAAATTCGAAATTGGTTCTTTATTACAACAATCAATTTGAATTTTCTAATGAAAAATTATCAACCTTAATTTGGTTTAAGAGTACAATGAAATTAATAATAATTTATCATACTATCATATGATTAAACCTTTTTGAGAAAGATATCACTCTCCCTCCCTTTAATTTCTCCTCCATCATCCCTTCCCTCAATATATTGTATACATCAATTGTAGACTTTTAAAATTTTATAATTACGTGATTTTTTCTCCATATGTTACTTCAATTGTTTTAGTTTTAGTTTTAGTTTTATTGTAATTCTTATTCCAATTTTCCTTATTAGGAAAAATTCTCAGAGCTTAAAGTGCTTTTAATTACTTGGAATGTACAAATGAACACCATTTTGGTCAGTAATTAATGACTATTATTATCCAGACGTTGGTAATTAGTACCAAGACAAGAAAACCCACTCAGTAACAACTTTTGACCATTTCTTTACTATTTTTTGTTCACGAAAGCAACCGAATGATGGCCTCTCCTACCCCATCCCCAACCCCAGTCAACACTTTTCCCCAGTTCCACACCGTTAAAAGATCCAGGCCGGAAAAGGTTGACCTGCCTCTGCCTCTCCGCCACGTGTGCTTCTTTGGCGTAGCATTGTATTGATCCCTAGATACACGTCGGTACAAATAGCAAAGCCACCCGGTGACTTTAAACTTTGAACTAGTCGCCCCCGCCCCCGCGTATATAGACCTTTCAGACACGTCACTGTTTTCCTCCTGCAGGCCACGCCGGTCTCGCACGTGCCAACTTTGCCACCTGGCCTCTATCATTAGAATCATTACCATAATACACTAATAAATCTTTTTTTTTTTCAGTAAAGACTTTTGATTGGAAATAATAAGTTATTCCAATCTCTAAGTCGCGAGCCAAAATCTAGGTTTTTTTTTTTGCTCAATTAGTTGAAGAACTAATATTCTATATTATTAACAATGAAAAAGAATTAAATTCGTATACAACATCTTAGTAAACTGTAAATTTGAAAAGAAAAATGTTAAACCAGATTTTATTTATTATCCAGTATATTATATAAGAGAAAATAAAAAAATAATTATTTTTAATATTATATTTATTCACAAATTGTGTCATTGTATCTATTTAGACACGATACATGAAATAACAAATATGAAATAAATAAATCAAATTGTGTTCTTGTTGAATATAATGAGGGGACAAGGCGTTAGATTATTTTATTTATTAAACACTACTATAAAGAGTGGGGTTTCAAAAACCAAAAAAATATAAGCATGGGTTTGTCCCAAGGAGTATAAACGAGAAGAATATTCTTTCACCTACACTTTCTTAAAAGGAAAAGTCATTTTATGGGAATAACATGAGCTGCCATATCCTTTTTTTTTTAATTTTTTTCTTTGGCAACAAATTGTATCCTCTTGTTTGACCACCAATTAAAATGATAAATTCTTAACTTTTATTTGTAATTAATACATATTCTTGATGTTGCCACATATTTTAATTGATACTTTCATCAAAAATAAAATTTTATAAGAAATAAGAGAGATACTCCAGTTATATAATTTCAACCATTAAAAAAATGTATACTTTCTATAATGCATTAAAGTTTTGTATGAGCTTAAATGCTTTTTGGGATAATAATTTAAGCGTTATTTCAATAATAAATAGGTATATCTTTTTATTTAAAAAGTTAGACCCAAATCTGCTATACTCAAATAAAAGAAAATACTTTTAGCTATAGTAGTATTCAAAAACATTTTCCTCTTCTCTTAAAATAAAAAGAAAAAAAAAAGATATTAGATGATAACATAGGTGTTTTTTTCCACGTGTCAACATGACTTAAAATTATGATTTCTTGTTATTTCAAATTGAATATTTGATTTTTCTTATTCTTGTTTCAAAATATCACATAAGATACTTCCTTGCTCCTATTTCATATATCTTTTCTGATTTTTTTATTCCTTTTAGTATATATATTCATGTATTTTTTGGTACAATTAGTATACAATCATATTCATTTATAACAAAATCGGTAACATATATTTATCATTTATGTAATAAAATGTTAAAATTTCTATATAAAAAAAGGCTTAAATTTATATTTTGTGCAACTAATATGTATTCCATTGTCCTTAACCTTTGAACAAGATCTTAGTCTTGAAGGCATTAGATAATGAAATATGGTGGTTATTAAGATACAAATAAAATAAATTCCCCCTTTTTTTTTGTGGATTTGCAAGCTCTATTATAACCCCAAAAGAAGAAATAGCTCCATTGAGCCCTTAGATTACAACAAATAAATTTCTTTGCAAATTTCCCCTTCAGAGCAATAAAATGATAGTTAGTAGATTTATTTATTTTTGACGAAAATAAATACTTTGGCAATAGAAATCACTAATTTACAGTACTTCATCAAAAGCAACATTCAGAGTTAATTTACAAATATTTTTAATGAAACATTGATAGGCAATAAATATATAGTATCATATACATAACATAACTTGAGAACTATTTATTTTTAGCCAATTTTTCATAAATTCTTGAAATTGTTCAAAAATTGAAAAAATAAATAAAATGTCCAGAGAAATAAAATTAAATAATTTTGTAGTAAATCTTCCCGAAAAACATGATAGCATGAATCCAGTTGAGCTGTTTTCCTACCATAAGCCACCTTCTTTTCTTCGCACGTGCCCCCCTCGCGAGTCCCTCTCTTATACAAACACCACCTCTTCTCTTGTTTACTCCCCCGCTCTCTCTCGAACTCACCCACCCTTCACTCTCTGCGTTGCCTGAAAGTCCAAGCTTTTTCCGATGGCCGAGCCAGCAACTATCTCACCAGCTACGCTGTTGAAGGATGAGCTTGACATCGTGATTCCAACCATTCGGAACTTGGACTTTTTGGAGATGTGGAGACCCTTTTTCCAGCCTTACCATCTCATCATAGTTCAAGATGGTGACCCCTCAAAAACCATCAAGGTTCCTGAAGGCTTTGACTATGAGCTTTACAACAGAAATGATATCAACAGGATTTTGGGTCCTAAGGCTTCGTGTATCTCTTTCAAGGACTCTGCTTGTAGGTGCTTTGGTTACATGGTATCCAAGAAGAAGTACATCTATACCATTGATGATGACTGCTTTGTAAGTTCAAAACTCATCTCTTTCCTCTTTTTCAATTTTGGGTTTCGGTTTGGGTTTTGTTGAAAAGTTATTATTTTTCTCTCTATTTTTTTGTGTTTATGTTGGTGTTTTGGTAGATCTGGGTTTGAGTCGATATTTGGATTTCGAAATTGGGTTTTATTTATTTGAAACGTTTTGCAGGTTGGTTTTAAGTTTGGGATCTTGATGTGATCCTTTAGTGTTTCGCGTACTGAAGTTTAGATCTTGACGTGATTTGAGAATTTTGAATTTGGTTGGTGTTTTGGTGACTTGAATTTTTAGAAAACTGTTTTTGTTATGCAATTTGGTGGTACTTCCCTATCTTGATTTGCTATTTGGATCTGCAATTGTTGTTTTTGTTTTATTCCTGCTAAATTATAAATCCATCGGTTACACGTCTGCTTGCATAGTTTAGCAAATAACATGTATTGATCTGTATTTGCTGATATGTTTTCAATAGATTTCTGCTTTGATCTGTTAGGCTGTGAGAAAGCGATCCTTCATTTAGTCTTTCACTGACGGTAAGCTGCATGTAACAAGAGACACATGTGCCACTTGATCTTTTCACAGCCATTACTTTGTAATGCTGACATGATTCTTTGCAGCTTTTCCTAACAAGTATTGAAACACAGCCTTTTGTTGTTTAGTCTATATGATCTTGAATTTTGAAAGGAAGGATGGTTTTTGGGTACATATCTGGTGTCATGTATTATCAGTTGGTTTGACGTGATGAGATTTCTTGGCTTGATTGATTATACATATAAACCAAAATGCATTCTAGTTGTATTGGATATCAGTTTTGACTAACAGAAGCTGGTTTCAGAGCTTAAACTTCAAAGTGCTGCTTGAGGTTTAGCTGTTTTCTCTTTGCATTTATTTGTTCATAAATGATTGAGTCCTTCATGTGCAAGTGTTTATTAATTCTTCTTGGATACATTTTTATGAGATCTGACAATGAAATGTTCTTTATCATCTGGAAGTCTAACCTTGATGGCCGCTTGATTTTACAGGTTGCTAAAGATCCATCTGGAAAAGACATTAATGCATTGGAGCAGCACATAAAGAACCTTCTGAGTCCTTCTACACCATTTTTCTTCAACACTCTGTATGATCCATACCGAGCTGGTGCAGATTTTGTTCGTGGGTACCCATTCAGTCTCCGTGAGGGTGTTCCCACTGCTGTGTCTCATGGCCTCTGGCTTAACATCCCAGATTATGATGCACCTACTCAGCTTGTCAAGCCTCTTGAGAGGAACACCAGGTCTATATAACCCTTCACATTGTTTGCTGCATATGTACTCATTTCAATTAAGACTAAATCCAATGTCTAATTTTTATCAGGTATGTTGATGCTATTATGACAATTCCAAAGGGAACCCTCTTTCCCATGTGTGGTATGAATCTCGCATTCAACCGTGAGTTGATTGGCGCTGCAATGTACTTTGGACTCATGGGTGATGGTCAGCCAATTGGACGATATGATGATATGTGGGCTGGCTGGTGCACCAAGGTATACCCTAATCATTGGTAATATCAATCTGCTAAGCTTCTTATTTGACTGCAGATGCTAATACTTTGTCCTGTTCCCACTCAGGTTATATGCGATCACCTAGGATTGGGAGTGAAGACTGGATTGCCTTACATTTGGCACAGTAAAGCCAGCAACCCATTTGTGAATCTTAAGAAGGAATACAAAGGAATATACTGGCAAGAAGAGTTGATCCCATTCTTCCAGTCTGTTACCCTTCCTAAGGACTGCACCACTGTTCAGAAATGCTACATTGAAATTTCCAAGCAGGTCAAGGCAAAACTAGGCAAGGTTGACGAGTACTTCAACAAGCTTGCAGATGCTATGGTGACATGGATTGAAGCATGGGATGAGCTAAACCCATCAGGTGCAAAATCTGCCGAGTTGCCCAATGGTGCTGCGAAGTAAACTTCTTCAGTCAACAGCCAGCATTTGGTCTAGCAGTCCTAGGCTTGGATCATGATCATCTATGTTGTCCAAGCTCTTGCATTAAAGCTTGGAATGTTTATTTTGCAGGGTGAGGGGGATATAATTTTATTTATCATATTACTGAGTTTAGAACAATAAGAAATTTATGGCTTATGTATTGTATTAGATTTGCGAGTTAGCTAGTATTTAATTTATTTAGAGGATGATTGAGATTATTTACTTTGGAAAAGTTCTAGTTACAGATTTGTTTAATTCAGAGTTATGCTTGTTTTCTTGACTTCTGTTGGTAATCTGTTGAAGTTTTCTTTCTTCTGAATGTCAAGTTGAAAGGGTGCGCAAAGGCCTTCCCCGATGGGGCTTCTACTTTGCTGTAACGAGTCAATGTGAGATGAGAAGTCATTGTTCAATGTAAATGGCCATGTCATGTCAAAGCTGAAAGTCTGAAAGGACCAGGTCAATTTTGTTCTACTTAGTTGGAAACTGTGGTTGCATACTGGAAACCGGAAATCGGAATTGTCAAACAAGGTCTGCTAAGCCATTTCCCAACGACGATGATCGTTGCTCGGTCTATCTAATTTGGACCGCAGGCTGTGCATGTCAACACATCCCACCCATGACCATTGTAGTACAAGCAATCCTGCGAATGAAACAAACAAGTAAGCGCAATGACATAGTGGATAATAAGAATTCAAGGTCCTATCTTCCTAGAGAAATTTCCAGCGTAGACAAATTACTTATCAATCAGCATTAGCGTAACGGCCAAGGTTTCTACAAACATGGAGAAGGATATGGTAAGTTGTGGGGGCAGAGAAAATTGAGTGAAAAGACTCACTGGAGAATCTTTTGATTATCTCACCGTCCCAACCACCATATAAAAGTTTCCATTGCTCTTGCACAGCTGTTTCCTACGTTTTCATGCGCATGTCCCATGTGCTCCCATGGACAATGATATGGAACCATCCTGATCATCCGGCTATTTTGGATTTGGGTCCCATTACCTCCCTACTAGCTCATGGGCAATTTAAACTTCATAGCTTTGCTAATACTGAAACCATCTAATCAATATATAAGCAGTATTGACACATTAGAACAAATACATCAATCATATACTGGACTAGGATCAAACAATAATCAAATGAAACAACATTTATTTAATCTATGCATTCGAATTTCAATTATATATATTCTTTAATTTTTACTTTTCAATGAGAAACTTTATCTTCTTAAAAAATATTAGAAAATCTTTAAAATTATGGAGATTTAGGAAAATTGCTTATATATTGAAAACCAAATAATTTGATATTATCAAATTTTCATGTACATAGGAAAATTGGTGCAATTCAGGATACTATAACTTTTTTTTTTGTGTTTACAAATTCAATTATTTCTATTTTTTTTTCTTTTCGAAGTTCTAAGCAAGACTTTGCTAGATCATAAATGTGAAATGAGATTTGACTCTTAACTCGTTAATAACATTTGGATCTTTCTAATATCATATCAAGTCCCATGCAAAACAGCAGCATTTTTTTTTCTTAAGTTGTTGATGCATCTGTTTCCTTGGAAGGTGAAATTTTTCTTCCCAATTTCCTTGTAATTTTCTCTTTCTGGGGCATGACGATCGAAAATATTTACTTTTACTTTTCCAAAGAAATTGGAGAGCACCCACATTATCTCAAATTTGGGGTCTGACCTGGAAGCAGGCCATGCCCGCATTTCTATTACCATGCATAAACAACCTGCTACTTTCACTTCATACTTGGTAGCCACGTGGGACACAGCAAAGTTCATATGGAACTTTTAAGATTGAGAGTATCATGTAGTAAGTCCATGTCATAGATGACAATATTCATATTTTCAATGTATTATTTTATATATTTATCTTTTGGAAAGTCTGATATATCCATGATATCAATATTTAAATCTTGGATAGGTACTATAGTATTGCTATGAATTACATTATAGATACTATGGAATTGCTGGATACTTTTTGTCAATATGGGCATTCATAAATCTTGCTGGCACCATCACTTTCAGCAGGGTCCCAAAAAATACTGGTAATAAACAGTGGACAACAATTGAGTTCTTCAGTTGGCATTTAGAAATGATTCCTGCATGGTTTTTTTTTTTTTTTGTGATCTTAACTTCCAAAAGCAAGTACAAAATGACAATCTCAAGTCAATTCCTTTGGAAGTTCAGAATCTAAGCGTTAAGAGCATGTGAAGAAGAACCACAAAGTTATAGAAATCGAGTATCAGATGTCTTGTTAACAAGTGAAAAATGCAAACAATTATTTGTCATTATATTATGATCTAGAACTACAGAGGTTAGACCTGATGAAATGTTCAACAACATTGAGGGTAACATGACGGGAAAGCATATTAGGAGGCAAAGTAAATGTGGATATGACCTTTGGGCCATTTATTATTCACTTCTCGGGAAGGAATGACTTCCTGATTATATAAACAAAGTCTAGCTGAAATTAAATAAAAAAAAAATCAAGCTGTTAGCAGCTGCTGAGAAGGTTAGATTAGCATCTGAACTTTCTCATCATTTTCTCTACCTGATGCTTTTATGTTCTCCGAGATCAACTCTAGATGTCTCCAGAACTGCACACCTTTTAGCACATTGCACTCCTCTCCCATAGCACAGTGTTTGGTCCTAGGACAACAAATTAAGAAGGTAGAAAGAAGCAGTTAGATTAAATTCAAGGAGTGCACAAATGCGTGCTTGCCTTATAAACATTTTAACAATGAGACTACTTCAAACTGATCCAAAGTTTGTTTTGGGATAAATAACTATCTTTTATTTGATATGAGCCAGGCACCATTCCCGGATTTAGCATGACCAACATTTTAGATCTATTCAAGTAGAGATAAAGCTAATGTACCGCCATACATTCTCCTAATTATCCTGTATTTCAGAGAGGGAAAAAGGAGAGTGGTTGTGGTGGAGTTAAAGGGGAACGAGATGAATGTTCCATTCATTGTTGGTTTTGACAACTTCTACCTTAAAAAGAGAAGCTTAAAGATTAAAACCAATGATTCATCAACATATTGAAGCAATGTCAATTTTGTCGCACACTGAACGAGCAAACTAAAATCATCTTATGGTACCTAGTAAGTTTCTACATTTGCCTCTCACTGTTCATTTTAGTTCCACTGCTCACCATTCCCCATTTCCCTTGTTTACATGATAAATTCCATCTGGCTGCAAAATATTGAATTTGAATGCCTTACGATCACAATTCCATGATTTCATGCAAGATAATGCTGCCCATCACTACGGTCTCAACAATCATTTTCTGATGCACCACAGCTTTCTTGCTATCAATTATCCACTAACAATTTAGTAAATAAAGGCACTACTCACAAGCAAAAGATTGCTCCTAATCACCTTAAATGGAGGTAACAGGCACAAGTGTTCAGTGTATGCTAAGAAATCTTTTGGTTATAGTAGAATGATTGTGATGGCAATAGCTGTAGTGCTAGCAGTCCTTGGCTTTGCTTTGAAATCTTTTCACCCACCATCTTGAAGTGTTGTCAAATCACTATCTACATTATGCCTAAGTTGTGAATTAAGTTCCATCAAACATGGTTTTAATAGAAGTTATTGTATCCATTATTGTATCCAAGCAAGCAAACATTGCCAACAAAGAATGACAAGTATGTAATGTATTAGCAAATCCTGCTTTTGCCCCACATCATTTAATTGCCAGAGCATAGAAGCTGAGTCCAAATTCTCCAACATACTTGATAAAAAGATTAACACTGCACAATGAGGAACCACATGGTTTCTTCTAAGCAATTATTCACACTTTTAGCTTTCGGGGAAGATGACATCAGCTTAAGTCATTGCTAATATATATCCAATAGTGATTTAAAGTTCTGCTGATTAACTCACTCATACTTTCAGCCAAATTTTGTTTTATAGCTATCTTGTTCCAGTTTCAATGAGGTAAATTATTTATTAGAAATATCATATGATAATGATCTTATAGAAAAAAGAAAAGATCATAGAGCATCCACATTTATCTTGCTAACATTTTCTCCCTTGCATTATCGAGTAGGTATTCACGCAGTCATCATGTCAACAAAGATATTCGATAATGAACATTTAAACATCTTTACTTACCTTATTGCTTATGTACTTAAGTGATTCGGAGGCAGCAGAAAGCCTCATTTTCATGCTTCACCTGCATCGATTGTCTTTGGTGCTCCACTCGCTGAAGTTGTGATGAAAGGTGAAGCAAGTCAATTGTTGGTCCATCTTCGCATGATAGGCGATCCTTGGTATTCATGAATTCCGAACCTTGGTAAATCCCACCAGAGATATCAAAGTTGGCAGCTTCACCGCCATCAGATATCAGTAGGGGTCCCACGTGACTCCCTTCAGTTGAATTCATCCCTGATGAAGAGAACTTATTTGAAACCCCAGTAGTTGAAGCCTGCGAGCTAACTCCGATGAGCTTTTCTGAGACTTGACTCATGTTGTAATGGGTATGGCTGCCTGGAATGACAAGGGAACGAGACATGGGAATTCCTGATGAATGGCTTGAAGAGTTCTGTGATTGAGATGACAGAAGAGAGAGAGCACAACCAGAATCTGAAATCCCAGATAGTCCTTGAATGGTTGATGCAGCATCAAAAACATTGATGTCTTCACTTCCTAATGAGGTGTCTTGGAATAAAGGGCGTGATACAGAATTTGGACCACCAAAGTCATGAGGATATCTTGCATTGTTCACACTCAAAATGCCTCCAGTGGCTGCATTAGCTTCATTACCATGAAAAGAGGGAAACAGTTTCTCAATACCACTAGGATGGTAGGGGGATTTTAAATGCAAATGCCCATCCATGATGGGAATGGTGGGAAGAGGGCTATAATCAGTCCCATCTTCAACTTTTATCCGCTTGCCCCATTCATTTGTTACATACTTATCAGGATGCAAAAGGCCACTAGGTAGTATATCTTGGCAAATAAAGGACGTAGTTGTCAACATAGTTCCATGAAATCTGCCACCAGCAAAGCCTGCATAATGTTGGGAGAATTTACACAATATAAAATTTCACAGATAATTCATGACACCAACAAAAATGCAAAAATAGCAACAAAGTAGTCATCTTTTACAAATAATTTCATATTCTTAGCATCATAGAAAGTCATAAGTATACCAAATTATTAGATTACAAGAGAAAAACATAGCTCAAATTCTTGGGACATTAAAGCTCTGAGGAATTTTATGACATAGTTCAGAACACTGAAAAAATTTCGATAATGTAAATACCAAACATATAAATGGAAATTTTCTTCAGAATCAAGTAAGTCAAAGCCCCATGCATTTGATTATGGTCTGCAACTGACATGCCACTTCTTTGCCAAACCTTATGACATGCAGATTATTCAAGCTAACATTTCCCACTAACAGTATCATTACTGACATTTTTACAAATTGTAAGTGCTCAACAACAGTGATTTTTCTGCAGAGCCTTGCATTCCATTTTGCACCGTCATTGCTTGACTCTAACTAGAAGTTACATTTTGCTGCACAGCAAAATTGTTCTACCAACCTAATATTTCTTAATACTATGGGCAAGCAATACGCCACATTTTATCTCCAGGGCAAACATTTCAGCATAAATTTTACTTTGATCAGAACTGAAGTTTTTGCTGTTTGGTTACCCTTCTGGATGTGATTGGTTATGTACTAATCTTTCACCTCTACATTGTAATTTGAATTAGCAATTTCCTTCATAAGTCTACAGTTAGTTCATATACAAACATGGTTCATGTAAAGAAATAACTCTAAAAGGGGGTTTTCCCTTGAGGGGACATTATGGTCTGAAAATGTTGTGGAGACCAAATCAGTAATCTAGCAGAGAGAGCGAGAAAAATGAACTATATCACACTGGATTTAGCACCATCTAGATTGACAATGCCATGTACCCTTCCCAAAATCAAGTCCCATGGCAGCCCTGTTCAACGAAGTCAGAGAACAGGCATAGTATTTTGGTTACAATGTAACAAATACCATATAGACATGTGCTTTTAGCATATCTGCAAGAAGAGACGAGAAGTAAATACAGATAAGTGTCTTAGATATTATAGACTGCAACTCTTAATGGCTACTCAAAACCTGGCACAATTTTTTTTTTTTTTTGGTGAAAATAAGGATTTTCAATCAGTCTTCACTTTTCTCTATCAGGAAATAGCAGATTTAGTTTTTTAGGTTTAATCCAATTAATGTAGAGGTGCGCTATGTAGAGCACATGAATACAGAAAAAATCTGAAGTACTGAATTTTAGGATCAATGAAAAATGATGAAGAACATCAGTAACAAGCATGTTAGTTACACTTTCACAATGCAACTGTACAAGCAATGCTAGTGTTTCAAGTGATTTCTATTGCTAACTTATGATAACTGATAATATGGCTAATATTGGACATGCTATCTTTGAGAAAGCCCAAACAAGGAGGGAGTGTGGTGGAGTGGTAATATTCCCCTTGAAACTACCATTGGAAATAAGTCTGGAACCATAAATCCTCACAACCTATAAACAATGCAAATTAACCAGTTATATGACCAGTATTTATGAAATCAATGTAGCATACAGTCCTTCAAGAAGAAGTTAGCTTATTAAGCTAAAGCACAACCTATTTGACTGTCACACCTATACCCCATAGCATCTTTGAGCACCAATGGGCAGAGCATGCCTTTGTATTCTATTGCATCAGAAGTGCAAGGCAGTTATTCATGTCATCACTAAATCACATTCCAAGCAGCTGAGTCAATCCAGTTGAAACTTTTCAGGTTCACATTGCTTCATCAACGAGTGAATCAAATTCAAGTTTCGTCTTTGGCTCATTTTAATATATATTAGTGCATGCCGATCTGGCATTAAAATGAAGTGATAGATGTTACGGCTGATAACACATTTGAGTATATGCATGCATACTCAAAATCAAGCTTGAGCTTGAGTTTGAATTGATTCACATTGCATGATGAAATGAACTGAGATGAACTCAAGCTTTATAAATCTTTCAAACTGATCTTGAGCCTGAGGAGATTAGCTTGTTTCAGACTCGAAAAAAAGTATGAGTTTAGAATTTCTGTGTTGAGCTACATTCAACTCCTTGCTGTTTTGTTCCAAGCCGTTCTCTCCAACTCCCAATTTAATTGGGAATAATTTGGCGAAAATGCATGAAATCTACCTAATGATAAGATGAAAAACCACTCAGGTATTGAGCATATGCCCCTCAATTTACTAGAAGGCAACATCTTATGACGTGGAGTCAGTCTCCTGGATTGAGAAATCTTCAGCAGAAGCTCCTCATAGATGAGTTAAGCATATGCCCCAGTGAACATAACTTACTCATAATGCCGGAATAAAGCTCTGAAGGCTCCATACAACTTCAGATTTCGACACTATCATCCAGTTTTAATTTGTGGTGCATGCAAATGTGCCACTTGATATTGGAGTTTATGACATTAAGTGGATGTTTATACATAACACTTTATATTGGAAAGTGACGGCTTCACTTCACATAAAATTTAATCTACTAGGAGGCCCAGGAAAGGACCATTGTGAAGATGTTGTATACAATTTAATAAAGAAATCTAATTCATGAGAACTAAATTTAGAGAATGTTAATCCGATCACGTATGGAAATATTAACCAATTAAGCAAAAAAGTTATAGCACTAAACTTAAAAAAGTGGGTAAAGAGAGGGTAAAAACTCAGAAATTAAAAGCATTATGTCGGATCAGAACTTTCCACATTTAGGCAAGTCCTTAAAATTTGGAGGACGCTCCTCAAGATAATTGGAAAGAACAAAAGAAGTCTACTAGTTTAGTTTGGGTGTAGTTTACTATATAGCCAGTCAAACACCTGATATTTCAAGTGTTTTTGAACTGAACTATCAATCAAAGAATTAAAAACAATATAATTTTTTATGTTAACAAGATAAGCAAACCATTATGTCTTTAGCAAGCTTTGTAGCCGGCCAAGGTGCGAAGATAGTAAGCAATTGTAGGTCAAACACATACAGATGCAAATGAGCACAGTGCCCCCACCCCAGCCTACACACACAGAGATTATATGAATGACTGAGATCAGGTATGATGTGGGTTTAATACCATTATATTGCTGAAGTAACCTTCCACTTCTCCCAGAGTGAATACCAATTTGAGGTTTTCTCCGCCGCTCATTGTGGCCAGCGAGGCGTTTACGACAGCTGCGCTTACCATCATCAAATTCAGCCAGCAAATGAAACCTGAATGGTCAAAAGCTATGATATATTATAGCAGGAATAAGGCCCAAAAATGGTAACTGAGCCAAGTTCTACATTAACAAAGTTGACCTTCAATGATATTTATTGAGATTCCAAATCAGCCAATCTTTCAAAAGTGTAGGTTCTATATTTTTCCTGAAACACTTTTGGACCAGAGAAATCCATTGGAATAAGCAGAAATTTTTTTGTTAAAAAAAAGGAGTTACTTATAGGAAAAAAAAAAGGTCTATGCAATCTGTGTGATAATTAAAATCAAGCAACAACGTAAAGATATTAATGCAGGCAAACCATCCCAAGAGATTAGGGAAGAATGACATAGAAAGACAGAGGGAACATTAGACAACCCCACAGCCCCCCCATAAAAAAATTGATGGCAACCTGTAAAGCAAATCTGGAAAATAATCCAATTTTATAAATTATACAACAATGACAATAGAAAAAGATACACAATTGGAACAATTCCAAGGTCCCAAAACCCCTTTTTTATTGATACGATGACAAGGGAAAAGGAATTAAAAAAATAACTGTGAAATTACTATATTTTTAACTTGACAAGATTAATAATCTTTTTTCTATTTTCTGGTTTTATTTTCTATGCTATTTCTGCTAATTGAAGGAGCACAAAAGGACTTCTGTAAGCAAAACTGACCTGCTGCATTGTTGACAAAACCGTTGTTCAATTCCATTAACAATAACTGTTGCAGTTTTTGAGTGAACCTCACAAACTTTGTGCCTCTTGTGGTAGTCTTTTGAGGAAGCGAGATCCTTGTTACAACCATAAACTTGGCAATAGGTGGTATGAGAATTTACTCCAGCAGCTCGAACTCTCTTTGGGGGTGTAGATGACTCAGATGAAGATAAAATGGGGGCCCCTATAGAAAAACTAGAACTTTGGCCATCTCTATGATCAGGAAACCTTCCCAGCTTTAAATCTATGAGTGAAGAATCCCGACTATTAGAGTCCACGACAGAGCTTGAAAACTTCGAAGTAGACTCATCCTCCCCAGAGAAGGCATTCAGGGTAGCCATTATCGGATTTACAGTTCTTCCCCGAGTAACTTTGCTATTTAAAATATCCCCAATTGAATCATTAGGCAACTGTTTTCCTATGAATTCTCCATTACCCAATTCCCCAAAAGCATGATTCTCTATTGCTTGTTGTCCTGAGACTAGCATGTTGTTGCTAAAACTATAGGGACCTTTTAACTCCCAGTTCATCAAGGCACTTCTATTTCTTGCATAAGAATCAGAAGGTGAAATTGCTGCATCAGATACAGAACCTTTCTCACCAGAAACATAACTCCAGGACTCCATTACATGCAATAGGACCACCCAAGTAAAAATTAAACCAAGTTCAATTCAAGCAAAAAAACAAAGAAGCTATCCTCCTTAACCTTTCATCACAATATGTTGATCTCCAAAACCTCAGCTGAGTCTCAAAAGAAACTTTTTATAGACCCCTGCAACATTAGCCAGGAAAGTACAATTGAAGAATCAAGACCAAGACACGCAGAGAAACCCAAATTCCTTTTTTTTTTTTTTTGAAGCACTAAATTTATGGAAAGTTCAAGTCTTGATTGTCAAATGCACTTCACCAAAGAAAAAAGAAAACCCATTAGGAAAAGTCAAAAACCCAAAACAATAAACAGCTCCAAGAATTACTTGACGACCCAACTTGTATTCAATCAAGTAAAAGCTCAGGAAACAAAGAACTAATGCTAAATGCAAGAGTAGGGACAAGTAACACAGTATGAAAATAATGCAAAACAACAGTAAACAGCTCAGACACTGGAAGAAGAAAAAGCTCTTTACTGAGTTTGCAAAAAAAAAAGTTAAAAAAAGTTGCTCAATGATTATGAGAGAGAGAGAGAGAAAGAAAAAGAGAGAGAAAGAGGTGTACTTTACCGGTATAGAGTGAGGTAATGGTACAATGAAATGGTGAGAGAGAGAGAGAGAGAGAGAGAGAGAGAGACTCAGTGAAAATGATTTGTGGGTGTCCCAAACTCCATGGAAGAAGAGAGCTTATGTGGTTGCTATTTTAAGAGAGCAGAAAAAACGTTTTTCCCCTTCCTAAACTACTTTCAAAGCCTTGTAAATTCCAAACATTGCTTAGTAAGCATTGGAAATTGTTATGTCCACCCGTCGTTGTGATATTTTCCCAAAACTCGGACTTTCAAATACATTACCAACCAAAACAGTGTGCGAAGTTCTTTCTTAACTCCACCAGCTTTCTATATCTATATTATTCCCAATATACTTAAAAGAAATTAATTATTCAATTATTAAGTGTCAGACATGATAATTGTATAAAAGTTAACTAGAGCAATTTTTGAAATTTATTTCTTCTCAACAACTTGTCAACAAGGCACTAGCCATATCATATTCAATTCCATCTTAAACTTTGAATATAATTATCATAACATTATTTCAATTAAATTCCTTCACAATTTTAAAATAATTTTTAGTTCATGGATTTTTTTTAATTATTCTTGTTCCTTGAATATTTGGTCCATGATAATCACTGCCTTCATGGTATTTGTTGCTTTACTCAATGATAATCAATGTGACACAAGGAGGAAAAAAGTAATCAAGGAACATGTAAAATATGGTATCAAATTTTATATTCCTAACTGCAATATAAAACTTTTATCAAGTTTTGCACTTTCTTGTTATCTAAGCTTAACTTTAATTAGACATAATAATATATAGAGTAGAAGACAAGGGGATTTATTGCAAATATTATTTGCTTTTGAAAGCAAAATAAAAATAGAGTGAGAACATAAAAATTAAGTCATAACCACATCTTTATTACTATTTATGACATCAGTTGGGTAGAGGCTTAATCCTAGAGAGTTTCTTCCCCCCCCAACCTCTTATATAGTTTTTTTGTGTGCAGGAGATGCTTAATCCTAGGTAGGCTACTGAATTGCTCATAACTACATGCCTAATATCCCCAGCACCACATGAAAACTTGGACTTTTCAACGTCCCTTCCTGATTAATCTACAAGTTAATCCCCAATTAATAGCTTACCTATACCTTCTCTATGTGCATATTTAATTGAAAGATATATACGTGGAAATTTTGGAAATTCTGCCAAGACTCAAGAGAGCAAATATAGGGTGCCAAAAACTCTTTCTTTTTTCCCCTTTAAAGCAAAAGAGTATATATAGGTATGTTTTTGTTGTGACGTCTAATCCCCAAAAAGTGTTTAGCAATTATCCAACACAAGTTTACTCCCTAAACTAATTTAAAATTGGAAATAAAATATTTTGTTAATACATAAAGATTTTGAATTATACAAAGAGAGGTAATTTTTTACTATTTTATAAATCTCTTTCCATCAATATGATATCAAAATCAGAATCTCAAGTTTTAAACTGTTAAAATGTGTGATTAAGAAGTTAAATATATATATATGTGTGTGTATGTGTTGGATTGGGTTTGGGTTTTTTATTTAATTAACTTAAATCCAAGTAGTACTCGAATCATAGGGGAGCTATTAATATATGCATGCAACACGTAACAGTTAGGCTAAGCTTAGATTATTTAGTAAATGATGTTTGATAAACTAGAAGGGGTAACTCTATTTTTAAATTTTTTTAAATTATTCAGTACTACGTGAGGAATTGGTGAGCAAGTAAATGAGATTAATTTTTTTTATTTATATTGAAAAGGAGAGGTCGCCCTAAAAGTAAAGGATGAGACTCGCAAAAGAAATGAGGAAAGCAAACAGCCAAGCCATGCAAGAAAGAAAGAGAGGGCGATAATTCAGTGAGAGTGACGCGTAACAAGTCTCAATGCAGTGTCAACACACTCAATCATGCTGGGATCTAGAAGACAGGCCCCACTCTCTGCATTTAACACTTCTTCCCCTACATGTCCACATCTCGCTACACCTAACACCCCCCGCTATCGTTGTCGAGCCCGTCCGGAAGCAGCGTTCCTTACACGCGCATCCTAGTGCGTCTGGGTCATTGACACTGTCTCTCGTTTCCATCTTTGGACGAGGGATTCCCTTCGGTCGGTCGGAGGGAACGAAAGAAAGGGCATCATAATTTTTAATCCATTTGTCTTTTTATTTCAAGTTCAAAAAGGACTTAGCTTTTCAAGGGTCTTTTTGTCTTTTTATTTTGAGACCCCTAAACCGTTATAGAGAAACGGGGGTTGCAGTTGTGGGAGGATGAGATTGTTGGCAAAAAGGCTGGAGAAAAAGTGGGGAAAGAACGGCCAGCGACGGAGGAAGGGGAGAGAAACTTGCAGGGGAGTGTCAATCCCTCTTCCCCCTGCTGCTGATTGACGCTAGCCAAGTCAGATCGTCTGGCTCCCGCCTCAGCAGTGAGGGCTGGGCCAGATTTGGCCAGAAAATGCCTGCTGCAATAATAGAGATAAAATTGAATAAAAAAGGCAAGAATATAAAAAATTAAAAAATGTTTTGTTTTTACATTTTTTATTTTTTCTCAAATAAAATAATATAAATTAGAATGACTTTAGAAAAAAAAAATTATTAAGTATACACAACTACTCAATAATTTTGTTTTTTTATGAGAAAATGTTTTTGAGTTCTTTTAAAAAGAAGACAAAATAAGCAAGAATATACTTGTTAAAAAGAGAAAAAAATCTTTCCAAAAATAAATAAAATAAAATAAAAATCTGAATTTCTTTCATTATTTTTATTTTTTTTCTAATTTTTCAATTTTTCATGCTTTTTTTCTTTTAGATAATTTTTTAAAAAACTACAATTTATAAATCAATATGTAAAGTTTGACGAATAAATTGTATCTTTTAAAATAAAAAAACATATGTTTTGGCTTTTAATTTCTTTCTTTCAAAATAGTTTGAGCTTTTTCTTTGTTGTTTTTCTTTATTTTCTCCCTTGTTTTTTTACCATTTTTCAAATTATTTTCAATAAAAAAGTTATAATTTAAGATTATTTTTGAAAAAATGTTGTACAAAATAATAATTTTAAGGGTAAAATACCCTTACCCTTTAAGTTTTAATTAAAATTATTCAAAAGTTTATTAATTTTTAAAATAGATACTCTGTCTTAAGAGTATTAATACTATTAATAAAAATTATGAAAAAATTAAAATGCTATTTTTTATTAATTTAAACAATTATAATTGTATTTTTAAAAAATAAAAAAAGAACACTGATCCGTGCTCCCTAGCTCACCAAGAAAAGGGAGCACTAGGCAAGATCGGTGCTCCCCAAAGGAGGGGAGTACCGGGCTCTAGAGATGGGGATTTTTTTTTATTAATAAAAAATATAAAATTATAAAATAGTAATTATAAAAATTAATTAATGATAAAATTATCTTTTTATCTTTACCATGTCAACAAGTTGATGAAAATATTAACGGTTACCTAACTGTTGGATCTATGTGTCCAATGAAAAATATTTTTTTGAGACGGAATATCCATTTTGAAAACTAATCAACTTTCGAGTAATTTCTGTCAAAATTTAAAAGGTAAGAGCATTTTACCTTAATTTCAATATATTCGATGAAATTCAACTTCATAATCAGCTAGTAAAATTGAAATTACAGAAATTATTGCATGATTTTTTTAAAAATAATTGTGACTATTCTTTTGTCCATATTTATAGCAGCTTGTTTACATCACAAATTAAAGTTAGGTAAAATAAAAATTTTGAACCAAAAATACAGGTTTTACTACTACTTAGGGATACTATTACTTACCCCATTACTTTTATTTTAATTGTATTTTTTGCATGATGTGGCAATAATTTATGGCATAAATTCAAAAAAAAGATATACAAATTCATAAATGAATCTATTAGTTAAAAAATGAAATATTCGAAGTAATGCTACTGCATTATTGTCACATTAGGTAGAAAGAAATAATTAGTGTTATTTTTTTTAAATAAGGTAGAATAAATAGTTAGGATAAAAGCATTAGAACAAATATATTCTTTGCACAAAGTGAAATGATAGGGTTGATTGAACGTATACAGAAAAGTATAGAGAGATTATTCATGCATAATTTTATAATTTTTTTATAATTAAGAAAAGGGAGATTCGAATCTTATTCTTTAGTCAAAAAAATAATACATTAACTAATGAGCTAAATGCTCGGGTGTATGCATAATTTTATAATTTGATTTAGTTTTTATGCAATTTTATTAATTGAATTGTGATTCTTAACGTGTGATCATACCAATTCAATTGAGATTTTCTATTAATAAAAATAACATAAATAGCATTATGATCCAATATATGTGATGTTAAGTTATACAATGAAAAATTACTCTTTTGTCACTTAAAAAAATCTCACTATATTCATCTCAATTTTTAAGCTTTAGAGTGTATTCGTGGGGACATAGCGAATCGCCCAATCCATCAATTTTACTATTGTAATATTCATCTCACTATACGATATAGGAACAGAATATTAATATCTCATTGTCCGGTAAGTTTAAATATCTTTTTGGTCCAATTGCTTTTCAATAATCTAAACCATGCTCTTATCAATATATAAAACTAAATTATTATGTCTTTTCTGAAATTCTCTTTCTCTTAATACCGAGAATCTGAAACCTCCTCATATGGTTTTATAAACCAAAACTCCAAAAATTTGCAGAGTAAATAATTTCTTTATATTAGTATATACATCCTTATTTTTTTTAATATCTTAACAAATTCATTAAGGGGTGCAAAACAGTGAAATTAATTAAAACTTTTGGTGTTTTTTAAGATTTGTTATGACCCCCTCACTGTTGACAATGTAAATCACTACATTTACGATTTTTTTAAATATAAACTTAATTAGTGTTATGGAGCACCTATCAACATTTCCTTTTCTTAAAATTAGAAACTAAAAGCAGGAGATCCAATTTCTTTTAGCATTTAGACCAGGTATAACTACTAAGATTGTAAATTATTCGAAATCCGGAAACAAAAACAGAGAAATAATTACACTATATGAAAATGATATAAATTTTGAGGGATAAAATTTTAACGCATCTTATTCATATTACTATATATTATAGGGCCCTTTATCATTTTTGGCACTACATAGGTTCTATATATATATATATATATGTATATATTAAAGAAATATTAACCAAACATTGATGAAGGTGATGTTTATAGTCGGAAATTTTTAAATTTTAATTACTCATAAAATATAATAAATAATGGACAAAGTTGATTAAGTTTGACCCAAAAAATGGGAAATGAACATTTCATTGGAAATGGAAGAAGTATTGAGTCGCTTTTATGTTAATCTAATAAAATTTTTCTAGCCATGGATAAACTTTCAAAAGGATTTCTAACTCTTCACATGTAGACTAGAATATTATGTCATGAGGTTAATTCAGCCAAATAAAATAGAAAGAAAAGGTATTGCGAAAAACAAAGGATATCAGTCTACCAACCTCCATATACATCAGTTTTCATTTTTTTTTCCCCGATGAGATTACTTGTATTAGTGTATACAGCCCAAGGAAGCACATATATAACGTAATTATCACATTTGAAAAGAAATTAATGAATAAATTAAAGAAATCCATATAATTAAAGCTTTCAGAATTTCTTTTTTTTTTTTTGTCATTTATAACAGCTACGTTTTTAAATAAATGTCAAAATTTATTAAATTCTCAAATGTATTAAAATTTAAAGAGAATTTTGACCGCATTGAGTGTTGACCAAGAAGAAAATTACTGCTACTTTTTATTTTTTTTAAAAAAAGTCATTCTGAAAATTACTACTTCTTAATTTGTTGGTCAAAATTGATGAGTTTGTAAAGTGAACCTAAATCTTTTAAATAAAGTGAAAAGAAAAAATATATATGACATTTGATATTTTATAATATAATGCGATTATAAGTAATGTGATTGCAAATATAATGCGATTATTAGCAACGTGATTACAAGGAAAATAATATTGTAATATTTGATATATAAATAAAATAATGATTAAAATATAAAAAAGATAATATTAAAGTGTTTGGTTTATAAATATTTTGTTGAGAATGTAATGTTAATTTTCAAAATTATATCTATTTATTAAAATATAAGTTTAATATACTTGTATTTTTTGTTGTTAATTTTTATATAATATCATCTTTTAAATATATTTTTAATGTCATATATTTTATTTTTATTATAATTTTATATTTTTATTTTTAATATAATTTTTTATATTACATATTTTATTTTAATTTTTTTTCCTTTACAAGACAATCTAAATTTCATTAATAGTCACTATGACTATGAGCATGATAAGAAAACATTCTTGAAATCTATATATAAAAAATAAATTATAATATTATAAAATATTTTTAACAAAATAACAAAGTTGAAGGATAAAAATATTTTTAATAACATTACAACCTTAGCTGTAATGTGATTACATTACATTAGTTTGTTGTAAAACAAACACTACCTTACATGTATCCATGATGATAATTAAGTATAAGAAAAATTATTCGATATATCATTAATAAGTTTTTAAATTTCGAAAAAATCTACTTTTACAAGAGTTGAGAGCTTCAACTACTTTCATTTTAAATTATTATTTTGTATATAAATAATAAAATTTTTAAACTTTGCAAATGAGATCATAAATACGAGCCTATTTTGTGATTATTTAATTTATTAGTTTTTTAGTTATAATTTAATAAATATGTTACAATTTTGTAAATACATTTATAGAAGTTAAAAATGGTACAGGTATATAGGATAAGTTTTTATTTTTATTTTTTTTTATAATTTTCTTCCATGTGAGACTATACTCACTGAAAAATCAAAATTGATTGATCTTATCTTTGTTGCACTTTATTTGCATTTTGTGTCACGACCAAGATTGCCTCCAAGCCCGAGGAGTTCTCTCACACAAAAAAACAGAATATTTATTGTCCTTATCTCCAAGTACATAGCACTGCTTTCTTTATTAATTAAGGCATGTGTATACTAGGAAAAATCATCATGTTCTTATCGCTCAAAATTTGTTTTCTAACTGAAAAATAATTTTATTTTGAAATCCAATTTTTCTAACAATTAATATTAGCATTAAAAATATAAATTATACAAGTGCTTAACTTCATGAGTTTGTAAATTGAATTGAATTGAATTTTCTTTTGTCTTGTTTTTCCCTTAAAAATCTCACTCTCTCTCTCTCCCTGTGTGATGCATGCCTTTGGGCGAAAGCCAAGCTCCACACACTTGGAGCCTTATGCTACAAAGAATAAAAATCTTCCGAAGAAGATATTGGAAAAAAGTTGAATTGAAGGAATAAAGTTGTTGTCCATGAATATTTGCACATATTGATATTCATTCTCCATATTTTTTCCATTGGAAAATTGGTCACGTTGAGCAAATCCGCACATGAATCATCAATCATCTCAAGTTAAAAAATGGATGGTCCTTAACTCACTTAAAAAAGATTTTAAACACATTTTTCCTTTTTCCAGTGTTCATCATTTAATTGGTTTTGGGACTTATAGAAAAGTTAGAGAAAATATCTTCCCCTGTTCTTATCACATTTGAATACAATTCAACTTCTCATTACCATTTGAAAAAAACAAACAAACTTTATACTGCACCAGTCCCACTCACGTTTAGAACCACACAATCTGGAAGCAGATATTTTATGGGAAGCCCCTGACCCCTGAATAACACTCTGATACTTCTTTTCAACAGAGAATCCAGATTCTCATGTTCCTCTTACTTTCGGCCCTCGTATAGCCAAAGGAAAAGTTCTTCAACTAATTAAAGAAGAACAAATATTTTTGGAATTGAAGTTTGAAACCTTAGTTGGATAACTTGTAAGCCAAACTTGTAAACAAACTAGTGCAGTAGTGGTAGCCTAGAAAGTAAAAATCCTTACGTAATTGTGTAATTTGAGTAAAAACAATGACAGAAAAATGAAGTGAAAAGAATTGTGGAGAAATAAAGGGATCATATATCTAGAACTTTTGCAAATCAGTGATACTTTGGAATAGTGGGAAAATCTTATCCCAAAAAGTTGAAATGCTCAAATCATATTTATTGGATATTTGAATTCAAAGTTGCAATAAAATGAGGACATTCTTGGCTGTAAGATGTAGCCATTTCTGGGCCATTGGTAAAACTGGCGGTGAGTTGTGGAAAATAATAGGATAAAATACTTTCATTTCTAAAAGTTTTGATTGAAATAATATGGAAGTTTATTAATTTTTGAAATAGATATTTCGTATCAAAAGGATGTCTTTCTGGATATATAAGTCAAGTCATTAATTAAGTGTTGATGTTTTCGTTAATTTGATGATGTAACAATATTAGAAAGATAATTTTACTTTTTATTAATTTTAAAAATTATTATTATATAATTTTATTAATTTTTATTTTTTTTTTAAAAAAGAGTGAGCCTCAATTAAGCTTCTCAAGGGAGCATCAAATTTGCTACTCCCTTAGAGAGCCCGATCAGGGCTCTGGTGCTCTCAAGGAGAATCGATTTAGTGCTCTCCATGAGTGGTCGGTAGGTGAAAGGATGCGATTGGTTAGCTTGAGAGAAAAAAAACATCAAAAAAATATTTTAAACATTTCATATTTAATATTAACTTCGTTTAAACGTTTGTGGTGGAATATCTATTTTGAAAATTAATAAATTTATATGTAATTTTAATTAAAACTTAAATAATGATGATATTTTACTTGAAATAATGTAAAGAGAAGAGAATTCAGGATATTTCAATTCCATTAAATTAGCAAAAGGGAGCTAGTAAATGCATTTTTGGGTTTTTGGACTAATGGAAGAGGTGTAATAAACTATTAAGATAGGCATAGAGTTGGGAGAATTGCCAAACCTACTTCTCCAATTAGGTGAGCCTTGTTTGATGAACAAGGGAGTCGTGAAAGCACCATTATAACAAATTCATGGACAACAACTAAAAGCCAGTAAGTCCCCAGTTTAGACAACTGTACTGTAGACAAGTATTGGTGGGTCAAATGGTCCCCAACTCTTTAATTTCAAAATTTCATGCATGTTATGGTTTTCACCCTTTTCTTCCCCCAGCCTCATGGCTGTCGACAAATTTCCCCATGAAAGTGAAATATCATAGAGTAAAAACGAAAAAGGGCAGTTGCAAACTTGCTGCAATATTTCCGGGAAAGAAGACACTGTCATAAAGTATAACGCTTTATTCTAATAGCTTCTCTCACAACCACAATTCCCTTGCTATTATGGACATGATTTTAATATGGGTCACTGTATCCTACTTTGCCACAATTGTTGACTTTTTGCTTTTCCTATCCAACCAATGTTAATTGAATGTTATAGTTATGCTAAAGTTAGCATGTAGGAGCTGTTGAATTAATGAGCACCTTAATATCATCAAAAGTTGTTAAACATTCAAGTATAAAATACATTCTTGAACCCTCATCTGATGACTTAGACTTTTAGAATACGTTTGATTTACAAAATAGAATAGAGGGATGATAGAATCGTTATTTTGTACAAATAGAATAAGGGATGAATGATTATTATATAGTTTGGTTTATAAGAATGGAATATGATAAAAGTTATTGTTATGATTTATTTCAATAATTGGTTGACACAAATAGTTTTAAAAATAATTTAAGATTGAGTGGTAAATGATAAAAATACTCTTTATTAAAATTAGAAAATTTATTTTGTTAGAAGATAAAAATTTTCTAAGCAATAAAGTCAAAATACCTTTTACTATAATTAAATAATATTTTCATCAAAATACAAACTTATTTTTATTATAATTTAATAATATTTTTTATTTGAAGATAATTAAAACTTTTATTATAATTAAGTAATATTTGATATTAAAAGACAAAATATATTCTTCATTAAATTTAAATAATACTAACTAATATTTTTTATTACATTTATTATATTCAAATAATAATATTAAATAATATTCTTTATAATATTTATTATAGTTAAATTGTAAAAGGGTATTTTTAGTATTATGTTATAAGATCATTTTGTAAATTGTAAAAAGGTATTTTGTCTAATTAACTTCTTTTCTTATTCCCAATAGCTCGGAATAACCATTATCAAGAGGGCTTGGTAATGGCTATTCAAGTCCCTTTTGTAGGGATGTCAATGGGTAGGGTATCCGTTAATTTTGAGGTACTCGAACCCTAATCCTATTAAAAATCAAATATTCTAACCTTATTAATTACCCGAATAATTTTAAAAATTACTACCTTAACTTTAACCCTAATATATTTCCACTACCCTATAATTACCCTAACCCGTTTAAATACCCAATTAGATAAAAAAATTATTAAAATCTTCTTCATGGGCACTCAATTAACTATTCTAATCTCATAATTAGATTTATATGTTATAAGTTTATATAAATAAAGGTATATATATTGTAATTAATAATTTTATGAGTTATAATTTTTGTGATGTTAATACAAAATAGAAAGTAAATATGTTTATATTTAAAGTACATATATATATATATATATACACATAGAGGCACGTATTAAAATTATTTTAATATATATAATAGTAATTATATTTTTTATAAATGAATCTAATATATATATATAACGTATATATAGTAAAGAACATTACAAGTTAATTAATAGTTATAGTGTCATGAATTAATTTAATTAACTATACGAGTTTATCCTTAATTACATAAAATTAAAAAAAATAAACTAAGTTTTAGAACTATTCTAATCTCAAAACTTCTCTTTAGGTTTATATAAGTTTATATAAACAAAGTTATATATATTATAATTAATAATTTTATAAGTTATAATTTTGTAATGTTAACACAAAATAGAAAGTAAATATGCTTATATTTAAAGTATATATATATATTAAAAATATTTTAGTATATATATAATAGTAATTATGTTTCTTATAAATTAACACAATATACAAATTATATATATTAAAAGATATTACAAGTTAATTAATAATAATAGTTTTTGAATTAATTTAATTAATAATATGGATTTGTTCTTAATTTCATGAAATTAAAAAAAAACACTTAGGTTCCAAAACTATTCTAATCCCAAAAGTTTTCTTTAAGTATATATATATTATAAGATTATACAAACAATGGTATATATATATTATAATTAATAATTTTATAAGTCATAATTTTTGTAATGTTAACAAAAAGTAAAAAATAAATATATTTATATTAAAAGTATATATAATAATTATTATTATTATATTCCTTTATAATATGACATAATATTCATATTATTTAAACATATTTAACAATCTAATAATTTTTTAATTTACGTATATTAATGTCATCATATTAATAATTATAGTAACCATACTTTTCATATATTTGTTAGATTTTAACCAAAAGAATTGCTTGTAAAGTTGGTAAAAATTGTAAATTTTTAATTTAATTATTAAATAATAGTAAAATATTTATAAATAGTAATCAGGTTCAGATAATGGGTACCCAAGGGGTGGTACCTCAACCCTACCTAAACCTGATACAAGTAGTGAAATCACTACTTAAACCAGCCCAAACCTTGTTATAAGGCATCTTAACCTTATATAATCGAGGTCGAGTATCTACGGGTACCCTATAATTAGGTACCCATTACCATCCTTACCCTCTTGGAATGGTTATTTCGAGTAATAGTTATTCCATTGAACTAAATACTTTATCTAAAAAATGAGAATAGGAGAGGAATAGTTATTCCATTTCCCCAAACCAAGCATGCCTTTAAATTGGTGTCCATTATTTTCCTTTAGTTTAGTCTTTAATAGAAATTAAGCAAGGTGCCATGTCATCCTACGTTTTAATTCCATAAATTTTCATTTGGCATAATACTTAAAAAAAATTTTAAACTATTTAAAAAAATTCAAATAAATACTTTTTTTATTGTGTTAAATCAAAATCTTATATTTTTATTTTAAACCAAATAAGCTTTTATTACTAATGGTGACTAACTGTTGTTAATCAAGATGTCAAATGTCATTTTATGTTACGTAAAGTTGATGTGGTATGTTGGCATATTATAATAAGTGATGATATGACACGATGATATAATCATATTATATTTTTCACCTTTCATATAAGTGCTAATGTAAATACTATGTATATATAAAATGACAAATGATATTTTGATCAATGATATTTGATGAATCATAAATAATAAGGATTTATTGACTCAAAATAAAATATAATTTTTTTTAAAAAGGCAGCTTTATATTTTCATTTTACTTTGTTAAATTGATTGTGTGACAAGTTACATGACATTTTTTTTAACCATTTGAAAAGTTAACACGTTAAATCCAAAAGAATATTTTAATGAAAACACTAAAATTAAATTTTCACATACATAGTTGGAGTAATGTGTCACGTGACTGGTAAGCCATAAAATTGTCATGTAATTAACCTGCCATATCAGTTAAAGGTAACAATTTAATGATACTAATTAAGGAAAGATCCAAAAATAAAATTTAATAAAAATATAAGAATTTAATTTATTAAAATAGAGGAAGAGAAGCCAAAATTTACAATTGGCCAAAAGTATCGGAAACAAACCTATATTTCAATCACAAAATTTGGCATTGACATGGAACAATTGATGACAATCATAAAATATTTTATGAGCTGATATCAACCAAAGTATATAATTCGACAAAGAATATATATTTTTAATATAAAGATTGTTAAAGAAGGAATTTGAACATGTACAAGAGGTGAGTTTGCTATTGTATATTTCGCTTCTGATATAGCATTTTGGTTTAACATATGTTGTCTTAATTATATAACAGTCCCTCTATCCCATATTTTTGGGCAACAATTCTTTTCACTGTTTTTATATTTAACAAAAATGTGAGAGGTTTATATTTGGACTTTTTAAGAAATATATTTCTCTTCATATTTGTTTGTTAAATCATGAAAGTCGATCTAATAAAAGAATGAGTTACGTATGCAATTCAAGTAAATGGCTCTTTTTTGTGAAATTGCAAATTCAAAAGAATATTTGCCACTCTATATACGAGATTCAATCATTCCATTGTCAAAAGATAGAAAAATATGGATAGTTGATTTACCTTAGTCGCCATTTGTAATGCTATATATAACGAACTAGTGAAATTTTACAGTGTTTTCTACTAAAGGGGTGGATCCCTAACCTCCATTTTTCAGTCATTATCTATAGGGGGAATATTTTTAGGACGGTGTAGCTCCAAGTGGGAACCTCTATAACATCCTACAATCATCTGGGGGCTTTGGGTTTGGTCCCCAAAGCCAATAAGACACATGTAGAAGTAATGGTTGACTTTACCGAAATTAATTGCATAATATGGCTTCTTATAATCTCTACTTGTACTCACTTTCCAAACTGTTAGTCCAGGGTTCAAGTATATAGTTCCAGTTTTAGCGTTTTGAAATTGTTGACTTTACATGTTTATGCTGTCAAAAACTTTTATTTATTTTTGTAATATGTCTTCCCCACAAGAATAACCTTTTATGGATAGCCTTTGATATTTTACACCATCAAATTATTTAGTTAATGTTACCAAAAGAGAACAAAGATGGGCAAAATGGAAATGGAAACAAGAGTGCAAAAAAAAAAAAAAAAAATCAAGCTGTCATTGTTTAGTTTGACGTAGAACTATTCATTAATGATGTGTCAAATGATCCAAATTTAAAAGTGGAGAGATAAAAATAGTGATATTATGTGTAACTAATACAAATTTTAGAATAAATATTTAATAATTTACATTAAAACTATTCGGCTTAATACTTTTTCCAACTCCTTAGTAATATTTTTGTATGAATTAATGGTTTTGCATAAAATCTAGGGCAAATTTGGTCCAAGACCAAGAAAACCTATGATTCGTTATAGCAACAGGTACAGGCATGAAGTGTTGTATTTTTCGAACATGTACACCGGGGATAGAAATTAACAGGGGAAGTCAATTCCAATGGATGTGCAATCCTAATTCTGTTGTCAGATCTATTGAGAATACTTTGATCTGTTTGTACTTAATTATCAAATCAAATGCATGATTTGTTTACAGTTCTTGTCACGTGTTTTGCATTTTTGAAGTAAGACATGGTAAAGTACCTCTTCATTCTGAAGACTAGGCTAGCAGGAGGTTTTATGGTGTTTTCCAGGCAATATTTCTGCAGGGTTATTGTCATTGCTTAGACTAAGGCAAGATGTATCGCATTCACTGGAATTGTCTGGTTCTAAATTACCATGGAGGGCCTCTAGTGACTGAAACTCGAGATCATTTCCTGTTGAGGCTAACGACCTCAAATTCGAGTCAAATCAGCTCAGCTGCTACTCTTTTTTAACTTGGTCAAGAAAGAACTGAACCTTTCCAACCACAAAAATCAGCTTTCTTCTAAATAAGGTGTGACTTATTACATCTCTCTTTCATGTCCTTTCATAATGTCCTGCTATAATCAGAAACTCTTACTACTCTCTAATTCAATCATCAGAAGGTTTGCCACCAAACAATTCCAACCATCATGTCCATCTCCTCTCTTTACAGATTATTAATTGAATTAATTTAAGTTCTTCGATCATTGAAATCAAAATCTGACATCAAGAAATGACACCCAATCATGTTCAGCTTGTGAAGTCATCGATTACAGGCAACAAATATACACATGTGGCAGGTTCAAAATCATCATTACCATCATCATCCATGTCATCATTGTTGTTGTCATTCGTGGTCATTGCCATCATCATGGTGATGTACCAAGTAATCCAGGGTAATTTGGCAACAAATGCTCCTGACAAAATCACTTGGCTAATTCGCAAACAGACACCTTTATTAAACCATTTGAAATTGCAACCAATTATTGAGTTATACTTAAGCTGTACAAGTGACTGGAAAGTAAACTGAGAGGCAAGTAGAAAAAGTAAATTCTTCATTTATTCGAAGTTCGATATGTAGCAGTGCAGGCCTTTACTAGATGGGAAGGGTGGGTTGCCTCTACTTTCTGCAGCATAAGATTAATGGCGAACCCATCAGGTAGATGGGGAGGGACCATTTGCCAACTAAATACAGATGGACCAATCAATGTTCAGTTCGTTTACAGCAGAACTTTTGGGCAGTGATCAGCAGATCAAGAAATTTGGGCCACATGAAGCCGGAAGCAGTTTCTCAAATAAAAATAATATATGCACACTCTATTTTACACGCATTATTACGTCAGAACCGTTCATCAGGCGTGAAGTTAATTTGAATGATGGCTGCAGAAAATAAGAGCAAATGTGAGTCTCTGACTCAAAAATGTTGGGAGATCATATTAACCTGCTTTTCCTTTTAAATTAACATGTTAAGGAAAAATGTGATAGGTTTGTCTAAATTCCAGTCATATCAGCGCATACATCAGATGGAGGATAAAATAGCCTATCCATTTCAAAGAGCTTAAGATTTAAAATCAAGCTTATTAGATTTATGTTTTAGTGGAAATAACCATGTGTATTGTGAAATTATCAATAAATATGACATAATATGAGAATTTGTCAATGGATTTAATATGTGCAGGCTACCATATATATCATTGTAAATCAATTCAAGAGGTTTTGAAGTTTTAAGACATGATTTATGAAAAGAAAGTTTATGACATTCATTGCATTGACTCAAATTACAAATTGACAATTTTTGAAAGGAAGATAGTGATAATCCAAAAGATTTTAGCATATAATTCAATATTCTAGGAGAATGATGACCACATCGGTTATGCCGAATATCAGCTGACCCTTTTGTCCTAAGGAGAATAGTGATAGGTTGTGGAGAAGATGGCATATACTTGGGAAGATGGTAGATATCATCCTTATTCAGACTTTTCTAAAGTGGGCCCTGTGCTTAAGTCCTTTATCAAAAATGCCAAGGAAAGAATTTAGTAGAAACATTGTTAGTTTTGCATACTTTGGAGACAGACATTAAATTATTGTTTATATGTTGAACATGTAGAACATAGGTTAAATTAAGTGATTTATTATTGGAATGAATAACAAAAAAACCTATATGCTTTGATGGACAAACTTGTTCCATTCCCATGATAATTTCATCAAGTCTTCCATATTTAGTATATAAGGAAAAAGCATTAAAATCGAATGTGACATAGTGGAAAGCTCTTGAATCTGCAATCTAACCTTAATCAATAGCTGGTTTAGATGAGGTTATGATGTTTCCAATTGGTTCTTTGAAGGCTTTCCTCATTGTTCAGCATGTTTTTGCAATCTGGCATACTGTGTTGGCAGTATTACTCTCATGTGGAATAAATTCTTTCTCTAATTATTAAAGTTACTTTTAATTAAGTAATTGCTTCTAGAGTTACCTCTTCTTGTTTGAATTGAAAATTTGATTCCTTTGACATGATTAACAACTGCAACATTGATGGAAAGATTTTCATGCTGCTTGATTACATTTTCAAAATCAATGA
>NW_018397261.1:2541880-2545665 GCF_002168275.2 Theobroma umbraticum
AAGCTCCTTAAATGAGATGGTGGATTCTTATGCTCTAATAGTTGAGATCTCATTTTAGTTTGTCCCATAAGCCATTTAAAAATGAATATAACAAGGTCATCATCTGCAATTAGTGCTTGTGCAAGTGCTAGTTCATCTGTAATTCCTTTCATATATTGCAAGTACTCGACAATTGTTTTGCCGTTTGGAGAAAAGACATTAAGTTTCTTTTTGAGAGACATAATCCTCGACCTTGTTTTGCTAGCAAAGATGTTTAAGAGTTTTGTTAAGCATAGTTGTCACACGATCATATGAAGCATAAAACAACCTATCCATTTTAAAGAGCTCAAGATTTAAACCCAACTAATTAATGCCTTTTCTCAAGACGGTAAAACAATTGTCGAGTACCTACAATATATGAAAAGAATTGTAGATGAACTAGTACTAGCACAAGCACCAGTGGCAAATGATGACCTTGTGATATTCATTTTCAATGGCTTTGGGGCAGACTGTAATGAGATCTCAACTACCATTAGAGCACGAGAATCCAGTATCTCAGTTAAGGAGCTTTATGATAAACTCATTGATTTTGAAAATGTAATCAAGTAGGATAAAGCTTTTTCCAGCAACGCTACAATGGTCACTCATGTCAGATGAGCCAAATTTCTAGTTCAATAAAAGAAAAAAGGTAACTCTAGAGGCAATTACTCAATTATAGGTAACTTTAATTACTAGAGAAAGAAATTCATTCTATATGAGAATAACATTGCCAAACCAGTATACCGGATTTGAAACAAAATAGGTCATATAAGAAAAACATGTAAGACGATGAGGAAAGCCTTCAAAGAACCAGTTGCAAACATCACAAACACATCCAAATCAGCTATTGATTAAGGTTGGATTATAGAATCAAGAGTTTCTCACCATGTCACCTTTAATTTGAACAATCTTTCCTTTTATACTAAATATGGAGGACTTGATGAAATTATCGTGGGGGGATGAAATAGGTTTCCCTATCAAGCATATAGGTTCTTTTATTATTCATTCCAACAATAAATCACTTCATTTAACCACTGTTCTACATGTTTCAAATATAAACAATAACATGATGTTTGTCTCCAAAAGTATGCAAGACTAACAATGTTTCCGTTGAATTCTTTTCTTGGCATTTTCTAATAAAGGTTTTGAGCACAAGAGCACCATTTTTAAAAAGTAGGAATAAGGTTGACATTTACCACCTCCTCATGTGCATGTCATCTTCCCCACTATTAGCCACTGTTCTTCTTAGTACAATAAGTTCAATTGATATTTGACATAACTAACCTGGTCATCTTTCTCTTAAAATATTGAATTTTATGCTAAAATCTTTTGAATTATCTTTATTTTCCTCAAAAAAATTATCAATTTGTGATTTGTGTCAATGCAATAAAAGCCATAAACTTCCTTTTCTAAATCAAGTCTTAAGAGTTCAAAACCTATTCAATTGATTTACAGTGATTTGACATATAATTTTGTGGAAGGATCGTGATTGGTGTATGAACCTGGATAGGTATAGCTCATTAGACCTAAGCAAGCTTCCTATCATCCATTCATTTACATTAAAAATATTAAGCAATATCATTATATTTACGGCAATTAATATACCATTCACATGCATGCATCCATAGGCAACTATACACAGTAATAAAACTTCTCAACATAAACAATGTAAATGCATCCATTTGTTAATAAAACTAGCGTCAAAACTCTTACATCATTTCATTTGATCATTTACTTATACTCTCGGATGTCCATATAGGCTCTTAGGCCACTTTCACACATGTAAACTTAACATTCATAAAGTAAATGTCAACCATTGACTATATCATCATAAACATGTTCAAATATCCACAACATAAAGAAAAAACTAACTTATTAGTGGAACATGACTTGACCCTTTAAGCATCAAGTGATTGCTAGACACTTATTAAAGAAAGAAGACTAGGAGCTTTTCTTTGCGACAAAGGTAATAAACTAATCATTGATCTGTAAAACAAAATAAGAGAAAAATAATGTGTAAGTTACAAAGACTCCATGAATAGATACGGAGAAAGGGATAAGCCCAAAGGGAGGGTTTTTTGTAAACATGCTCTTATAATCTCATGTAATTCATTAAATTTCCTTTATTTTCATAACACTCATTAAACATGGCATTAAAATATAGTTTCAATAGCATTTAATTGAACACAAGTTTACAAAAAACCATTTGAAACCATTTTCTTTTGAAAACCCTTAAAAAAAACACTTGAAAATCCAATTCTATGAAGATTCTATTGATAAATTCAAGAGTGTATCGAAATATTTTATACAGAATACCTTCTCTCGCATTCTGCCCAAAATGTATCGACACATGTTCTTAATGTATTGATACATCAAGCATAAATTCCTTTTTTTTGGAAAATTTCCTGCACATTACCATTCTTTAAGTCCCTCTATTCCATGGCACTATTCTTTATGCTAGAGTTCAACCTAAGCAAGCCTAAAATAATCACAATCTTGTATGCATCTTATCCGCAATACTTAATTAACATAACGTACACATTTTAGCATGCATTGCAATAAAATTTTCATTCAACACAACATAGACTCATCATCATTATTCCATAGTACTTCCATATCATACCATAAACATTTCATTACTTTGAGTGGTGTTCATGTTATTCAAGCGAATAGTGGTTTAATGCCCACTATCTCGAGTTCCTAAAGTGCTTTATGATTGGCATTTTGCCTCACTCACACCTTGGAGTGGTGCTTACCCCAACTCAAGTGGATAGTGGTCATTCACCAATGTCGTTTGGATGCCTCAAGTATAAGATTGCTCTCATCCATAACTTGCATCATAATCATTTAATCATTCTCATTAATCATTATCATACTTAACCCATACTTTACATGGAAGTCTCATCACATACATCTCATGGCATGTGCTTTGTATCATATCTCATAATTCATAATCTTATCATGGAAGGGAATACATGCAACGTCTAAGCATTTTAACATCACATATGTACATTTCATAATCATTCATTAACTAATAGGTGGAAACTCGTACATCCACTAAACTTTTCATTCGACATCATGTCAAGCATATACATCATTCCATTCATCTCATTTTGATAGAAAACATATAAAATGGTTTGTCTCTCCTTATTGAAAACTAATATATTATAGAATATTTACATACATAGTAGATTTGCAAATTAATTGAAAATCATTTGAGTCATCTTACATAATAAAGTGTCATCAAGTAAAATTCTTCAATCATACTTTCGAAAGCTAGTTAAAAACATTGATAATCAAATTCAATAAAAAAAAGCCATTTTTGAAACAATAATTTCCCATGCAAATTAAATCATTTCAGTGAAATTCATGCTCACTTTACATATAAAAATACTTGAAATGGTGTCTCCATTCACCTAGTTTAAAACTTGATTTCTAATAACAATCAAGACTCCACTCCAATGAATTCCTTAGAGTTTTCATCCATTCCCAATATTCAATAATCAATAATCATCACAATCAATACCTAGACTAATAATCTTGTAATAGTCATTCCAAGCAATTTTGAAACTAATCGGATTCATCCAAAAATAGTTTTTGATAATTCTATTTTATAAAATTATTTTAGTCCAATTTTGTTATTACATATTAGCTAAGTCCTTAAGTTTTAATTATAATTTACTTATTTTTAGTTGTTTTTATAGTTAGTTTACTTTTAAGTGAGTTATTTTAATTTTATGTTATTTTTTAATTTGATTGTTATTTAT
>NW_018397261.1:2545675-2546534 GCF_002168275.2 Theobroma umbraticum
ATTTTTTGTAGGAGCTAAAGGAATTGGGTTAATTTTGGAAAGTAAGGTGTTTGAAGATCTAGAAGTCTATTTGTATATGTTTTAGTATTTTAGCCATATCTCATGCTACAGAACTCCAAATGATGACATTCTTAGACCATTGGAAAGCTAAGAGACAGAGCTACAATTTTCATGTGGATCACTTTATCTAGTTCTACATCAAAGATAGAGAAAATTATATTGGAAATGGCTAAATGTATTGTACCGGGAATGCAAATTTGTAAAGACTGACAAGTGATTTTTTGGGCCTTTCAATACACTTTTAAGCCCAATTGAACCATAGGTCAACTTAGGAAATTATAGGTTAAGTCTATTAGTATAAATATGATTTCTTTAGAACATTAGGGGAGACAACTTTTGGAGAGATTCAAGAAGTTAGAAGTTGAGGCTGAAACTTGGAGATCAAGCTGGCAAATATTGTTTTGTTTTCTTCCTTGGCTTGTATTTTTCTTGTTACTCTTAATGGTTGAATTTATTATAGTGTTATTTGTTTTTGCAATAATGAGTGGCTAATTATTTTTTTTTAGGATTGCAATTGAACTCATATGTAATTTGAATTTTTAATCTTTTTCTTGCTTATTTTCAATGGGATTTGAATTGTTTATTTCAGTTTGTTCTTAACGCTTTTAATTGCTAGGCCACCAATTAAATTGATTTAGGAACTTAAATAAACTTGGGAAAGGGAGTTTAGTGTCGACTAAAATTAAAATAGCATATGATCATATTAATTGATTTGTGTATAGAATAGAGATATACCTATAGGCCATGTGTATCCAGATTAGAGCCTAAACTTAATGAGTCTATTTTAATTTCAATTCAC
>NW_018397261.1:2546544-2546762 GCF_002168275.2 Theobroma umbraticum
AGTGTTTTGGTTAAAATAGATATTTTTATAAAATGAGTCGGGAGACCTTTATAAATAAATTAGGATTTTAAGTTAGCAATTCAACCCATTTAATTAAGTTAAGGAAGAGAGGTAAGATATAGATGAAGTGTGAGGGATATTGTAATATTATATTTGTTTGATTTGATATTTACTTGAGTATTTATTATTTTGATTTTTTTTTAGTTTAAATTTTGGTT
>NW_018397261.1:2546835-2553555 GCF_002168275.2 Theobroma umbraticum
TATTTAGTAAACTTTTAGATCAATTTCTTGTGGGATTGATACTCTGCTTGCTAATAAACTATTCATTCGATACGTATACTTGCGTAGTGGAATTTTAACTGATAGTTTTCTAGCTTAAATCCACTGCTACTTAATATAATAATTAAAAACACATAAATACTTCATTCTTACCTTAGGTGGGCTTTGATACAAAGGAAAATCCCAAAACCTTTGAGCTTCAACATTCAACAAAAAATATAGGAATAAAAACAATATTCTTAGTTATGGAAAATCAAGATTTAAAGATTTAAAAGTTGAAACATGTCACCTTTGTTCATAAAACTGAAAACCAAGCTTCAAAAATGATGATTTCAGATGCAAAATGGGTTGAGAGTGCTTAGAGTTGAGAGAAAACTAATGAAAAATGGCCCAAAATGTAAAACCCTAGTACAATAGGTCTAATTATAATAAATTAAAGGTTTTTGGTTGTTTGTGTTACCCTTGGCTCAAGCCTTATAATCAACATAATTGTAGTCAAAATCCACACCATGTGCATTCTTAAGATATTCTACAAGTCAAAATGTCTTCAAATGTTATGATTCGTTTATCGAAAGAATATTTTTGTCTCGATATGTCATTTTCCATGAAACTTCTTTCCCTTTTTCATCTGCTAACAGTCCATCTTTTTAAGAACACAAAACTATCTCATAACAGTAATTCCATTGCAGCCTTACAGCCTTTCAATTTTACCTTTTCAACAACATTTACCATCAATGCAAGCTTAAAGGAGTTGACTTGTGCAAGCACTTCTTAAATCATTCAATCAACTACCTTCTGCTTAATTCCTTATTCAAGTATTACCTTTGTCCCTTCTACACTTAGATACACTTTCTCATAACACTACATAAACACAAAGGACTCATCTAATGGTCACACGGTCATGAAATAATTTATTTAAACTAAAAAAGGCTTACATTACATCCAAACATCTATTAACTCCTCCTTGGAACCTATTACAGTCAAGCAAGCCTCAAGTGATTAAAATTGCTAGAATGCAATGACAGAGGAATTTAATGCACTGGTTTAAAACAACACTTGGTCCATTGTTCCCTCTTTATATGCTAAGAACATTATAGGCTGCAGATGGATTTTCAAAGTTAAAAGAAAGTTAGATGGTTCTCTAAAGAGATACAAAGCAAGATTAGTTGCAAAGGGTTTTCACTAATGACCAGGTTTTGATCACTAAGAAACTTTCAATCTCGTACTCAAACCTACAATTATTAGAACTATATTGTGCATTACAAAATCTCATGGATGGCCAATCAAACAATTGGACGTTAATGATGTCTTTCTCTAAAGCACCTTAAACAATGATGTTTACATGGCTTAACCCATAAACTTTGTTGATAAAGATAAACCCCTACATGTTTACAAATTGAACAAAGCAATATATGGTCTCAAACAAGCTCCAAGAGCTTGATATCAAGAATTAAGCTCCTTTTTACTTTATATGGTTTCAAGAATTAAGTCTCAAATGCCTCTTTATTCATCATTGCCAAAGATTCAACTTTAATCCATTTCTTAGTTTATGTGGATGTTTTATTAGTGATAGGTAACAACACAAAAGTTTTGCATGAATTCCTCGAGCATTTGGCCAATAGATTCTATTTAAAAGATCTTAGAAATCTCAATTACTTTCTCTGGATTAAAGTGATATCCATTTCCAATAGTCTATTTTTGTCTCAACATAGGTAATTCAAGATATCCTAGCCAAGTTTGACATTGAGATTGCAAAAACTATCACCATACCAATGGCCACCAACATAAAGTTATAACTCAAAGATGGATCGAGTTTTGCTAACGCAACAGATTATAGAAAACTCATTAGCTCACTTCAATATTTATCTTTTACACGACCAGACATTGATCACTCCATTAGCAAACTATCACAATACATGCATTGTCCCACTTAAGTCTATTGGTCAAGCTTAAAATGAGTTCTTTGGTACCTCAAAGGCATGCTGCATCATGGTTTATTCTTGAAGAAACTTTCTTCCTTATAGTTATATGTATTTAGTGATGCAGATTGGGCAAGTACTTTAGATGATAAAAGCTTCATATCTGCCTACATAATTTTTCTTGGATGCAACTCAATCTCTTGAAAGGTTTATAAACAAAAGACAGTTGCATGCTCCTCAACATAAGTTGTGTTCAGAGCCATTGCCTAGACTGTAGTTGAATTAATCTGGTTGCAAAATCTCTTAGGAGAATTGAAAATCCCATCACTTCAAACTCCATTTCTTCATTGTGATAATGTAGGAGCTACATACTTATGTGCCAACTCTATATTTCAAGCAACACGTCTTGCATTAGACTACTGCTTTGTCAAGCAACATGTCTCTACTAGTATTTTTAAAGTCAACTACATTCCAACTATTGATTAGTTAGCCGATGGACTAACTAAACCATTATTGAAACTTAGATTTGTCATGTTAAGATCCAAGATGGATGTAGCTAATGGCTCCACCATCTTGTGGAGCATATGAAGGATAAAGCAACCTATCTACTTTAAAGAGCTCAAGATTCAAAACCAAGCTCATCAGATTAGCTTATCCATTGAATTTGTTTTCAATTTAAATGGTAGTTTATCAACTAATGATCATCACTATCTCTTATTCAAAACATAAATTAGTTTTATCACTTTATCTTGTATCTAGTATAAATGTATGTATAAACCACATCAATAGACAAGTAAGTTCTTTGCAAGTTTATTTTTTATCATTCCTTGCTTTTGTCATTCCTTGTTTTTACACATCAGTGTCTTGAAATTTTCTACACTTTGCATCAATTAATTTCACAAGGAGAACATGGCAGCAATACAAAAAGGAGAAAAAAAAAACAAAACCACAAATCTAAATCTAACTGTTTTATTTTCATATTTTATTCAAGTATATTGTACATATTAGGTTTTAATTCAATTTAAAATTTTGAATTATTGGCTTGATAACAATAAAATATTAAATGTTAAGTATATGTTGAAAAAGTTAATTCTCACAATGGATACCATATTGACATCACATTGATTTAAAATTTTTTACTAGATAAGTAAATTGTTAATTCCAATGTTTGGTTTGTTAAAATATTAATTGTACATAAAACTATGAAAAAGTGTAATATTTAGTTAGTTTAAATAGTGTAATTTAGTCGTTACCTTTCAAAATTTATATGACTTGATTGTACATTTTTAACAACTTTATAACTTTTGGTGTATTTATGACAAAGAATAAAAATGAATTTGTTTCTTAGTGTCAAACTTGTAAATCAATAAAGCTTGTGTGTAAGAAATTTTTGGACTTTATCAGAACCTGTTTAAGCTCATCTTGAGCTATATGCTTATTTGTTTATTAAAGTCTAATGGATTCACACTTGATTATAAATCTCATCTTGAGTTATAATTTGTTTTTTGAAGTAAATATGATCCCCATGAAAGAAGATCTGAAATGAGCAGCAATACAAAGATTGATAATAATTATGCAGAAAAGACATGATAGAACACTGTTGAGTTTTGATAAGCTTTTAAAGCATCTCAAGACAAGATTCGACATAACAAAATGCTTTTAAGGGTGCTTTACATTTTAAAACCAAGTCAAATTTTGAGTTTGAATCATGTATTCAAATTAAGGCTTGATCTCGATAAAATTTACACTATAAATTAAGTCTCTAAAAGCACACCTCAATGGTTATAACTTTCAGCTTTTACAATGGAGGTTTAAGGTTCAAATTTTCTAAGGGAGCGAGATAGTTGGATTTAGAGGAAATTGTGAGCAACAACCTTATTTTATAAGGACATTTTAAAACTAGCTATCAAAATAAATTTAACTATTTTTAACCATATTTAATCATGACTTAACAAAAATACTTTTGAAACTATTTCAATTAAATTAAACCATTTATTACAATTTCTCTCCATTTGTGTCTTTGATTTCTCTTTCTCACCATCTAACTCTCTTTAATTTTATCGATTTCTCTCTTTGGCATTCGCCTGTTGTACTCTCGATTTCTCTCTTTTGTATTTTCAAGATGCCAAGTGATGGTTTTGAAGTGCCTGGGTATGTGGCTATTTGGAGAGTTTGATTTTTAAGTATTTTGAAAAAAACTAAAATGGTAGAAATGATCATGGATGTTTAAAATAGTTTTTAATTGAATCAATTTGAGATCTAGATACCAATAAACTTAAGAATTTGAAATTTATAAACCTAGGGTTTCGAAGAGAATTTTTTTGACTTTTAGTTGAAATAGAAGTTTTAGATAAGAAAATTTATGTTTTGATTTATGAAAACATGCTAGAAACACTTTAATCAATGTCAAATTATTAAAAAATAAAAAAAAATGAAGAGAATTGAGAAGGATTTGAAGTTTGGGTTCGTAAGTAATATTAACATTTTAACATTAAAGTATAACAAAATTTTTTTTAATATGGTGTGTAACAATAATATTTTTTCAATATGGCGTGTAACAACATTTTCTTTAACATAGTGTGTATCATTGTTTTGTACATGAAATGAAACAATAATATTCTTTTTTCTACATGACGTGCAATAACTTTTTTTAACCACACTGTGTAATATGTTTTTGTACATGATGGTAACAAAATATATTTTTTTCAATATGACGTGTAATAACTTTTTTTAACCGTGACGTGTAATAATAATATTTTTTTTCAATATGACGTGTAATAATTTTTTTTCACTACAGCATATAACATGTTTTTGTACATAATGTGTAATAATAATATTTTTTTAATAAGAAGTGTAACATAAATAAAAAGATAATTTTATCTCACTTAACTAATAATAATTAAAATTATAAAAAATTATTTTTAAAAATATTTTATTTTTAAGGTATAGTTTTTAAAAACTCTCTTGAATTTATGTATGGACCCCAAAACAAGAAGACAAGCTTGTTAGTACACTTGTGAAAAAGCTTTCGCTAATCTTTTGCTTTGTGAAATGATAAATAATAATTAATAATGATTAATGTGGTGGGTTTGCCGAGTGAAAGGAAACAACAAACGTAGATGCCACCAGCCGCGAAGTTTGGAAAAATTTGTGCACTTATCAAAGATCACAAACGGACAAAACCTAGTGCCTGTTTCCCAATGCATGCATAGGTCCCTTTCGGAGGTAACTATACCTTGTGGAGAAGATAAACAAAAGATAGGCAATGGACGGCCAGGGGAAGGAATCCATCTTCAGTTGGCCCTACATTAGTGATTATCCCATAAGATCAAACCCAGTGCCAAAGCTGTTGAAAATTTTGGCTATATCTTGTCCTTTTCCAGTTTTCGGTCATCTATACCTTGCTAGTTTTGTGGTAGGAAGCTATAGCTAGTCCTATAGCTTACCTATGGATAAGGGGGCGAGCTGTCATGCTCTGATGTTATCATGATTCACATCATGGAAAAACAAACATTTATAATGGGATAATGGAAAGGCTAAAAGATCGTAACAATGACTAGGACTTGATGAGACACTTCCAAAGTTATCAAAGTATTTGGATATATATGACTAGAAAGGTGAGGATTATTTTGCAAGGGCAAGATGTAAGGTTTACACCGTATTTTTTCAGTCTGAGAGATGAAATGCTTTTTTGAAGTCAATTCTTAATAAGAGACATGCAACCAAATGCTATCTCCATAAAAACAAAAAAAAAAAAAACCCAAACCCGATCGTTGGAGGATAGGAATATTAATGGAGAGCATTAATATTTGAGTACCCAACTGAAATTGGAATCTTATAGATGAGGAATCGTGCATTCATGAGTATGTTTAATCGCAATTACTAGTTGCATGCATGCTTATGCGGGCAACAAAAATCTTGCTTATAAATATAGGCTTGGAATGTGCAAATACATATTTACATATAAACGCAAGCCTCGTGGTCACCGCTAACATGTTGAGGTTTGGCCAGTTTGCCTGCTCCTAAGATTGAAAACCCCGAGGGACCCTTCTACCACAAGGGTTTACGCCAAAGTACATGCCATAGCTAAAGACAAAAAAAAGGTTCATATTTTTTTTTCATGCTATTACATTTACACCCAACACTAAAATTATATTCAAATAATTTCAATGTATATCATGTAATAGATTCATGGGATAAATCAACAAACAAACTAATTAAATAAATAAAAAAAATATAAAATTGATCTATTTTATGTGGAAGGTTATTCTGCCAAAAAGAGAAGATGTATTGCAACAAATAAAAGAATATGCACAAGAGGCGATAAAGAGAAAGATTAAAACAATTCTTGAAACAATAAGTTCTTTGTGGGAGGAAGTGAGGAAAACAAATGAGAGAACAAGTAGACGAGGCCTAATGGCAGCGCACAGTGGACAGAGGCAAAGCCTCCTTGGCCTTCTCAAAATTTTAAATTTTTTTTACATATTATATAAAATTTTTTATAAATTTTCTTAATGGTTTTCCAAAATAATTTTTTATTTAATAATTAATTTAAATAAAAAATAATAAAATAATTTTATATGCTTGATTCAATTTTAAAGTTTTTTTTTAATTTTTTTAAATTTATATTATTATTATTATTTATTTATTTATATTTTATTTACTCATATGTTCTAAATCTCTATAAATTTTCTTTCACAAATTTCTCTGAACGATTAATCATATTCTTTTTCTTTCTTTTTTATTTTGTCATAAGTAAATTTTATCTTCTACTTGTCATATT
>NW_018397261.1:2553565-2553838 GCF_002168275.2 Theobroma umbraticum
TGTGGATTTTATTTTTAATAATTTTAATTTTTAAAAATAAATAAAAATTCTCAAATATAAGTTATAGTGTACCACTATTGCTTAGAATTTTATCAATATATTATTTTTTATTAAGAATAACCAATTCATTATAGCGTGTATGTTGCAAATTTTAAGTAACAAGGATATACATATAAATTGATAGAGTGAAATAATTGTATTTTTTTCAATACAATTTTATTCATTACATATATTTTTATTGGCTTTCAAAATAATTTTTTATTTAATAATTAG
>NW_018397261.1:2553848-2818822 GCF_002168275.2 Theobroma umbraticum
CAAATTGTTTGATAAAATTAGAGTCATTACGATTAGCATATTACTAGTTAAGCCTAATAAATAAATGCTGAATTAATATGTTAAGCCTATCAAATTAAAAAAAAAATAAAAGTGAGTCTACTAATCTAAACGCATCAAGTTTTAATATAAATCTAAGCCTATTACAATATAGTATATCTTAATAGTTCAACCTAATAGCCTATCATAATATATTATATCTCAATAGTTAAATCTAATAAGCCAATATGTTAATTAGCAATTTAAGAGGCAAACATTAGTAATTTAAGAGGCAACAGAAAATAAGAGGAGAGCTAGAACATACAAAGTAAAAAAGCAATTCTTTTGAGTTTGAAAAATTGTTCTCTTCCACACTGGCGGGCAAAGAGTGACAAAGAGTCCTTTTATAGTTTCATTCAGTCATTTATATAAATGATACTATTATTATTGTTAATATACAATTTTTTGTATGTCTAATATCTTTTGAATTTTATTTAATTTTTTAGATTAATGATAATTTGATTATATATAAAGTTGTCTTTAACTGTTTAACATCTTTTTCTATTTGACTTCTCTTTGAAAATGCCCTAGCTCCACCCTTGACGGTAGAGAATATGATGAAAAGGACTAAGTAGAGAGAGTTACTTGATTATCTTTAAAAAAAATGTTGACAAGAATACCTTTTAATGATCTTCATATCTGAATTATTAAATTAAAACATTTTAAAAGTGAAAATAACTCATGAACTTTGTCGTCTATTCGTAGTCATTTTCACCACTCTCCATGTGACATAATTGTTTTATACTAACAACAACAAGTTAGTCAAAATCAGACATTGACAGTATAGAATAATGAAACTTGAATTTAAATTTAAGAGTTTCAAAATAATTTTTTATTAATAATTGATAAAAAAAATGAAGGAGAATTAGGATCTTAAATTAAGCTAAGCGTAACAAGTTGCTGATGAACAACCTGAAAGTGAAAAATAGTATGTTAAATCACCCCAGCAATCAAAGCATGAAAAGTTGAGTGACAAAATTTAAGCTCAAAGAGACGCAAGGGAGAGGTAGAGAAAGGAACTGAATTGCCATGACTTGAACGTAGTTTTAGTTGGAAGGAAAAATACTAGAATCATGGTAGCCCCATCTTTAGTATATTCTTTTATTGACTATTCTTGTGGAAGTAGACAATTTTTAATAACATATTCAAGATTTCTCTACTTTGCCAGCTGACATTTTTCCTTTGTATGATTAATCTTATCTTTTCTCTATCAATGACTTAATATGCACATGGATCACATTTGTGGGGGCTATCTAGTTATTGTTCTCCGTCCACCAATCGACAAAGGATAAGCATCCCAATTCCCAAGGCAATCATTAGTACAAAGTGAAATTCTGATATTAGAGTATGCCATGTGCCCATATTTTTTAAATAAATAAGTACTAGTGAATAGGAGAAATTCTAATACTAGATTAATTATATAGTACAAAGTGCCCAAATCAAAAATAAGTGTAGGTGAAAACCGTATTATAGGTTACCAAGTGTGCAGTGAACTCCTTAAAATGTTTGAAGGTTTAGGTACATTCCTTAGCATGCTTCGATCGACTTTGGATATTATAAATATTCCCAAATCATCTCAAATTTGGAGGGTAATACAAGAATCCCACCGTTAATCTCAAGTTAATAATCTCATTGTGTGAATAATCTTTGATCATGTTCATAGTATTTTTTTTATATCTCCAATTCTTCATTTTAATTACTGATGAGTTAACTCTTTGTTATTCCCCATTAATGATACATTAAAAAATTGGTCAAAGTTTAAATTCGAATTTTATACTATCTCAAATCGACAATTTTAGTCTATTTATCACAATTTTAATAAATTTAATCTTTTTACCGTTTTAAAAAAATCAATTAAGAACAATTATTATTGTTATTAAGATTTTGTCTTTAATGTAGACAATGTGATATTTTGGTGATAACTTGATATATTAAGTGTCATAACGTTTTAAGGAAACAAAGAAAAAGTATCATTACATGTGAATCTCTAAATTCAACCATTTGAAGTAAAATAGAAGTGGTTACCAATTTTTTTGAAGTGGGATTAATCACTTAGTTGCATATATCTTTTCTAATGAGATTCTATTTTTGATTTAAGTTTATCAACAATGATAGATTCCGTTTTATGAAATAAATTTAGATTTGAATAAGATTCTGTGCAATAAATATATTAGAATCCATGATGTCCATTTCAAGAATAATATCGATTAATCCTATGTTATCTTATTTTTAATTTTGATAAATAAACCTTAATGATATATTTAATTTTGTTTCCATTAACAAGCTAAAGAAGATTGGTTCATGTCAAGTTGTCAAAAAGGTAAATGACCATCCATATAAAGATTGAACTACCTCCAAATGTTTATACTCACTCAACGTTCAATGTCCAAGGTTTGAATGAATATCATGGAGGAGTTCTCTTTTTAATTCTAGCCAGGGAAGAATTATCAAGTGTTTAATTAAGTCAACCGGAGCTTCAAGTCAAAGAGAAATGATTCCTAAGCACAACCTGGACTGGAAGCCTCAAAGTCTATTTTGGAATTTACATTTGTCGGTCAGGACAATTTCTTTTTCTATTAATAGTTTGTTTAGAATTCATACGAGTTTTATGTGAAGAGGAAAATTATAAGAATGGAAAATTGGCCCTGTTTGTGCTTCAAATAGTAGTGGGCAGCCTAAGCCCATTTGTTATAGGGAAGGACCGCATGAGTTTTTGGTGGAAAAGGCCCATATTTTTTGCTGAGTGTAAGGTTCAGAATGTTACGGTTTGGTCTGGTCTTAACCTTAAATTCACATCAAATTAAAATTTGAAACCAAACCAAGGTAAGTTACAGTAAAAATCAAATCAAAATTATTTGGTTTAATTGGGCTTCTTAGTTGGTTCGAGCCTTCTTAACAAGCTTAAAAGAATTTAATTAATTTTAAACGATTTAAACATTTTCAAATAAAATAATAAAATATTCATATATTTTTATCTTTAGAGGAATCTTTAAAGACTAAAGAAACTTTATATATATATATGTGTGTGTACATTAAAGAGTAAGGTTTATATTCTCTTTCTCTTAAAATAAAAACAAAAGCATATTTTGAAAAGTTACAACAAATAAATAGTATTTGTGGATGGTAAGCACATTTACATCAGCCTAATACATCACACCCTAGGCCTAAAATGGGCATTAATGCCCAACTTATCCCAGCATCTCCCACCTAAACACACCATATCATGTACCCTGCGCTGAGAATCCGAATATTGGAAAGCCACACTACAAACGGAGCATATACCAGAAATCCATTCACGTGCTGTTGTGCATCACACCAAACCAAACATTCCCATACATGTCCAATAAATTTAGGCCCCACATTCAGCCCCGACTAAGCCTCTTATATTCCAAATAGCTAACCGAATTCCTTTCACATATTTCCACTCTCATTATCACAATATAACACATGCCTACCGATTACACCATATTAGATCCACGCCACAAACAAGTCCTCCTTTTCCACCCTGCTTTTTGTGAAGGCATCTGCACAACTGTTGGGCTATGTATAGATATTAGTAAACTGAATACACCCGATCAACTTTCTCAGCTTATCCATCCGCTAGAAAATCCTCCCACCATTTTCAAAGTCAATTCAAGGGGTTTAGAATCCAACTTATTACCACGATTAAATTTGGCTTCACCATTGAAGCCTTCCTTCCTGTCCATTTCGATTGGTAGAAAACTTGTAAGACTATCTTAATGACACTCAACTCTACATAATTAGATTCGTAGACACCAATAAGACCTAAAAACACAGCCAACATATTACCTTTTGTCATCTCTCAACACTCTTCCCACACTTAACCATACTCAGACTTCTCCTTTGCCGATCCATCCGTATTAAATTTTAAAATGTCCTTTGTTGGTGGCTGCCCTTTCTCATTTTTTCTTGTCATCATTGCCCTCTTGTCTTGCATTGTTTCCATATCCACCCTTGGACTTTCCCACCGTGTCGTCTCGGTTACGGTCATTCCTCGTTCTAATGCCTTCACCCTAAAACAAAGTCCTAATCTTCACAAGTGCAACCAAATCACCAAATCCCCATCTCTTCCTGTCAAAGACCCCTTCATTTCTTGCTCCCCATAGTGCAGCCCCAAAAATAAGCCTTCACCATTTCTTTCTCACTCCACATTCCCTAAATGACTCACATTGTTTGAAGAAATTAGGTAATGATTTTGGGAAGCACCCATTCACTCTCCACCACTTTAAAAATCTTGCCCCAAAATTCCCAATTCTACTCACAATTAACTAGCGCGTGATTGGACTTCTAGACTTTCAATGAACACCAAGGGCATCTTTGTTCATCTTTCGTTATGCTTACACTCCTCGACACTCGGAACTCTTTTTGTTGATATCTTCCATAAATACGCTAGCCACCAAAAACATTGCAATTTTGGAGGTTTTTGAGTTTCCAAATTCACCTTAAAATATCATCCATTAAATAACCCGTTAGATCTCCTAATAGTTTGATTTTTTACAAAAAAACACCCCATATTCATTAAATTTCAAAATTAATTGGTTCCTCTCTTTTTGCACACTTTAATGCCCTCTAACTTCACCAGCAATTGTTCTCTAACTCTTTCTCCCACATAAATACCATTCTTCTAAATTCAATCTTCCAAACTTGACCTTCTCCACTACCTTCCTTTTACACCTAACCATTGCCTCCTTGCTCCTTGATAAGTTAAACAACCTAGGATAGAAAGTCTTTGGCGGCTTATTGCCCAACCATTCATCAGTCAAAAAGCAATTTTCTCACCATATCCAATAAGCCATCTACATCGGTCCATACCAATAATGCTCGGCATCCGATCCATTTGAATTATTTCCACAATATCCTTCCATACTCGTCATTTCTTTGCCATTTGCCGGTGATCGAATCCATTTTTTGTGGACCTCTTCATTCTTTTCAATTATGACTTTCCTCCACAGGTTCTTTCTCCACTCCATGCCTCCACCACCACTTACTAATTAGGGTCACATTCTTTTCCAACAAGCTGGTAATACCCAATCCACCCTTTCCTTTTGACCTACTCACCACCTCCCATTTTACTTTAACAATCTTCCTTTTTCTTCAACCCTCCCCTCCCTCTCTCTCTCCTGGGCCTATAAAAAACTCCTTCTCAATGAGTCCAATCTTTTAACCATATTCTTTGGTGCTTTGAACAAGGACATACAGTATAAGAGTAAGGAAGATATTGTCGAATTTATCAACGTGACTGGCCGCCCAAAATAAAGTAGTTTGCCCTTCCAACCCTCTAGCTTATGCTGGAATCTTTTCACCACTGGCTCCTATATACTCACTCTACCTGAGTTCGCTCCCAAAGAAATCTCCAAGTAATTCGAGGGCAGTGAACCAGCTTTACAATTCAAATTTCTTGCCAACTCCTCCCATCGCTTCCTTGTCCCATTCACTAGGAATAGACTGGTCTTCCAAAATTGATCTTTAATCTTGACAACATCTCAAAAGCAATTAACATCCTTTTAACAATTGCAATTCCATTTGAATCCGTTTAACAAAATATAATGAAATTATGAATTTTAAATGGTAAAATTATACAAATTCTAAAATCACACAAGACCTTAACATGCAATCCTGATTTACGTGATCAATAAATAATTCTATAGGATTCTAAATTCTAACCATGGTTGCTTTGATACCATTTGTCAAACTTTACATATAATTAGTAAATGCTTAACCTATGATTCACCTTATTAGGAATTAGAACTCAAAAACATATATAATTTTTTATCCATGATTTAATAGTAAAAACAATACTAATCATATTAATTGTCAAGATTTAGCGCGTTGGATCTTCAATGAGTGATATTCTTTAATATTTTTGATAGATAGGAAAGAAAACTTATCTATACCTATATATGGTAAATCTTTTAATCCCACACATCATAAGATTTAGAGTTTCCTAAATATGACTACACTAATATCCCCACATATATTATTAAAGTCTAGCTCACTTGGTTATCTTTTTATCAAAATCAAATTAATTTAATCAGATTTTAATAAAAAATTAAAATAAATTAAATAATGTAAGATCAGACTTCAATTGTTTGAGAAAATGTATGGATCGTGACTAAAATTCTGGCCACCCAACTCGGTGTCTATTTCTACCTAACAAAATATATATCTTTTCAATTACTTAGCTTTTATTTAAAATAAGAGATAGATTGCCTTCTAAACTGAGTCAATTCAATGTACAAGCATGTCAGCCCCTAGCTTGATTGACAGGATCCTAATTTCGTCCATCATGGAGCTCAGCCCTGACTCGACTGATGACCGATATCATTGGATATAGTGCTGGTTTTCTGATTGGAGCTCAGCTATTGCAACTGAAGATCATCAGGTACGGAGGAAACTATTTTGTGATGATCAGAGCCAACGCCGCATTTCTCCAATAATTATGAGGGGAAATATTAAACAAGCAAAGCTATGAATATGAAAATATGATCATGAGCTTGCCGTACGTGTTGTTGGAGCTAATAATAATATGACAGCAAATAAACCCTAATTTCCATTGAGAAAGCTATCTCTAATCTATGTTGTATGCTTATTTCAGTGTAAGCATTACCAAAAATAATAAACATTAGCAGTATTGATTGAGGCAATATACATTACCTTAAAAAAAAAATAGATTGGGAATTTTTCTAGGGACAAGCCTAGCTCGGGTCTCTCTTTTTGTTTCTGTTTTGCAAGTATCGACTGAAAACTAACGCTAACCTCAGACCAAAATTAAGCATAAAAAAGTTGGTTATAGGCTTATAACCATTGCACGTGATGTAAGTCATCTGAAAGTTATTGAAAGAAAATTAGAGCCTTTAGCATCACAATTCTCCAGGGACCAGGAAAGTGGGAATATGCCACCTGGTTTTGTGCATTGATTGTAGTTACAGTTCCATACAATTGGAACAGAGTGGCTTCACATGGCTATGAATGTGATAATAATGTTATTTATATTATAAATTAATTCTAATTATAATTTCTACTTAATATATATATATATATATATATATATATGATCTCATAAAAATTAAAGGATGTTATAACGTGGTATTTATGTTCCTACTGTTGTTCATCTCGCCCAAAATACGAAGACATAATCTGGTCTTGTAATTTTTTTTCTTTCTTTTTCCTGCATTGGATACTCTATCAATGCTGTGATTTCTTGGCGTTCGAAAAACTTTAGTAACTTCATCTACTGTGTTAAGAGGAAGATCGTCTGTTGTGCACTTCCCACGTTCTGAAAACATGTTTGCTGACCATCTTGCAAAAGCTGGATTCGATCGTGCGGCCGATCTATTGAGAATTTACAGCTAAACTCCCGCTTTGTCTTTCTTTTTTTGGATTCTTTTTGTGCTGAATTTGCCTGTTTTTTTTTTTTGGATATTGCCTTTGTTCTTGTTGCCTAGACAATCGGTTTCTCTTTGTTTGTTCCTTTGTGGAGTTTTCTTTTTGAGACTCTCATTATTAATAAATTCCATTGCTACTCAAACAAAAAAAAAATCAAATTACACTCAGACTTTTGCTGATGATACATTTAATTTACATCCAAGCATGTATAACTAGCTCCTTTCATGATCAAAGCCGTAAGCACGTAAGCACAACATAATGACATTTAGCGTTTTAGGAATTTCTCACTCTTATGGTTTTTAGAAAAATTTTATTTTGGATGCACGATAAAGAAAAAAAATTTAAAAACGTGAAAGAGATTTTAGAGAGAAAAGTGAAAATACATAATTTTTTATTAATTAATCATTAAAAAACTTTTTATATTTAATTATAAGTCTTTAATGATTTTTAATTTTACTTTATTAATGAGGTGACTGCATTTTATGAGTTGATAATGTAAGTTGTCAGTGCTGAATGGTAAGGGAACAATGTTGTTTAAGTTGAGAAAGACTATATACAAAATTGTTTCAATTATTTTTAAATTTAATTTTTTTCCATAAATATTATCATAACGTGAAAATTCAAGAATCTGATTGTCAAAGAAATAAACTATTGCCATCAATCTTTTTTATTTAAGTATGATTGGTTACCTATTTGAATATATTTTTTAATAAAATTCTAATATTGACTTAGATTTATTAAAAATATAGCTTCTGATCTATGAAACATAATTACAATTTAAGAGTACGAATATGTGCAGGAAACGTATTAGTGATTGGATGCCTCATTCAAAATGGTACCAATTAATTCTATGTTATCCTATTTTAATCTTGATAAAATAGTCTTCTTTTTTAAAAGGTATGCAACATTATTGTTAATTGTCAAAATCAGAAACGATTTTGAATTTTTTTTTTTGAAATTGGGAGAAGAGATTCAAATATTGTTTTTTAAATAAAGAGATCATGTATAAATTAATAAATTAAATGCTCGAATATAATTTTAAACTTTTATAGTTACAGGGAAACTAAAATTCATAAAAATTAAATTCTAAAAAAATAAAATTATCCAGAAAATTGGATATGAGCACAGATCATACCCCCTGTTAAAACATCACACGTGATCTTAGGATGTCCGAACCATAAAAATGGAAGCAGAGCACCCACAAAGCATTCCACAGAGTAACAAGGACACATGGCAAGCAAACTCCTTAGCAAACCCGACTTTTCCACTTGGCTTTGAATTCAACCCAAGAGCAATCCCACAAGGACACTATTTCTGAATTTAAATTCAAATCCAACCAAGGCAGTAGTAAAATTCTGCACAACTACTGCCTTGCCTGGATTTGAATTTAAATTCAGAAATTGTGACCTTGTGGGATTGCTCTTGGGTTGACCATGAGGCTTGCGTTTATATGTAAATATGTATTTGCATTTTCCAAGCCTATATTTATAAGCAAGATTTTTTTTTGCCCGCATAAGCACGCATGCAAGTAGTAATTGCGATTAAACACACTCATGAATGCACGATTCCTCATTTATAAGATTCCAATTTCAGTTGGGTACTCAAATATTAATTCTCTCCATTAATATTCCTATCCTCCAACGATCGTGTTTGGGTGTTTTTTTTTTTATGGAGATAGCATTTGGTTGCATGTCTCTCAAGAATTGATTTCAAAAAAACATTTCAATCTCTCAAGACTGAAAAAATACACAGTAAACCTTACATCTTGCGCTTGCAATAGAATCCTCACCTTCCTGGTCATATATATCCAAATACTTTGATAACTTTGGAAGTGTCTCATCAAGACCTAGACATTGCTACCATCTTTTAGCCTCTCCATTATCCCATTATAAACGTTTGTTTTCTATGATGTGAATCATGATAACATCAGACAAGGACAGCTCGTCCCCTCATCCATAGGTAAGCTATTGGACTAGCTATAGCTTCCTACCATAAAACTAGCTAAGGTATAAAGGAAAGGATACTTGAATACGACAAGATACAGCCAAAATTTTCAACAGCTCTTGCAGTGGGTTCGATCTTTTGGGATAGTTAATGATGTAGGGCCAAGTGGGAGATGGATCCCTTCCCCTGGCCATCCATTGCTTATCTTTTGTTCTGCTTCTCCACAAGGTATAGTTACACTCCGAGAAGGACTTATGCACGCATTGGTAAACAGGGCACTAAGTTTCGTTCGTTTGTGATATTTGATAAGTGTATAAATATTTGAGTATTTATTTTATTGATTAATACATGATTTTTTTTAAAAAAAAATTTAAATCTTTTTTTTCTCAAATCTAAAAAAATGAAAATATATAAATTTTTTGAACCTCATGACTGGTGGCATCCATGTTAATTGTTTCCTTTCTAGCAGCAAACCCACCACATTAATCATCATTAATTATTTTTTATCATTTCACAGAGCAAAAGATTAGTGAAAGCTTTTTCACAAATGTACTAATAAGGTTTTTTTTTGGGTCCATACATAAATCCAACTATCTGCCTCCCTTATAAATTTTTTTTTTAAAAAAAGAAAATTTGAACCTAAAACCTCCATGGTAAAAGTTGGAAGTTATAACCATTGAGGTGTGCTTTTAGAGACTTAATTTATAGTAGAAGTTTTATCTAGATCAAACCTTAATTTGAATAGACGACTCAAACTCAAAATTTTACTTGGTTTTAAAATGTAAAGCACCCTTAAAAGTATTTTGTTATGTCGAGTCTTGTCTTGAGATGCTTTAGAAGCTTATTGAAACTCGAGAGTGTTCTATCATGTCTTTTTGCAAAATTATTATCAATCTTTGTATTCCTGCTCATTTCAAATCTTGCTTCCTGGTAAATTTATGATCATATTTACTTCAAAAAACAAATTATAGCTTAAAATGAGATTTATAATCAAGTGTGAATTCATTAGACTTTAATAAACAAAAAAGCATATAGCTCAAGATGAGCTTAAACAAGTTCTGATGAAGTCTAGAAATTTCATACACACAAGCTTTATCCATTTACAAGTGTATGACCCTAAGAAACAAATTCATTTTAAATCTTGGCATAAACACACCAAAAGTTATAAAGTTGTTAAAAATGCACAATCAAGTTCTATAAATTGTCATAATGAGTGAGTTTGTAAACTCAATTGTTTGACGTAAAAAAGGAGTCATCACCAATTTCTTTTTATTTTTATTTAGATGTGACTGATCACTTGGGTGAATCAATACTTTTTAATGAGGTCCTAAACTTGACTTAGGCTCATTTAAAAAAATAGGTTTCAATCTACGAAACAAGTTAGGTTTAGAAGTGTAGTTACATGTGAGGAGGGTGTTAGCACCCTCGCAATGCACATTATGTGGTACTTGTTTAATTATGTTTATCTTTTTTAACCTTAATAAATAATTCTTAAATTCTATATCCAATCTTATTTTTTTAATTATTTTATTTATATTTTTAAAACAAATAAAATAAAAAAAGATGCTGGCTATCGAGGGTTTTTCCTCTAGGGTTCCTTCTCCACCGATTCTTGATGATCAGAGCAAGAAAAAAGTAAGGATTACAAGTGATGGTTAAGAAGGGGATCAGATAGCTATTCACCACAATCCTTCCTTTCGAGATGTTTTGATGTCATTTAAAGGTGAAGATTTATTTTCAGAGGACAATAAGGACTTTGATGCAGATATTGGATTGGATGACACTAATATGGATGGTTTTGGGAGTGAAACATCATATATTGAGCGAGATTGTGATGTGGACTATTCATTTGAGACATTTAAAGGCAAACCTTCTCTCGATATATCATATCGAAAATGATAAGAACTCGTCGAAAATGGCATAGATCGGTTGTTCCGTTTCTTAAGACGTCTTATTTCTTACATGGTGCTTTACGATAAGATTATTTCCTTATGGTCAGTTAAAGGTTAGTACAAAGTGGTTAATCTTGATGATGAGAATTATTTGGTTAAATTCTCTTTGGAAAAAGATTATCTTAAGGCTTTGCTGGATGGGCCATGGATGGTGTAGGGACAATACTTGATTGTGAGACCTTGGTTTCCCTTCTACTACAGAGATACGCAAGATTTGTCAGTAATAGCAGCCTGGATTAGCTTCCTCAGAATGCCACTACATTTCTACCATAAAATAGTTTTGAGAAAGATCACAACTATCTTTGTAAATTGATCAAGATAAATTAAAATACAAATGCTCCAAAAAAGGGAAAATTTGCCCACACTGCTGTGAACTTGATCTATTCAAATTGCTATGCCCAAGATTTTTCTTAATAGATGCCCGCAACAGGTAGAATATGAGGGTTTACTTAGGGTTTGCTTAAAATATAGTATCTATGGACATGTTAAGAAGTCTTATCCTTAAACACAATAGTGAACAATCGACAATAGATCACAGTTCGAAAAATGGTGACATTTCATATTCGGAACCTTCTTTTCTTGGTCCTTGGATGTTAGTATCAAGAAGAAAAAACAGGTATGAAGAGGCCAAGCAATGTCAACTACAAGAAAAGAATGGTGACAAACAAATAATCAGGGGCCGAGATTTATGATTTTAGGAGGCGAGGAGGAAGAGAAAGTTATTCCCAAGTAGCATATAGTGGTGAAGGGATGAGCCTTGAAGCAAATTTTGTTGAAACAGAAAAGACTGAATCTTTCAATAAGAAGGTGAACATAGTAGATTAAATGTGTGACACAAGTCATAGAACAGAGGAAAAGGTAGGACAGGGAAATGAGAATCCTGTTGTCATCCTTATGGCTAGAGGCATGATTGTGAAGGCATTGAATGGTAGTAGAGTGGAGAAAGAGTCTTCTCCTAAGGATGTATTGACTAGCAAACGAGACTCTTCCCTAATGATCAAAAATAATGAAGCATATTTAAAAGATTCAAGAAAGAATGGAGATAATTTGCCATAAAGAATCATACTTGACCAAAATAAATATACTGTGGCAATAATGGTAGCTAGAAAGGTGGAAGAAAGTCCTAGTACACGTAAGTTAAAGACTCAAGCTGAAAAATAGGAGGGGTTGCAATTTATGAAAAGGATTTTAGAGTCATTGATAAGAAGTTGTTAACACGATTGTAAGTTATGTCAATTAAAAAGAGGGTCAGAGCCAAATATGTAACTACTATAGCACAATCAAATGCAATGTCAAGCTTATTAGAAGATAGTGGATTGAATACAACTTATAAAGTTACTAAGATGGAGAATACATGACAGAGATTTAATGACCCAGTTAAGGTTTGTAAATTTATTTCATTATTTATGAATTTTAATTTTTTGGGGTGGAACTACTAGGGTGTTGGTGATAATAATTTTGTCAGTTTGATTAGAGATTTTATGTATCCCTTTTTAACTGTGCTATGCAAGCAGTATTGTCCTCATATAACGTTGTTAGAATTTTCTTATTGGTTGACGAGCTATACGTTTCTCGAATATGTTGAGTTACAGTTCTTAACCATATACATTCATGATTTGGCTTGTGAATTGCTAAAATTTTTGCATGGTTAGAAGAAGTAGCAACCATAGTTTGTTTTATAAAATAATATGAAATAGTCATACCTCTACATATGAATAAGTAACCTATTTGGGATTGAGTCTTGTGTGGATCAAATAACTATCCTACATTTGCATAACCAATTAAATTTTATTTGATGCATTTGAATAATATAATCTTATATCCATTGCTCCTCGGAGATATCGAAGTATGTTTAATTCCATTCCAACACTTTTGAGTTGGAGAAGAACTATATCTTGTTAATAAATTTACAACAATTGATATATCAAGTCATATATTACCAACAAGATATATTAGTGCTCCGATTACAATAAAATACAGTACTTTAGGACTAAGAAGTTTTTTATTATCTTCACGAGGTCAGAAAGGATTTTTTTTTTCACATCTAGTGACCTTACAACCATTGATGAACTTATGGACATGCTATATCTATATAGAATTGTTTTAGCACTTTTGCTATATAATTTGATTGATGAATAAAAATTATATTTGTCAAGTGTTCAATTTGAAACCTCAAACAAAACTTTATTTTTCGAAAGTCTTTCATCTCAAATTCTCTCTTTAAGTAATCTACGGCATTTTGATAACTCTTTAAGAGTGTCAATAATGTTCAAGTCATCAACATAAACAACAATTATGATAAATTTACATCTAAATCTTTTTATAAAATACATAGGCATATAGGATTATTTCTATAGCCTTTTTTCAACAAATATTCACTAAAAGTGATTATACCACATTTGTTTGGATTGTTTTAATCTATATATATATATTTATTTAATTTAATCAAATAAATTTTTTGAGAATTCAAATTTTGTGTTTCAGGCAATTTAAGTCCTTCAAAGATTTTCATATAGATATTGTTATCAAGTGAATTGTATAAATAGGCTGTAGCTACATTCATTATATGCATTTTAATCTTCTTATTTATGGTTAAACTAGTTAATAGAGAATTGTTGCATCCACCACGGAGAATATATCTCTTCATACTCAATACTAGGTCTTTAAGTAAAACCTTGTGGAACAAGTCATACTTTTTCTTTTATAATCTCATTTTTCCATCTTATTTTCGCACAAATACCCATTTATATCTCATTGGTTTTACAGAATTTGGTGTATGGACTACAAGTCCAAAACCTTCATGTTTTGCAAGTAAATTTGATTCTTTCTTAATTACCTCTTTCCACATTGGCCAATCATTTTTATGTCTACATTATTTAACAAATATAAGTTCAAGATCCTCATTTTTCTTTCATAAACTTAAGCGCTATATTTTATACAAAAATATAATTGATGTTTATTTTATTTTAGTTCTATCTTTTTCCGTCATAACATAATTGATTGAGATTTTTTCATTTTCAATAATTTCAGGTACTTGAATTTCTTTTGAAATTTTTATCAATTGTGTCAAGGGTCTTTTCTAGACTTTCTACTTCCTCTTTTTGACCAGCTTGAAATTTGCTCTTTTTCTTTTTCAAGGATTTTATCTTTAGAATTGATTGGTTTTCACACTTTTGGCATGCCTTGTCTTATAGGGATATCAATGCAAATAAAGAGTATTTGCAACTGGCATACAAGATTTAGTTATTCTCTTTATATCAGTAAATATGTCTAACAATTGATTTACTATATTTTGTAAAATAATTATCTTTAGAACTTCAAGTTTATATTGATTTGTGCAAGGATCAAAACTAGATAATGATAATTCATTCTAAGAATTTTTCTTTTCTAACTGCTTATTTTCTACCCTTAGTGTTGGAAAAATTGTTTCATCAAAATGACAAATCGATAAACTTTGCCATGAATAAACCTCTTATTGATAATTTTAATTACAAATGGAGATTCGTATCCAACATATATTCCTAACCTCCTCTAAGGACTCATTTTTTTATATTATGGTGGAGTAATTAAAACATATGCCACACACCCCAAAATTCTTAGATGAGAAATATTTAATGCTTGAACATAAATCGATAATATAAAGAGAAATTTATAATAGTTCGTTTGGCCTGATGCATACAAATGCTGCTGCATCCAAAATGGTATGCCCCTAAACAGAAATTGAGAGTTTAAATTTCATAAGTACTGACCTTGCAATCAGTTGGAAATGTTTAATAAATGATTCGACTGGCCGTTTTTTACATGAAAAAAAGCAACAGGTTATTCAATAGTTATTCTAACTAATATACAATATTCATTATAAGCTTGATATGTAAATTCACCAACATTGTAAAAGAAATAGTCTTGATTACATAACCAGGAAAATGTGCTTGTAAATGAATGATTGCAAATGTCAAATTGTAAGCTGATATTAAGCACACATGTGAACATTTAGTCGATGCATTTATTAAAATTATAAAATATCTAAATGATTTACATGCTGGATGTATGAATCTACATATAACCCTAAATATGTTTAAAAAAACATAGAGAATTTAGTCCCAACTTTAGCTAATGATAGCCTTATAATTTATTTACCTCAAAAGTAAGCAACACATGAGTATTTCATTAGATTGAAAAATCAGAAGATTTTTCCATGAATGATCATATTAATTTTCAATAATTTTTTGTACTATTATTGATCTAGAATGGTCAAACCAGTCATGCCAAATATTGGAATCATTTAGTAAACTTTTAGTTTACTATGGGTTTCAATTATTCTAATATTTGTGTTGTTTAATCCAGAGAGCAAAGAGAGTAATAATTTTTTTTCAACTCATACTTCCTTGAGACGATGGATATAATATGGAGGTATTAAGTGTCTCTTTCATTTATTGTTTCAATATGATATCTATTCAGATAAATATTTTTAAAATTTAACAAACTTATTTGAGACTCAATAGAAAATAATGCATCCTCTATTATAAAATTTATTCCTTAAGGTAATAAAATATTAGCTCTTCCAAAACCTTCAATTAATCTTGTACTACCAGATATTGTATTGGCATTTATTTTTTTCGTTGTCTAGTGAGAAAAATATTTATTGTCTTTAAATATAATGTGTGTTGTAGCAATGTTTGCTAAACATATATTTACATCATGGATCTTGGATCTAACAATATGAATATCCATATTTTTCTTCAATAAAATAAGACATATACAATAAGAAATTTACATGGTAATATGAGAAAACATTAAATATATAATTAAACATATAATAAGAACATATCATTTAAATATAATAAGAATATATTAAAACATCTTCATAAAATAGTTATACTAAAATATACCAATTACTATTAAGTTCATTCTTGGGTTTTTCCATTACCAATGAAATGATTATTATTTTTTTTTAGGATAAGAAAATCAACAATGGATATTTCCATTACCAGTCATATAATCAATTCTTTTTTTAGAGTGAACAAACATCTTGATATTCTATATCAACTTGACAATGGTTAAAATCATCATAAAGTTTTTAGTTATGCTTGATAAAATTCAAGACGTACAACAGATACATGACCAATAGTTTTTCATACCACATTAATGACAATATGTTTTCTGTATTCCTTTTATTCTTTCTAATTTTGTCTTTTCATTATTTGTTCACTTCTAGTGAATTAAAAGTATTCATTCACTTTTGGTGGATTATAAGTATTTATCCACTTCTGGTGTATTAGTGGGTTAAACTGTTCATCCACTTCTAGTGATAAATTATTCTTAGAATTAAATTAGTTATAGTATAAATTATTATGACGATTATAACTATTAAATGATTTTGCATTCACTTCAAGGAACAGATAAATTCATGACCATGACCATAATTATTAAAATGATGTCTCATTCACTTTAGGAAATGGATGGATTGGTAATTTTTTATTAGTAGCTCATTTGTTACATTCACTTTAAGGAATGATCATTTATGATTTTTCATTGATAGCTATATATTACAAATTTCACTTTCTAATCAAGGGAAAAAATAAAATATATATCAAACGAGAGCAAAATTCATATTAAGATTTATTTTTAGGGAATGAAAATATTAAAGAGATATCAAGTTATTTACCTTATTTGTTATAATAACAAATTAAAGACTAGCTACTGAAATCCTTTTAAAACTTGAAAATGATGAACAATAGTTTCAAAACTTGAGAGATCAAAGAATTATGCTGATAATATGTTATGAAATAAATTTTAAGAGAACAACTATAAAGAAATATAAAAGAAAGTACTTAAACAGTGAGAAAGTATTTAGAAGGAGTAAGAAGATCTTATTCAAGTGTATTTACAAATAGTGAAAGGGCTTATTTATAGGTTAATAACCCTTTATTTATATTGAATTTATAAAATGAAGATAACACTAAGAGATTAGATAGATAGATTAAATCCTAATCTTCATCTAATTTATTTTACATCCAATTATATATATATATAATATAAATAGATATTTACAAAAATTTTCATAACAAAATTATCAATTTTCCTTTATTTAGGTAGATTGAGCCCTTTGTTCACATTAATTCATTTATTAAGGAAAATATTCTTTGTTCCATTTTCAATTTTCCTCGTTTAATCCAAATCAAAAAGTTGATATCTAAATTGAAAAAATAAAACAACACTGCATCATAAAATGAAAAGTTTAACAAAAGTTAACATTGCATACTAAAATGAAATGTTCTTCAATCGGTAGATTTTAAAATGAGAATATAATCTGATACATTAATGATTTTTGATGATTGTATTTTTTTTCTTGGGACGTGACAGACATGATTTAATTATTTCGTTATTTAGGCATAAATTTAGTGCCTCAGAAAAACACGGTGCATTGTCTCAAAAGAGCAATTTTTGTGTTGTGAATTTGGGTTTATCTAAAATGCATGGATTTTGTGGGTTTACACATATCAAACACGAATACCGTTCAAGTAAATACATATCAGAAGTTAGTTATGCAATCCTCGAAAAAGATAGCTATTTACTCAACATTCATCACAACACCAAAATTCCGCTATCATTGAAACCCACGTGGGTACATGGCCAAGACAGATTGAAGGTGTAAGCTGTAGGTGGCTATGCTGGGGAGATGCTTTCTCCCTGCACAAAGGGTCAAGAATAAAAGAAACAAAGCTATGTTAGGTAGCATTGAAAGTGAGAACGACAGCTCAGGGCGAAGGGGGAAGTATAAAGTTAATGCCCCTTTATTCATTACCTATCTCTTGGTGTTGAAATTTTTAACTTACAATCAACCATCGGCAGCAGCAGTTGATGAAAAAACGACTAACATATATATATATACACACACACACACACGCACGCACACCACAAACTTGATGGAAATGCTACACGTACCTAGAGTAGTAGTTATTCCTGATAAGGTTAACGAATGCTTCTCAATTTTCTTTCTGTTTTCTTGTTTCCTTTTTTGACACATGCAACCGAAGTTCAAATTCAGATTTCAAGCATTATTAAACTTAAACACGATTAACATATAAATTTGATACATACCACTTGATGAATGGATCAATAAATCTTAAGTTGATTAAAAACTACTAGTAGATCTCTGTATTTGTTAAAGAAGTTGTTCAACAAAATCAAAGGTTTAATATTCTAAAAGTAAAATCTAAGTTTTCTATTGCTGGTAATTGAATCCAAAAAAATTATGGGTTTAGAGTGTTAAAATCACTAGTGGAAATTAATTTAAGTGGACGGATAATTATGATGCATACCATATCTCATATATTGTACAGAAATGTGAGTATACCTACTCTAGCCGGTGACATGTTAGAATTTTAGGTTAGGAACATGTGATGAGATCGAGATGACGATGCCTCCAATTTCATGAAAACAATTCTTCATTCCCTTTGCTGCTAGGAAGTCCCAATTTGTTCACTTCAAAAGTTATTCCAAATTTAATGGAGACAAATGAAAAATAGATATTCTTAAGATTCACTATTTTTTTTTCTGTACATCATGCCACTTTAGTTGTTGGAGCATTTTCGAACTAAATAACATGATCCCTTCCTTTATACTTACTTCTTGCATGAAATTGAGCACAAAGATTTGATGGAACTAAATTTAAGTTTTACCATATCTACTTTCTGCGAATTCATAGATCCCACTTATATAGAATGCACGTGCCGAGTGAATTCCTTTACCGACCATAGGACATTACTTTGACAAAATGGGTTGTTATGTAGTACAAATATCTATCAATGTCAGTCATTTCTTTAAAACAATATGATGTCGCCAAGCATATCTATCTACACTACATTTGCTTTTTGAAAATCTCCTCAGCTCCTCCTTTTATCTTTTTAATTTTACTTACCTATTGGTCTCTCTTTTTCCATTTACAAGCACACCAAAAATTTTCCAAATATCAAAGAGTACCTCTAGCATTTGATGTTAAAGTTATTTGAATGTATGTAATTCTCATCACGCTTCCAATTCGATATGCCGAAGAAGTTGTTAAATTTAAACTTAGATTTGTCTCATTGTTTGATCTATACAAGGGTTTGTTCTAAATTGTTGAAAGAATGTTGCATTAAGCTCAAACAATAGGTAAAGTATGGATTTAGCCTCTATACTTTACCAATTATGGATTTGATCCATCTTTTATTTCCACACATTAAATCCATGTACTTCTATTAAATATGAATTTTGTTATCTCTATCAATAAAGCATAATTAATTATTTGATGACCTGAGTATTTTTAGGTGATGAATAGGTTACATAGCATTAGACACATGATAAACAGTCTAAAATAATTTTTTAATAGCTTATGTGGTATTTTTTATACTGATATTTAATCTATCTAGTTGGCCAAAAAAGGCCTAAAAAATTACGTGTAACTTGCCAGATGCTTTGTGTCCAATTATTGATTGCCTTGGCTTTAAGAGATAGAGCCGCGATGATGCATTGTGATTTGAAGCTCCAGTTACAATGGAAGAACTGAGAAGAGTGGACCATGTCTTGATGGGTTTATCCCAAACTTTTTAAGAAATCGTGAGCGTTGGTGAGAAGTGAATCATTTGAATTTTCCCCGGACTTTATGTTCACAGATTGGATTGAAAAGGGTTTGAACTCCTCATTTATTTGGAAGTTTCTAATCCCTCATACTTAAAGGATTTTCACTCGATTAGCCTTATTTGCTAGATTTTTTGGAAATTGTTTACAGAGAGACTCAAAAGGTGATGCATCATGTTGTTAGTGATACAAAAAGTGCATTCATCAGTGAGTGTTAAATAATGGATGGGTTGCTTCTTGCAAATGAGATTATTCATAACATGAAAATGAAGATGGGAATGAAAGAGGGGTTGTCTTGAAACCAGATTTTGAAAAAGCTTATCATTGCATTGAAGGAGGCTTTCTTATGTTTGTGATGAAATGCATGGGGTTCATGGAAAATGGAGGTGGTGGATATTTGAATTGTTGGTCCCAAAAAGCATACTAGAGGAGGGTGATCAATAGCAGTTTCCAAATAACACGAAAATTATTTCCAAGTAAAGCGTTGATTAAGGGAATTTGAAAGTGAAAGTTTAAAGCTTGTTGGAAGAATAATTTAAGTGTTAAGAGTAAGAAGAAAATAAAAAAAGTAGACAAAATACAATGATTTATAGTGATTCAGTCCTTTGACCTATATCTACTAACTTGATCTCCCAATCAAAGATTTTCAAACTAATTCATTAAAATCAGTGAACTTCCTAAACTTCCACCAAACTTTTATAATGGCTTTTCACAAGCATCCACAACTTTTAATAATGGTTTTTTAAGGGATCAACCAAAACAAAAAACTAACTTTTTTAAAACTAAGTTAGAATCTACAACAATAACCAAGTTGACTCAAGCTTGATCTACTCCTTAGAGTGTCTCTCACACTTTAAGTAAACAAAAAATAGAAAAAAGATGAAGCACTATTGATCACTTAGTTGATTTAAAATGTACAAAATTAAGCTCAAATACTTTTTCAAAGGATGGAAGTGAAATGCAAATGTCAAGAGAGTGTTTTTAGTCTTCCCAGCTCAAATCACTATGGATAGCTTTTTTTTATGATTTTTGACTATTGGAGAGGCTTTAAGTACTTAAAAAATCACTTCTGACTGTTAGAGATAGAAACTAGTTATATTTGGTTATTATTTTGTGTTTTTGTGCTTAAATTCAAATGTATAGACAACCAGTTAAAGCTTACCTTTAATCAATTAAGCCTTCTCTGATTTGCACAATGTTTCTATATGTTAACCAATTAACGGTAACTTTAATTGATTAATAACTTTTTGTTTTCAATTCAAGCACTTACAAGCATTTTCAAACATTGTTTTTGGCTAGCCTCCTTTCAATCGATTAATGCACCTTTTAACTGATTAAAGCTTCTCTCCATTCATCCTTAGCTGATAAAAATAGGCTTTAACCAATTAACAAGTCTTCAACTTTAAATCTCTTAGTTTCGTGCCTTAGATGGTCATTAATATTTTGAATTTAAATTTTGGCACTTCTTGATACTTTAACTTTGACCTTTAATTAGTTAACTTATTTCCTTTAACTAATTAAAATGCATCTGTTTTGTATCTAGCACCCATTTAACTTATTAAACCTTATGTTAACTAGTTAAAACCTTTCTGTTGTCTTTGGTGTAGCATCTATAATTGTTTTAATTGATTAAGAATTTGTGCTAATTGGTTAAGACTAATTTGTCTTCGTGAATGCTCTTTTTCTTTGTTTGTTTAACCAATTAACCCATCTTGCGATTGAATAAGCATCTTGGCTTGCTTTCAAATACCAAATATAGTAATGAATTTAAGCTTTCTCCTATACATTTAAATAATATAATTAGACACCAATGAATGAAAATGTTTTGTTATCATAAAAAACATATGAAGTCAACATTCTCTCTCTTTTATTTTTTATGATGACAAAACACTCCTAGATTAAGAGTATAATGTTTATGTTCAATATGAATGCTTCAAATCTTTGTGCATAATGAGTTGCTCCCCTTTAGTTAATGCATCTAGTTTTCTTTCAATATTTACAATAAAATATTTATAATATCTACAATAGCTAAATAGGATATGCAATATGTATGGTAGCTAAGCAAGATATATTGAATATCTATAATAACTAGCACATAATATTCAACAAAACTATAACTAAATATCGCACATATAAATTAAATATGAAGACCCATCAAACTCTAATTAAATTAGTCTTCTTTCTTACTTTTTTCATCATCATTAAAAAAGGTATTCAAAGCTCTCCTTTAATGAGTGCATCTTGTTTTCCTTTAATTTTTAAATCAGACTTTAATGAATAGAAATCATAAGCACTTATACACCTAAGTCATATAAACTTATAGATATTGTTCAATAACTTTAAGAGTCAAGCTTGTAATTATGTAAGAACAATGTAACAAAGTTAAATCATTTCAAGAACTTGTTAAGGATCACTCAAATAGTGTTCAAGTAAATTTGCTCATTTTGTCATAATCAAAATTATTATAATAAAAAATTAAAAAAATTATAATAATTTTACAGCTAACATGAATGTGTATCTACCATGTGTTCAAATTAATAAATAATAGTGAAAATTCGTTTATAGGAATCAATGCAAGTGTTGGGAAGGCAATGGTAAGCACTCAACGATGCAGATGTATCGATTCCTTTAATCTAAGTTGGCATTCCTTTAGGAGTTAACTTGAGGAACATTCATACATGGGAACCAATTGTGATTGTTAGCTCAATTAACAATGAATATTCAAGAGGGGAGTGAACTGAATTTTTGAAACTTTTTACAAATTTGAAAACTTTATCACTTTCAAGTAAGTGTGAGTTTCAGAAATTCTTTTCAAAACATTTTAAGCACAATCAAACCTTATCAACAAATATTTTTCAGAAATCTAAACTAGAAATGAAAAAGAGAAATTAACACAAAATATTTTATCCTTTCAAAAAAACACAAAATATTTTATACTACATCTTCTCTTTTAGCAAGTTAAGGAGTTTTAAATCCACTGTAAAAAAATGTTTTTTCAAGGTTTAAGTATAACCTTTACAAAACCTTTTTCAAGGTTAAAGTTTAAACTCTCTACCTTTCCAATAGTTAAGGTATAATCAACACTACCTTTTAATGGTTTAAGGTATAATCAAAACTACCTTTTAATTGTTAAGGTATAACCTTTTCAATCGTATATTAAATAATGAGGAGAACAACAGGAAATCCTTTTTAAGGTAATTGTACTTAATGGGTACAGGAAATATCAAGAGTAATAAATGTGGAGCGAAGAAATTTAGCTCAAAGCTCAAGTACAACGGAAGACTTAAGTATAGAGAGAGAAAAAAAGTGATATGAAGCTTTTTGAGTTGCTCTCTTGTTTAGAAGTGTTTTTCTTAGTCTTGTTACTTCAAAAATACGGTAGGAAGCATCACTTTTTAGCTTGGAAAACCTTTGAAGTCATTGGAGATCATATAATGTCAAAACCATATATTGGGAGTCATAAATGAATGCTTGTCACGCTTCAAGGATCAACCCTTTACCAAAATGGTGTCCATCCCTAGCTATAGAAAAGTCCTCCTTATGAATGAGGTATCAACCTTTTACAAGAGGGGAGTCGATCCCTAGCTGGCAGCAAAGGTTAGTTTTGCTTTCAGATTCAAAGGGATTGACCTTTTAAAGCTTTATCTACCATAGTAGCTGTAGACATAGGTCATAAAAAAATCAAATCATGTAAATTTTTTGTATTTTTGTGAGTATGTTTGGTTTTTTTCTTTATTTATTTCATTAATTGTGTAAGATTTTGAGTAACTTTTTAAACATTATTCTGTTATTTTCACAACAAATTCATATACACTTTAACCAAAAAACAATCATTTTAAAATTATGTTTAAGTGGTTAAAGTGTGCTATATATAGATGAAAACTTTTAAATTTGAATGGTTAAACAAATTAAGAGAGAGAGAAAAACAATTTCAAATTATAGCTAACATATTGTATATTATTACATACATATCAGCACATGCTATACATAATGGAGTTATTTGTATATATCAATAAGGAAATGATTTAATTTATTTTCATTCACTTCAACAATAAAATATTTTGAATTCAACTACTAATAGTTTTTTTCTAAAATTATCTAAAATATAACCCTCTATAACAATGTAAGAGAGAAAATTACACATTTATACTATAATAACAATCCATTAACCACGAATTTATTTTTATCATATATATATATATATATACAGACACCCAAAGAATTGCTTTTCTGTTCTTGGTTAAATCACATTTCTGCTTTGTCGGTCGTCAGTGAAAGTACTTAACTTTTGAGTCAAAACAAATAACGAACCGGTTCATTAGTTTCTCACAAGGCAAAATCTTGCTCCATGAAAACGAGTCATGTGTTCCAACGTTGAATCTGAATTTTACCGTAGGATAATAGGCTTTACCCATGTCGACACGTGTCCTTTTGCAGATTAAATTGTTGGGCATCTTACAGCCGTTGAATCAGTACGGCACTGTTAAAACTGTGAAAAGGTTTTTCCGGTCTAAATCATTTTGGCAGCACTGAACATCTATCCACTCAGAAATTGACACGTCACTGCTCAAATGACAAATACTATAGACAACCGTGCCGCTCCGTCTGCTCCATTAGGGTTTTTGTAAATCCATTGTACCACATAAATATTTTTTATTCAAGTTGCATCCAAGTCATTAATTTCTTTCTTATTCAAGTTCACATGATTACATCCAGCTTGGGACATAATAATTTCTAAAAACAAGAAAATCACGAGTCAGTCAATTCTTTAATTTTTGTTTGTCAAATTAGAAGCATATATTCCAAAGAATTTCTTTTTGCAATTTACGAAATAAAAAAGATGCATAAATATGAAATATCATTAAACTATCACTTGGTCTTGAATTGCAATTTGCTAGAGTTCTTTCAATCTTTATTTCATTTATTGATATTGACGTTTAGTATTAAGAATAAGTTAATTTAAACAACCAAGGTTTTACCCTTGGTTCTTAAAAATATATAGAGTAATGTTGTCCATCTAAAAAGATGGTAAAATTTTGTTTTAATCCTCTTATCTAAAATTTACTCTTTCCTGGTCGTGATCTCAAGACAAAATTTCCAACTTGACGCCCATAATCATCTTGTGCACAAGGTTGTTTACAAAGTGGAATCAAGAAAGCATAGTACATGATCGTTAATCTCCATTCACATCAACCACTCGATGCTTCAAAACTTAAATTCTTATGTTACAACACTCCAACCTTCTTTTGTAAAGACATGTAGGTTTTGGGTTCAAACCAAGCAACTCTCCCTTTTCCCATCTCAACAACCGTCTTGTAAAAGAAAACCATTTCATCATTGACGGAGCCAAGAACTTATGCCAGTGCATGCCATGGGTCTAATATAATAGTGTTCATGTTATCTTTTTCATTTAATATAATATTGAAACAATTAAATATAAAATACAAAAAAATATAATACAACTTTCCAATAAATAATTTTTTAAACAATTTATCCAAAATGAAAGGTTATTCTTAATTGGTCCTACATTATTTTTCTCTCATTCCAATCAAAATCTTAAAATACCATGTAAGCAGTTCACATTGATAAATAATACAATAAATTGTTATTTTTTTTTAAATCAAGATTACAATCACAATATCAAATAACTATCCACATGGGTATTACATCTAGTAGGATAAACTAGTGAACAAAATAAACCAATCAATTATATAGTTAGAAAACATTTAAAATAAAATTGAACCAAACTCCCACATGATGTGTCTTATAGAAATAAGAAAGAAGAAATTTATAACTTGTAATTGTGATGACAATTAAATGAAAAGGAGAATTGTGAAAAAGTAATAAAAAAAATGAACCAAAGATGACTAAAAATACATGCCAAAAAATTCTTTAAACTCACAAGTTAAAATTGTACTCTTAGTAAAAGGAAATTAAACCTCTTCTTTAATTTATTAACTAATTAAATTGGTGTCAATATAGGAAAAATACTAAAATTATTTTATTATTATTATAATATATATATATATATATATATATAAGTTATTCATTTTGAAAGTTGAGTATGGTGAATTGTCCCCACTCAACTTATACTGCATTCCGAGACATCATAATCATTATTATCATTTAAAATGCAAGTTTCTGGTATATGAAATATGCATTTATCCATTTCATGAGTTAGTCCCTAACCAAAACCCAATGTCCAGTATCGCAGCTGCTTAAAACTATCACCAATCAATGGCCTTTTTTGAAGAAAGCATCTCAAACAAAAATATGGGAAGGAATTACAGTTATAAATTATTTTTTTAAGAAAAAGGAAAAAAAGAACTGAAAGCCCAGAGGAAAGTGGTAAAAACAGAGGTTACTACACATTACCTTCAAAGGAAAATAGATACCAGACACAGCTGTGATCCTCTGCTAAGAGCTTGACACGTGTAAGTTTATCTCTTTTGAGATTAGGGTTGAAGTCCACTAGACATTTCTAATTAAGCTCACCACTTTAACACAGATATTGCATAGTAAAACAGTAAGAACCAATGTAGAAGTGCATTTCCCTATTCCATGTACATTTTGGCTTCTTCAGCCCACGTGTTAGCTGCATTCATTCTATACAACGTCTTATATATATATAAAATCATAATTGATATATGAAAAATTAAAATATGTGAGATTATTGAGTTTTAATTTTTCTTTTTATGCTGGTCAGAAGAATATTAGTAGTGTTATTAATGTCAGTGTGGGGGATGTATGTGGGAGAGAGAGCTGGAAAGTTGAAACTGATCAAAATGCAAGGATAAAATAACCAAACATAAAAAAGCTCAGCATAATATGTGTACATGACTTAACATTTCAGTCTCAGGTTCTTTCTATTTACTCTCTCTCTCTTTCTCCTACCATTAACTCCCTTTTTATCCCTTTTAGTACCCTAAAGAACCTCAACCCACAAAAAGTTCTTTCACCTCTTAACTAAGACTAGAAAGAAGGTGAAGAGAGGAGAGAAGGTAGGTGAGAAGAAGGATAGAAAGAAAAAAAATGGGGAGAGGGAGAGTTGAGTTGAAGAGAATAGAAAACAAAATTAACAGGCAAGTTACATTTGCTAAGAGAAGAAATGGGTTGCTCAAGAAAGCCTATGAGCTCTCAGTTCTCTGTGATGCTGAGGTTGCTCTTATCGTTTTTTCTAACCGCGGCAAGCTCTATGAGTTTTGCAGCAGCTCTAGGTATATTCCATTTCTTCCTTCTTTTATGACTCTTTCTCATTCTCACTCTCTCCTTTTTTTTTTGTTTTTTTTTTGTTTGTGTGTATGTATACATGTATATGTATGTATGTATACATATATGTCAAAATATATGTTTGTATGGATTGTATTTTTATGCTTTCTGTAAATGTTATAACACATATGATTGTGCAGTTGGGGTCTTTGGGTAAGGAGTGTCTTTTTTTTGTTTTTGTTTATGTGCAAAGATCTGTACTTTTGGTGAGCTGAGCCAGATTTTGACAAACTTTTGCTAAGGTTTGAGAAGTTTTAATAAGAAAAAACATGTTTTGTTTTTCCTCTTGATTTCTTTCCATTTTATGGTTTGGGTTTTGATTTTCCTTTTTAAAAAAATTAAGGTACAGCTTCTGAAAGCTGTTCTTAAGAGGATCCTCTTGCTCTTTCTTTCTCTTTCATTGTTGCTTTTCTTTAACTTATTCGCTTTCGTTGTTCTTGCTCTAAAACATTCTTTCTATTATAAGTTCTTAAAGGTTATTAAAAAGGAAATTTTTTCCCTTTTTCTGTGAAAGAAATTTATTACAAAAGATTTTGTTTAGTGTCTTTCTTCTGATGGATCACTCTTTTTAACCTATGGGTAATAGCCCTAATGAATTGTACATAGTTTTCTTCTATTTATTTTCATTTTACAATAAAACAAGTTTTCAGAAGTGAATTGGTGTCTATAGCCCTTGTTAGGTATTTAAAATTGGGAGTTATTAGGGCTTGGCCTTTGAGAAGTGATGGATGAAGATCAAAGCAGCTAGTCCTGCCTGATCCCAACTAACAGTTTTCTAGACAATAAGGCGGGCGATTAACAGGGTTTTACTGTTAAGATTTGGAGCCAGAGATGTGATGTTTTTGCAGTGCAAGTCTGCTGCACTTTGTGGTACAATAAAATAACCATTTGAGAGAGAGAGGGGCTGCTTCTTTACTTCTAAAGCTGCAAACTTGTAGAAATTCTTAGCAATAGGACAAGGATTTTAGCTAAGTTTTCTATTTTTTGTTTACAAGATTTACTTTTCTTTTTGAAGCAAAGCTTTTAAACATATTAAAGTTTTACTAATTAACGTTTCTGGATCACCAATAAGGGTCAGCAACTTTAAGTTTGATCTAATGAAACCCTTTGTCACCTCTATAAAACACAAGAGAAGCCAACAACCTAGGGGAAAAAGAGAGCTATATTTCACTTTATTTAACATTCCAAATCTCTCTTCTTCATCACCATGTTCTTCTTCTTATTTACTATACATGAATAATTTTTAGCAAATACAGAAATCAATTCCTCTAATTGGTTTCAAGATGATCATTAAAGATGATTTTTGTCCAACCAATCACAAACAATTTTTTTTGAATATTTATATATTATTTCTTTATAATACATCTGGTTATTATGCTAATATAAAAGGATCTAGATTTAAGGATCTTGTCTTCCATTCAACAAGATATCAATCTAATAATTTTGATGTTTGAGAAGGGTAACTATTGGCTGTGGAGCCCTAGATATGTAGCAAGGTGACATACAGAATAGTAACAAAAATTTTCTTCTAAGATATTATTTGAAAAGAATAATGCCTACAATGCTTTGAAGCTTGTATCAATTTTTCATCTTAGCTCTTAGCAGTCCTCATTTCTATTAGCATTGTGGAATTGTCTTGTGCATAAATGATACTGAAAATAGTTTTTCATATATAATCCTGCTATGTATCAAATGGACTCAAATCTTCTGTCTCTACATCTTGTCTCTACATCTTGTCTCATTGTCTATCCCTAAAATATGTTGCCACGAGTCTTTTCATTTATTATTATGGTAATATTGATTTTTGTTATATATACTATATATTTTTGGCAAAGGCCAATTTTATATTGAGCCAATAAACCACCTACTTCTCTATCTTTCCATTTATTGCATCTACTTAAATATGTTAACAACAAAATTATCTAAATATCAAACATCTACCATAGACGGATTTTCCTTCTCTGTTTTTTTTAAGTTAAAAGGTAGAGGTTAGGAGAAAAGTGACACTTTTTTGTTCCAATTTCATGTAACATAACTTATTGTGTAAGAGCAAAGGCAAGACATATTAAACTAACAATAATTTTATAAAAAATTAGAGATTAAGCTCCAATTACATTCTTAAATTTTGTAACATTCTGCAGTAGTCGCACTTATCTGCACGATGGAGTACTTTGTTATTAATAAGTTTATCTAGTAGGAAAGCACAAGTTTGAGGGTTTGGTTTCGAAACTGCCAATATGGTAAAATCATTTTTCAAGTCATTAGAGGTTTATGTGATGAGTGGGGTATATATTATTTGGACCAAAACAGCTGAGAGGGTATGTCATAACAAATTAGAAGTTGGGATGGTGAGATTTGGAAATAGGCTATATATATCCTCATCAAAGATATTGGTTTTCTTAAGTCAATAAACTACTTACTGTAGAAAATGTGATTTTATGGACAATCTATCTGTTATTTCCTTGGAAAATTAATGTTCACTTACATTTCAAAAAAAAAAATCATATTTGATAAGAAACGGACTCTCTATTTACTCAGAGCTTAGGAGCTCATATGAGCTTTCTCAAAGAAAAATTCCAGGGTATGTCTCTATTTTCATGTAGGATTGCTGCATGATGAGACAAATTATGAAATTTACTGATAAGAGATTTTGCAGTTTATAAACGTACAAAAGAAAAGAAAAGAAAAAGCAAACATATATTAGTTGTTGAGTGTGGACTATAGACATTTTGTACAAATTTTAGGTGATTTGTTCAACCAATGTAATTTCATGAATCAAGGGATAGATAGAGTACAAAGGATGAGTTATCAATTTCGGAACAACAGTATTGTTGTGGGATGTGGTCTTTGCATTGTGCTAAACGCACATCATCACCATCTTTTGTCAAGAGAATGGTGGTAGCGTAGGTTATATGGGTATGCGTTTACTTTCCATGGTTATAGCTTGTGAAAAAACGTTTAATATTCATTCAAAATTAAAGTATTGACCTTTGTTTCATGAAACTTACATGCCATAGATACCCTTAGTAGAATTTAACTTAGATTAGTCTGTTTGGTCTCAATTTGAGTAACTTAATTTTTGCTTTTTAAATTTCATGCAAAATGAAATTGAATTCATTCATATAAACCAATTAGTAACAATAGAATTGAGAAAATTCAATCGGAATCTTTTCATAGTTCAAACATGTTTAAAAGTAGCCTAAAAGATGACACAAAAAGATGATTACTTTCACTCTAAGATTTAGATATCTAATTATTTAATTATTTTAATAAATTCCCAATATTTAATTTTTTTTTTGCTACCTAGGGCTTAATTTCTAATATTCAAGTTTTTTTAGGTTTACCTTATCATTCAATATAGAGTTCTCAAAAAATATATAGATATTATATATAGTGATTTTTTTTTATATATTTAGAGATTTTTTTTGAAAGAGAAATCATACATCAATTAATAAACTAAATGTTCGGGTACAGATATTATATATAGTGTTAAGTATCATTGAAAGCAAGAAGCTTACACATGTCAGCACAAGATCTTAGGCTTTCAACTTTTTCAAATTACAAAGCTAAGCAGCCCCGGCCAAGATCAAGAGGTCCCCATTTGTATTGTACTCTTTTATGGCCATCTCAATGGTCATGTATTAGTTTAACCTTTAAGGTTAAATGGTTATAAATAAAGATTAGGAATGTTCTGGTAGGATCTTTTTAGCAGGGAAAGAGTTTGATTAGGAATATTTTTGAAGGGTTTTTTAGTAGGGAATGAAGTTTGATACAGTTACAGCATACAATCTTCCGTTTCCTTTTTGTTTGTCTTCAAAAATAAAAAATTTTCTTATTTTTGGGTATTAAAAGTTAGGTAACTCCCGATAGTATTCAATATGATCGCACCAAAAGCCTGATATTGCTGCTGATAGTATTCAATATACTAGCCACAAGTTCTAGCTTGTACTAATAAAAACACAGCTGAACTTTTTATAAAGTCATTGAAGCTCCTTGCTGGGCTCTGTACTTCCTTCACTACGTCTGTGCTAACAAATGGTTGTGGTTTATTTGTTTGCATTTTTATAAGGCTAAAGTAAATTACGTACTCATTAAAAAAGTTGACAGAATAAAAGAAATTTGGAACTAAAGAACAGCTAATTGATAAAACTACTTTAGCCTTATGTTTGCATCCCTGCATGCAAATTTGTCAACAAGGATTGGGTGGTCCTTCGGTAAGCAATGGATAGTGGAGAATTTGTGAATGTGTAACTTAGAATAGATGTTAAATTAGAAGTGCAGTAGATTGAACTAAAAGGTTTTAGTTTGTTAAAAAAAGAGGAAAAGTAAAAGAGGTTTGGGGATATTTTAGAATGCAATAATGAGAAACAGGAGACAGTTGCGCCAATGATGTGTAAGATCTCAATGAAATATAGCCTCACTCGTGCTTGTAAGATATTTTATCATTTGTTAACAGGAGATGTTTTCAGTCCTTGTTGTAGGATTGAAGTAAGTCTTATCGTGCATGGTTTTGGGTGGTTCTATTAAAACATTTCAGATCAGTAAGGATGCATACATATATATGCATCTTTCATGTAAATATGTATGCAGTTTTCATGTAAAATGAATACCTGTCAAGTTACCAAGCATTAGTTTGGTGCCCTAATTGATTGTTTCATTTCTTTATCGTTTGGTGCACTAATACTTTCATTATCCTTGGTTTTTTTCCCCCTCTTTTTCAACTTAGCATGATGAAAACACTTGAAAAATACCAGAAGTGCAGTTATAGTACAGTGGACACCAGCCGATCAGCGATTGAGACACAGGTAGGGTGAAAGTTATTTATGGCGATTTTGACAATCAAGAATTCAAGGTGCAGTAGTTTGTACTATTATTTTAGAAAAGAGATAGCAACTGAACATGATCTATTGAATTCCATCCATATGCAGTGACACGCAGCAGCAAGTCTTTTATTGTTTGTCAATGTCAGTCATGTCTAATTTGAATTAAAAGGACACTCCACTGCCTTCTAATTTGGGATCTTCTTTGGGTTTATCTGTTAATGCCGCAACTATAATTTGGTTAGTTAGGTTATGAGTAAATTTAATAGTAACTTTTTCTGTCATAAGCAGAGCAGTTATCAGGAATATTTGAAGCTAAAAGCAAGAGTGGAGGTCCTACAGCGATCTCAGAGGTAATGTACCACAATCTATGGACTCCTAAAATGAACATCTTTTATTGAAAAACTTTTGGCTACAACATGGGCAAGTTGAATTATGCCCCTCAATTCATTCTTTGAATGCTGTAGAAACCTTCTTGGTGAAGACTTGGGTCCTTTGAACACAAAGGAGCTTGAGGAGCTCGAAAATCAACTGGAGACATCCTTGAAGCAGATAAGATCTACCAAGGTAAAAAAGAAAAAAGTTTCATCAAATAATATTGCAATGCTTTCCATTATTTCCATCTCTAGAATTCAAACTAAAGTTATCAGCTTAGTATCCATCAAAAGTGTCGTATAACCCTTACCATAATTAGAAACACTTACGATGAGAATGAAAAAGCAGAATCGTTTCTTATTAAAAAAGGCGCTCAAGTGTTGGATGCTTTGCAAGGTTTTGAGATGCTGATAGTATATTAAAAGCACACTGCCGCTGTCCCTGTCCTGTCAACAAAGTTACGCATACGATGGATTTCCATTGTAGAAACCAAAGCACCCCAAGAAAAAAAAGAAGACTTCAATCAATCAAAAGATCCTTTCATTTGGTAAAGTTAGTAAAAGCAAAATATAATATGGTTTTGGGATAGTTCATTCAGTATCTTGCAGCACAAAATGATAAAGCAGACTGGAAATAACTCTGGTGATAATTTTTTCATAATGAGAATAAAGAAATGAGCCTTCCTTTCCATCACAAGTGTCCATGGTTGGCCCAGGTGGGCTCCCAGGCTTTCTTTGTTTTGGAGGGTTAAAATCCAAATGCCGACCATAGAATTAGATTTCTACATTTTGAAAATAATAAAGATATATTTTATATTAATAATTACTATTTGAAATATATTTTAATATTAGAATTGAATAAAAATAAATTATTTATTTTATAAATTAATACTTTCAAAGTTGGGTGGAATTTGGGTTTAAAAATCTTAACCTCAATTTGGGACGAAGCTAGCTTTAGGCTGAACAGTTTACTTCCGGCAAAATGAAAGACAAATTGCTATGCACTCCACGGTAGGGTATAGGGGTACTTGCAGAAGCCCTCTAAAAGGTCCAAATTGTTCTATTATGCTAAACGTGGCCAAGGATAGGGCTGAAACTTTTAAGTTGAGCCCAAGATTAGTTCTTGCCTAAAAGGAGCTCAGTTGCCTGGTACTCGTTATAAGCATGCCTCTTAAAAACTCCCTATTGTGTATGCAGACAAAAGGACGGTAAAAATGGGGCTCAGAAGATTCACGACTAAAAGTTGTAAAGTAGACAGCTGATTTGTATCTTAATAATTTTATAGTAATATGCAGGGAAAGTGCATTAGCAACTGTAAAAGTTGCTTGCTTATTTTATGAACTCTTCTCAACATGTTTACTTGATATAAGACATGCATTGGCAATTGGCATGCACCATTACTTAAGAAGTTGTCATAGAGACATTGCATGAAGACAATAGTACATATTGGCTGCAATTAAATTTGAGCCTAAAACAACTTGCTTGATGTTTTAATGTAGTTACCACCAAGTTCCTTTGCTGGTTAGATGACAAATCTAGGTATTCATTAGTCATATCTTTCAAGGGTAAACTTTCGTTGGCCTACAGCCTAACCTAACCAGCCAAAGATGGAGGTCCTTTGCATTGTTTATTTTTGCCCACACGTAATTGTCTTATTTTGTGGTGATATTCTTGGATTGTTCTTTTAAATGCTTTGCAGACTCAAGCCATGCTTGATCAGCTCGGTGATCTTCAAAACAGGGTATTAATGTTTATGCTTATGTTTATTTATATGGTTCTTTATTACATGCTTTTTTCATTAATTTTGTCCTTATTTCCGGTACAGGAACAAATGCTAGTTGAAACCAATAAATCCTTGAGAAGGAAGGTAGCACTTCTCACCATATGTTGAATTTTAATTCAAGATTTTCAATGTGTTTCTAAATGCAAGGTCAGGAATGTAGGGCCAAACAAGGTCTGATCAACATTTAAGGATAAATAAGGACCTCAGTTCTACTGAACTAATTGAAGATGTGAACTTGAATAAAGTTTGATGGCATCATATAACGGACCTCATAAATGGGAACAAACATAGTGTGTTGTCCTTTCAAATTTAAGTTGATTCCTGTGGAATACAATTTGACATCTCCAAGTCTTCAGTATTCATCAATGATTGTCATATTACTTTCTGCTGTATTAATCCTTGGTCAAATACTGTTTCCTTAGTTGGAGGAGTTAAGTGCACAACCCCCTCTCCGACTGGCATGGGAAGCTGGAGGGCCAAACATCCCATACAATCGCCTCCCACCACATTCAGAGGGATTTTTCCAGCTTCTAGGGGGCAATTCCTCCTTGCAAATTGGGTATCTTTCTTGCAATTAACTTCATTTGACCTGTTTCCTTGTATCATTCAACACTATTTGCTTAGTCACCTAATGCCGCTCTGTATCATATAGCTATTTTTACTTTGTGCAGATATAATCCTGTTGTTTCGGATGAAATGAATGTTGCGGGGCAAAACCAAAATGTGTGTGGATACTTTCCAGGATGGATGCTCTGAATTAGAACCCTCACATAAGATTGATAATTTACTGGTAGAAATATCTACCTGGTTGCTGCTTTTTTTTTTTTTTTCTTTTGGTTGCTTTCATCAGTTTTTATGCAACTTGTAATTATATTTATGTGAAAGACAATAAACATATTTATATGATTGTAAGTTGTAATGACATAAATGACAATATATATGTATAAATATATATATATATATGTGTGTGTGTGTGTGTGTGTGTGTGTGGCATGTCTTTACTAATCTTTCATAATTACTAAAGTTTCAGTTAGTTGTTTGTATTATTTGTCTTTCGCTTCCCCCGAAATAAAAAAGTAAACAAATGTTTTTGAAGAAACTAAGCAATATTTTTGAAAAAAGCTACAAATAAAACATGTATTATGGCTTTAGATAACACAATGCTTGATTTCATTTTTATTTAAATTTATTTTTTATAATACTCATTTTAAGTATTCTTTCATATTTAATCAATCATAACTTTTTTTTTTAACTTTTGCTTCTTCTTTTTAACAACTTCTCAAGGAATAAAAAAAATAAAAATCACAATATTTGAAAAAACATTTAAACTATCAAAAAAATTTTAAATAGTTTTTTACTCTAGCACCATACACTATTTCTCCTACATGATCATAAACAAAATGTCCTCATGATTGTCCAACGTGCAATGATTCACCATGTGAATCCTATATTGTGTATGCACCGATAAAACCTTCATGAAATAGATGCTCCGGAACCTTATCAGTAGTTAAGAACTTGTTATTCATGCACCAGGAGCAAAAGCATCTAATCTTATTCCTACTTACATATCTAGGTTGATCAAAGGCAAATGAAATAATTTTTTCAACACCATTCACAAATTTTATCTAAAGAAATCTATTTGAATCCATTCGAGAATACATCCAACTCTAATCTCATTCCAGATTGAACTTTTGTCGAAAATTCCATCACTATAATTATAGTGTTGCTGACAGAAATTCTGTCTATAATTTTTGTAGGTAAAATCGATCGGTATGGTCATTGCCGACCAAAGTGTTCAATCGATATTTTTCTCACCTTCCAAATATAATTGCCACCAATGCGTTACCGACCAATTATCAGCTAAAGTACGTTCATCGATAAATTTAATCAATATTTGGTCAGTAATCTATCAGTGCTTTCTTTAGCTCCTTTTCGTCTATAAGTCATTGGTATATGCCTACGAATTTTTACCAATGGAATGTATTCTATTGGTAAAGCCTTGTTTTCTTGTAGTGTACCTTCCTTGATCTGCATTCACTAATTATATGGTCTTTTTTTTTTTTTACAATGGAAACAATTTATATTTTTCGTATCTTGTTTCTTAAAGGCCTGTCTTAAAACTTTTAGTGTAGATGACTTGGATTTCGTAGAAATTTTTTCAAAATTATTGAAATTCTAACTCACAAGATTCACATTCAAATCAAAGAGCTAAGATAGTTCATCACGAGCACGTATTTCACATTATATTAGCATCTAAGTCATGAATTGTTCTGCTGATAGAGACTCCATAGAATGTAGAACTTTTTTCCTATAATTATTCCAAGATTGAGGCAGTTTAGAAAGAATTGCACCTATTTGTAATGCGTAAAGAACCTTAACCTCAAGGTCTTTTAGTTTTGAAACTAAAACTTGTAATTAATGGACTTGATCTACGATAGATAGATTGCCATTTATCTTAAACTTGAAATACCTTAAGGATAAAAATTTGTCAGTATCTCATTTTTCGTTCTTATAGGTAGTTTCCAAGGCTACCCAAATTTCCTATGGAGTTGTCAAATTAGAGTAAAGATCATATAGACGATCTGTCAAAATATTTAGAACATATCCACCGCATATCAATTCATCTTCTTCACTTTTTTTTCTCTCTACTTTTTGTGCATCAAAGTCTCCATCAGTAGGTTCTAGAAGTGCAGTAAGACTCGAATCCAAAACATAATAAGCTTTCAAGGTTATGAGCAAAACCACCATCTTATCCTTCCAACGGGTGAATTGGTTCCTTCAAACTTGTCAAGTTTGATGAATTCTTGATTCATGAGTTGAAATCTTGAATTTGAATTAGACTCCATTGAGAACAACTCTTTAAAATTATTAGAAAAAATAGTATAAAAAAATAGGAGAAAGGCTTGAGGCATGCTCTAGCATACTTTCTTTAAAGAGTTATTGCCTACTATAGGGATACAACATGCCTATGGCAAAATACTTTTAAATGATGAAGTTTGGTTTGGAAGTACGTTACTTTTATAGACACTGAAAGGTTGTGTTTATTTTGTTTCAATAGATGTATCTTGTTAAGTTTTAATAGATGTGTCTGTTGAAAATACTGAACAACTAATCAACGTATTTCAAGAGTTATGTTTGAAAACACTTTTCTTTATTTAAGAGTCATATTTTAATTTGAATAATTGCATCTGGATATGACTTCCTATATTGCAAACTATCTAACAGCATTTGCCAAAGTACATATACGCACATGTAGGATAACTTTGATTTTCCTATTCCTTGTGAAATGTGATACAAATAACAGAAAAAATTTGTTCTTTTCTTAACAAGTTAGGACATGCATTTAGGCATTTAGCCTAATAGCCTCCATGTGCAAATAATTCTAATAATAATAACGGAAAAAAACACTGGAAAGTAAAAGTAAATTGTCAAAAGATGGAAAACTATGGTCTAATTCATAACTTGTCTGGTGCAGGAAATGTTGGGTTTGAATGGACGGCCGAAACGTAGACCATGTTGGGACTACCTTTCTTTTTCTCACTCCTTATTCTTGATTAAGTCGATCAAAGGTGAGGCTGATGGAGAAAAAAAAGACAAACAACATGTATCCTTTTTACATGAAAACTCAGATTGGGCCCACTTACGCACGTGAAAACGCCCCTTGGACGAGGAAAGCAACACAAAACGGTTCAACACATTCCCCGTTCTGTTTCTACGGCCTTTCTCCTTTTGTTCTTTTGTTAAGTTTACCTTGCAGTGATGAAATTTTTGCCTAAACTGGATAGGACAACCTTGTATTTCTCGTTTCCTTTTGCTTTCTCTCCTTTTCCCTTTTGGTGTTTAGTTTACATATTGCTCCAGATAGTAATGAATGATGGGTCATACATGCAGCAAAGAAAAAGGGACGAGTAATCGAGGCAGTATATATGCAATGTAGGCATATCGGATGCAATCTACTTCTTATATTTCTAAACTAATAATTATTCCGATATTACACATTTTCTAACACTACCTTATGTAAGCAATTCATATTGTAAGTTCAAAAAATTAAATCAAAATAGAAAAAGTGCGATCATTAATTATGTACCAAAGCCTTCTCAATTGTAAGTTTTTAGTATTCATTGAAACTCGTTACTTAGTAACTCTTTACCAAAGAATCGTAATTTTAATTCGCCTAAGCCTGGATCTTATAATTTCTTTTTCCGAAAGATTTCAATGTTAAAATCTTTAAGAAAAAGTTACAAAGTGAACATCATATTAGATTGTCCAATTCAAAACGATTATTTTCATTACATTACAAACAGTTTATGATGATTTGCTTTATAGCAACTACTAACCAAAAGTAGTTTTTGATAGTAGTAATTGAATTGTTCCATGCTTGTCATTTTTCTATTTACTGTGCAACATGAAACATTTCCGGGTTAACAATGACACATTAGAAAGCGATACCCCTCCAACCAACAAGTTGAAGAATCCATCATCACTTTTCACAAGCTGCTAGTTTTTTTAAATAAAAATCCAGGACAGCCGGTCTGACTCTGAGGGTGTAAATCGATGTTGAGAACGACCTTTCTTGCTAAAATCCGCTACTTTTTTTAAAAAAAACACAAATTCCAATCTTTCTCTTTTTTTTTTTTTGTTGAAAAGCATACGATTCTTTATTAATAAGTAAGAATCAAATTGGCTACATAATCGTTGGATTTATTTTGGCTTATTATATGAACAGCCGAATAGACTATACAATCAGTATCCGATGGGGATGCGATTAATCGAAATAGGGTGATATTGGAAGAGGCTAGGAAGGTTTAGAAATTGGGAAGGACATTGGGGCTTACTACTACTAGTGAGGAGGAAGAAATCATTGAAAAGGTTAGTGCTTCTAGAGGGCATCTCCTCGGGAAAGATCAAGTAAGGTGGCCTACCCCTGTATTTTGATGTTATAAATTATGAGATTAGGGCTCAATAATGTGGTGGTGTGTTGAATTTGATTGGCAAATTTTATTATGATGTTTTGTGTGGTTATTGTATTATGTATATAATAAGGGTTTGTGAGAAGAAAAAGGGCGCAAGAGTGGCTTTTGACGTTGTTGAGATTGGGTTGTGCTCTTGATCGAGTTTTACTTGTGCAGTTTTGTGGTACTTTAGGACGCTGAGAAATTATCTAAGTATCATGCTGTGGGCTCTATGTTGGTGATTAGTTCTTTTCTAAGATAAATTTATGCTTTATTCGGTGTTATGCGGTCAGAGTGTCGAGTTATTGATGACAACTGATGTGAAAAGGTTCAGGGGGAATTATCGGTAATATAATGGAATTAAATGGTGGGAATTATGTGGACAAGGGGGCGGTAATGTCTTGAAGGTTGTGATGTGTTTTGAACACAGGTGGTGGATTGGTGAGTGGGGAGTTCATGAATGGAATTTAGTGGGAAGGTAGTGATCGGTGTGGCTTTAATTATATAGAATTTAAGATCGATTTGCATGAATATTAGGTCAAGTGTATGGAACGGAATGGAATTACATGTGGAGGTTAATGTCGGTTGATGAGCAGAAGAGTGGGCGTTAACGTGACGGTGGCATATAAATATTTGTGAAGAAAACGCTACACTTGTAACGATGGATTAATGGAGGGAATTAAGTGTAAGCTGTTGGGAATAAAATATAACTCTTAGTGCTGCTTGGGAACTGTTAGAGGAGGGGCTGGGAGCACCCTTATAATGGTGATTACCGGTAGGTTTCTAGTAGTGAAGGGGGCAACTTTTTTATTTATTTATTTTTGTTGAAAGGTAATAATCCAATGAAAGGGGCCACCTTGAGGCAGCAGTGTGTGGACAACTAATTGAGGAAGATTGAAGTTGAGAAGTCGGTAACAAATTATTTGTAGCATGGCTATAGTATAATGGCGATTTGTGGGATACCAATGTAATGTAATAAGGTCTGGATTTGTATGTGGTAAGCTGGTTGTAGTTTTTAGTAGGCTTATGAGGAGAAAACGTAACTGTCAGCTCTTCTGGATGTTGTATAAGGGGCGGGTGTTGGGTTAGTTGTTGGCAATGATTACTGTGTTCAATTGAGTTCTGAAAAACAGGTGGGTGATTTATATGTTTCTGAGCTCCATCAAATTTGTATCATTTTGACGCATCAATAAAGCATTAACTTAAAAAAAAAAGCCCGATGTAAGTGCAAAAAAAAAAAAACCCAATGTCACATCTTATCACCCTTTTTAGTCATAAAAAAGGAATTCCAAACCAAAAAAAAAATAAAAAACATCCTATGAGGCAACCCAACTGATTCGCCATACATTGCACCATATAAACATGTAAAGAACAAATAATTTACAGATTCATTCTCTTGTTTGCACAAAATATAAATAACTAAAGCTCTATCTAACAATTCTTTACTACCTAATTCATCTTCCACTTCCACCTTACCTCTCATCACTTACCAGCACGATAACTCAGATTTATTTAGGGAGAGGCAAGCCCATGTCTGTTGGAATCTATACTCGAAAAAATAAAAAACAAACACAAAAAAAAAAAATAGAAACTCAACAATTAACAATAAAAAGAAATAAGAAAGATTTTGAATGTAAAAATCGATTTGGGACACGCTGTGGAAGATGCTGACTTCATAGTAGATTTCTGTGCACTTAAACCACTCAAAGATCTTCTAATGTGCACTTAAATAGTAATTCTAGTGAACTTGTAAATCTTTTGACTACTCTTGAAGAATTTTAGAATATAGTAAAATAGAGTTTTTGTAAACACGAAATGCTTAAAATGATCTTTTGAAAAATAAGGGATTGGGAGAATTTCTAAAGTCAAGATATAGGAGATGGAAAGTGCTTTTCAACAATGAAGGGATGGGTATTTATAGATAGTGAACAACTGTATCATTCTAATTATCAAAGAGACATGCCTTTTTACAATCAAGGGGTCATACCTCTTCATAGACATTAAATTTTGAATCATCAAAATAAAATAAAAAGCCAACAATCCCCCATATGATTCAAAATTTAAGAAATACAAAAATAGTCTTTTACAACGTATTCGATGAAAGTGTCTTGTGGACTTGAACCTCACTTAGTATGAGAGAATCCATTTGGAAGAACCATAGTGAGCTTGTGTCTTGAACTAGGATCTTTTAGCCTGAGCTTCAATTCATCATATACATCATACGAGATTTTTATTAAGTTCTAAATAAAGTCATGCTTTAGCAGCCTTGTGCTCGTATATTGCTTTTTGAGTGCTTTAAAGAAAAGCCCAATCTCATAGGTTACGACCTCATGATCACACTCAAATAGGTGAGTTTTTCAAGGACATGTGTAACAGAAGCATATATCGCATAATTTGCTACAAATTCAATCAAAGCATATGTTGTTCCTAACCGCTACATTAAGTACCATAAAATCATGGTGGGACTGTAAAACTCTTAAAAGATGGCACTTCTTCAATCACTATACAGATTGCTTTCACCACATTGAACCTTTGTCTTTGGGAACTCTAATAAAAAAGGTTAGATTACCACTGCTAGTAATTTCTAATTAATGGGTTGTAGTCTCATCCCTCTTGAGTATTCAATGACTTGCTTTCTAGCCAATCCTTTCATTAATGGATCCATACTATTCTTCAAAGAAAGCATGTAATCCAATGTGATTACTCCATTTCTAATTAAACTTGTAATTATTTTCTGCCTTAAACACATATGTCTTTTTTGCTCTTTTTTTTTTTTTTGCCTCTTTTGCTTATTTGAGTTCTTTTATTTACATTTCGCAATGAAGATAGATTGCACCTTATTTTCCAAGGGTAAAATATCCTAAAAAATTACATCTATCAATTTATGATAATATTGACACTTATATCAGTAATGTCAAATTTTATAACTAAAATCCTGCAGGTGACACTATCTTGGGAACAACCCACAAGAACTCCATCAATAGTTTTAAGTCTTAGTTTTTTTTTTAATTTTCAGAATTTCACTTTTGCCAAGCACCCCTACATTCTTAAATAATTTAAATTGGGTTTCTTCCTTTTCCATAATTCAAACGGAGTTTTGTCTTATTTTTTATAAGGAACTCTATTTAGAATGTGACATATAGATAAAAGTGCTTCACTGTATAAGTTTTTTTTTAAGTCTGAACTTGAGAGCATACGATTTACCATATTTAATATAGATTTTTCCTCTCTAACACATGGTTTGATTAAGGTGTGTAAAGGGGGATACTTGATGGATAATTCTATTCTCATTACAGAAGTTTGAAAACTCAATAGAATCATATTCTCCTCCCCTATCTGAATGAAAATTTTTATTCTTTTCTTCTTCTCATTTTCAACTTCATTTTTATGTGCAGTAAATATAGCGAAAGCCTCAATTTTTTTTTTCAAATTGAAAAAAACATAATAATAATTAGAAAAATCATCTACGAAAGTAATAAAGTATCTATTTCCATTCCTAGAATAAATTTGAATGTCACAAACATCACTATGTATTAACTCCAAGATTGTATATTTTCTAGTTATAGATTTAAAAAAGGTCAAAGTACCTAAGAAGTCCCTATACTTAGGTGTTTTCTTCAATTTAGTCATTTTATTCAAAATTGCAACATTTTAATCCCTTGATTTTGAAAATTACTTCAATTTAATCGCTCCAACGTTTTATGTTCAAATTAACCGTTACAATGATGACGCTAGCGTTAGCATGGTGTTGATGTGGTATATGAAGTTGGCTCAAGTTGCAAAAGTGATGTTGCCACGTCAGCATGTCATGGCATCATGCTGATGTGGCAGTGTCATGTCATCCTAATAAGCCAATGTGGCAGTGCCATATCACACACTGAGTTCAAGTTGCATGCGTGGCACTACCATGTCATCTTGACATATTGATATGGCAGTACCATGTCACTCTCTACGTTCGAGTTGCCACATGACATGTCTAGAGGTCACCACGTGGCTCTTTTCTTCTCCAAAACATGATATTCTCTTGTTGAAATTCTAACCCAAGACCTCAAGCAAGCACCCCAAGGTCCTTACCACCATGCCTAAACCCTTGCCATTAATTATTTCTTACTTTTGTTTTTTTTCTTCTTTTCTTATCTCTTTTTCTTTCTTATTTTTCTTCATTCTTTTTTTTTTATCGTTCTTTCCCCAAATCTATGTCATTTTAAAACCTTCTTACACTCTCAAAAATTCTACTTATAAAAACCCTGTGAAGCCTTTCTCTCCAAAAGAAGATGCTTTTATAGTTAGGGTTTTTAAGAATGTAAGAAGGCTCCAAAACGATGAGTTTTGGAAAAAAAAGGAAAAAAAATAAAAAATAAAAAGAGAAAAGGAAAAAAAAGAAACAAAAATAATAATAATTAGAAGCAAGGGCTTAGGTATGGCGGTAAGGATTTTTGGCGTGCTTGTTAAAGGTCTTGAGTTGGAACCTCAGTAGGAACACATCATGTTTTGGGGAAAAAATGTTCCACGTGGTAGCCCTAAACCTGAAAAGTGACATGGTGAAATCATGTCAGCATGTCAGGGTGACATGACAGTGCCATGTTAGCACCTCAAACTTAGAAGGTGATATGGCATTACATATTGCCTTGACATGCTGACATGGCACTGCCACATCAACAACTCAAACCCACCTTATATGACACATCAACATTTGGTGCCATGTCTGCACTAACATCAGCACTATAACAGGCAATTTGGATGAAAATATTGATGGGACTAAATTGAAGCAATTTACAAAACCAAATGACTAAAATGTCACAATTTTGAGTAGAGGTAAAAGGACTAAATTGAAGAAAACACCTAAGTACAAGGACTTCTTAACTACTTTGACCTTTTAAAAGGCTTTCTATGTAATTTAGAATGCACACAAATTTCACATATGTCAGGGTAACATGACAATGCCATGTCAGCAGCCTTACTTAGAGGGTGACATGGCATTACTACATCACCTTGACATGCTAACGTGGCACTGCCACGATAAGAACCCAAACCCACCTTATACGACACATGAGCATTGGTGCCATGTCTGCACTGACGTTAACACCATAACGGTCAATTTGGATGGAAAATATTAATGGGACTAAATTGAAGCAATTTACAAAATCAAGGGACTAAAATGTCACAATTTTGAGTGGAGGTAAAGGGACTAAATTGAAGAAAATGCCTAAGTATAAGGACTTCTCAAATACTTCGACCTTTTAAAAGGTTTTCTAGGCAATTTAAACTGCACACAAATTTCACATATATCAAGGTGACATGACAGTGTCATGTCAGCACTCCAACTTAGAGGGTGACATGGCATTACCACATCACCTTGATATGCTAACGTGGCATTGCCACGTCAAGAAGCCGAACCCACATTACATGGCACATCAACATCTGGTGCCATGTCTGCATTGACATCAACACCGTAATGGTCAATTTAGAGGGAAAATATTGATGGGACTAAATTAAAGCTATTTACAAAACCAAGGGACTAAAATGTCACAATTTTGAGGAGAGGTAAAGGGACTAAATTGAAGAAAATGCCTAAGTATAAGGACTTCTCAAGTACTTTGACCTTGTAAAAGGCTTTCTAGGTAATTTAGACTACACACAAATTTCACATTTTCCATGCATATTTATGTTAGATTTAGGAATAAGATCCAAATTCATCATTCTCTTAATGGACGTATTATTAATATGCCCTCTTGACCATGTCATATATTAAAAGCAAGAACAACATTATGAAGAGAAAAACTATTATTACTTTCATTACAATGACAAACAACATTTGATACACTTAGCTTGAAGAGAGCCTCATATACATATCCTTTATTGAAAAAAAACTCATTTCTACTAATTACAACTTTATTGAACTCACACAATAATTTATAACCATCTTTAATAAAAATAGAGCTGCTAATCAAATTCTTTCTAATGTTAGGTACATGTTACACTTTATGAAAAGACAAGGTCTTCTTAGAAGTCAATAATAAATCTATTATTCCTTTTCATTTCATTTGTGCAATCATAGAATTACTCATGTTCATGTATTTTCTATCAATGACCTAATATTTTAAAAATATAGATTGGTCAACACAAACATGGATATTAGGAGTGATGTCAATCCACCAATCGATAGATTCACACATTAAATTGACCACATGAATGTTTGAAACAAGCCTTTCGTCATTTTCACTAGTCATGATATTGACCTATGAGACCAATGTCTCAAACATTTTCTAGCATTTGTGAAATCGAAAAACTCTTGCTAGATGCCTTGGTTTTCAACAAACAGAGCAACATCTCTTATTAAAGCTAGATAGTTGTTCATAAAAATTATCTTTTGAAAACTTTTTTTTGGTTTTTTAGTTTGAATTTTTCTCTTTTACAATGTTCATGTTGTCCTCAAACTCATTGGACATTTTATCCTTATCTCTTTATTTTTCTTCAATTTGAAGAGAAACAATTAAACTATACATAGTCAAAGCCTCACACTTGGGTTTTAGGGACAAAGCAAAAGATTTTTGTTTTGGAGGAAGTTTTTCAAGCAAGGCACTCACATGAAATTTTTCATACGTTTTAATATTCCTTTGTTTCAACTCATAAATAACAACTTGAAAAAGATGTGCTTGGTCCATAATAAATTTATGATCAATCATTTTGAAGTCCATATATTTTCCTATAATGTAGTTATTAAAGCCTTCATCCTTTATACCATATTTCTTTTCTAATGCATTCCACAATTTACGTGTAGTTTTTGTAGTGCAGAATATATTGTAAAGATTACTAGACAAAGCAAACAAAATATGACCATGACAAAGATAATCCTTAACTAATTGTGTTTGTGTGCTTGTGTTCTCAATTAAATAAGAACCAGAGTTTTGATTTGAAGGATCAACAAGATCAAGATTTTCATTTGAAGAAACAAAAAAATTGGAGATAATAGAGTAAAGTCCTAAGGTTGTTAACCAATAACGTATTTGATTCTGCCAACTACGAAAGTTTTGACTAGAGAAATTCTTCTACTTTGCAGAAATTTGTTCTTCAATAGAAACAATTTTTTTTAAAAAAATACAAAAAATAATCTACTTTGAAATTGTTGGAATTTATACTCAAAGAAATGAAAAACACATGAAGAAATAATAGAAACTTAGTAGTTAACAACAAAAAGAAATGAGAAAGAGTTTTGAATGTGCAAACCGGTTCGAGGTACGCTATGGAAGGCGCTGACTTCAAAGTAGATTTTCGTCATTATCTTGATGCAATAGCAATTGATGATGCCCTACTCCTAAGATACAATGAACCATTCAAAGATCATCTAATGTGCACTCAAACCAACTCGTAAATCTCTCGATCGCTCTTGAAAGAATTTTATAGTGCAATAAAATAGAGTTTTTGTAAATACAGAATGCTTTGAATGATTTTTTGAAAAAGAAGGGATTATAAGAATTTTTGAAGTCAGGATATAAGAGATGAAAGTACGCTTCACCAATGAGGAAATGGTATTTATAGGTAGGGAAATATCACAAACATGTATTTTCATTATACAGACACATCTATTCATGAAGTGAACAAATGTATCCCTTTAATTATCCTAAATACATGCCTTTCTACAATCAAGGGTCATACTTCTTTATAACACATTAAATTTTGACTCACCAAAATAAAATAAAAAACCAACAATATCATTTCCCAAAATTCAGATTTATAACTACAGCTAGCAGAGTAATCATTACTTGGAAAACCTTTCCAGATGATTCTATCTTTAAAATCTCAATTGAGAAAGACCTCTTTCAAAATCTTAACAAATTGATCTCATTGATGTGCTTCTCAATCAAACAAGTTCCATCTCAACTCAATTTTCCAATGACAAATTTGATTTTTCCACTAACCAAAGTCTTTAAGTTTCCAAATTTATTAATTGCAAGAGCAAAAATTCCAAGAAACCTAACTCTTAGGGTCAAACCATTAGTCCATTCAATTGATCATAATTGAATTTGGCTTTGATTCCCAACAACTCCCATTTGTGTAGAAACAAAAGGAAAGTACTTGTTAGAAAGGAAAAGAAGGCTTATAATGTTTCTCCATAGTGAAAAGGTACTTCTATTATTACCAAGATTTGAAATTAAGCTAGATGAATCCCCCTCTGTTTTTTGACAATGATATTCCTCCAAAAAATGTCTTGCCCGTTCCCTACCACTAAATCCATTTGTTGAGAACAACTTTATCTTTTTAGCTTTAAATCAATTATTCCCAGTTCTCCACAATCTTTAAAATTGCAAATTGTATTCAAATCAACTAGATGCATTTTCCTGCCATTAGATGTCAGATTCTAAAGAAACCTCCTTTAGATCTTATTAAACACCTATTCCACTCCACAAGGAATTTGAAATAATGATATGAAGAAGAAGATAGGAAGACTAGCTAAGGCAGATTTGATCAAAATGAATCTTTCTTTAGTCGACAAAAATGTTAAACTTCCACACTACTAACCTAAATTCAAATCTATTAACCATTGACTTTCAAATCTTTAAAGAGCTGTTATCAACACTGAGAGGTAACCCCATAAAAGTTGTAAGGAGATTCTCAACCCTACACATAACTTTCCTAGCTTACTCACTTAGAACTTGTTGATCCACACCAATGCCGAAATTACTACTTTTAGGGAAGTTTATCTTCAAACCCAAAATGACTTGGAAACAATGCAAAAAGTTTTTTGACATTCAACAAATACTCAATATCAAGCTTGCAAAATATAATTGTATCATCACTATATTGTGAATTGGATACCACAAGACCATTACATCCAACATTCTTGCTTTTGCACAAACCTATAGATATACATGAGAACATTTAAACAGGTATACGGACAAAGGACAACCCTGTCTAAGACCTCTTCCCTTTTTAAATTATCTTTTCGGGGAACTATTAATAAGCATTAAGACAAACGCTAAGGCAAAACATGTCCTAATCCACACACACCATTTCTTTCCACAAGCCAACTTACACGTAACCAATTCAAGAAAATCTTAATCGACATCATCATATGTTTTTTCAACATCAATTTAAACCTCTTAACCTATATTTTCTCATACAATTAACAATCTCATTACTAATAAGAGAACAACTTAAAATTAGTCTACCTTTGATAAACACAAACTGATTACTTGCTACCAATTCCTTTTCCACTGATCTCAACTAATTCACCAAAACTTTAACTAGGATATTAACACTCATAACTGGATTTATAGCTCTATAATCATTCAAACCGGTGGAGTTAACACATTTTGAATAAGTGCAATGAAAGATAAATTAATGCAATCATTAGTAGAAGCGGAATTTTTTTAAAAAAATGCATGAAATTCATCACTTCAACCTTTAATTCTTACTCAACTGATTTTTGAAAAAAATCAAATTAAATTAATCCAGTCTTGGTGCTTTGTATTCCTCTTAAGCTCTTAAGCTGTTCAAAACATCGTACTATTATGACGAGGTGATCTTTTCGATCCACCTAACCTGCCAGCCGTGGTTGGTCACTAGCTGCACTTCGTGTTCCTTTCTGCCTGGTGGTCTTCATATACTTTTTCCTTTTTCTTTTTAATGCTTGTAGACTTACCCAATTTTTACATTAAGCAACTGCCCTTTTATCTAGCCAGATGATAAAGCTTATATTAATAAAATTGTGGTCCCTTCAGCGTACAAATCAAAATCATGAGCAGAGATAGAATCATGACATTCTGATAGCTTTGCTGTAAGCTATGACTTCTATTTGGAAAAGATGAAGTGATTTTATTTAAGGTTAAAGTTGAATACCCTTGGATTTTAGGCTTAGAACTTTGATTTGTTATCTTTAAAGCCAAGCATTCTGGCCTTCCTTTTGTCGCCAAAATTCTACGACCTGATCTATCGCATTTCATTTCACGTTTGCCTCTGAATTTGGTCAGTAATAGTAGCTTGATACAAGGTAGCCCCCTGTTTAAATTGAAGGGGTGAGGGTGACTGGCACTACTTTTTTCTTCTTGTTTTTTGCCAGCCTGGTAGTACTTTTTTATTCTAATTTTTTCTTGGAACAGATCCTAATTTGAGTTTCCCCTCTTGAAAATTATTATTATTATATTTTCACATTGGAGAATATTGGAAAAAGAATACGAGATTTGAATCTTAGACATTACCCTTTTCAAAGAAGACAAAAAATCATCATTCAAACGATAATTAATTTTTAAAACTTTTTAAGCACTGTGGAAACCTGCTTAAGATTAATAATAGTAGTACTCTTGTTTTATTAATCATTTTTTGTCTAAGTAAATTTTTCTTATTATTCTTTCATTTTTTAAAGGCATTAGATGTATTTCACCAATGAGCTTTACACTTTACCACGCGGGTGGTTTCCAGAAATTAACCAACCTGCAATTGAGGACCTGCAGTCAGCTCCTGGCAATACACAGCAGGCCCTCATGCACCACCGCCGGGGAAGGTAGCCCTCAAACCATTATCCATGTCTAACTATCAAAGTTTGCCAAATTAGTATTTTGAATAGGTTGGTGCTCAATGTCACCCATTTCAGTTTTTCAACTTTGACAAGAGTCTCGTGAAGGGGGAAAAAAGTTCTGAGGAAAGAAAACCAATGGATCAATTATCGAATTTTTGTGTGGGGTGGGGTTTTAATTTTATCTCAATGTAATAAAGGTTGTTTACCTATGAATCTTAATGAAAGAGGTAAGGTTCAATTATTTTTAGCTCTCAACAATAAAAGTGTTTTCGAAAATAATTCTCTTTTTAATTTTAACTAATTTTAGTCAAAAAAAAAGATTATTGAATAAAATTGTCTTCAGTGAAACTTCCTCATATTCAAGCACACATGTTAAAAAAAATATTACTACATGTTATGTTGAAAAAAATATTATTACACGTTATATTTAAGATGTTTAACTCCAAGAATTTATACTTTAATGAAATACAAATATAGAAACTAAGTTACAGGTGATATTTAAAAAATAATGTTAGTACACTTCATGTTAAAAAAAATATTATTATATGTCATGTTAAAAAAAAATTTGTTACACGCTCATGGATGGACCCACGTTGGAGGGATGACACCACGCACTTGCTAAAATGTTTTAATTTTATACTATTTATCTAGGATGTAAGATAGTTAATATAGAAATGAAATCATTTTTTTTAATTTTATAAAGAGTGGAGTCAAAGACTTTGAGTAAAAGTGATTTATCAAAAAATAATTTATATATTAATATTTAAATATTATAAAGAAAAAGAAACAAATTTTTTTCTATAATTTAAGATTTTATGAAAAAAATCAAAACCTAAACTACTTCTTGTCTAAAAATTTAAATCTTTCTCGCTCTTTGCTGTATTTTTCACTCTCTCTAGATAACTCATCCAAGCCTCAATTATAAGTAATTCTCAACCCAAATTAAGTTTTTAAATACTTCATGTCTAAATATTTTTTTGATTAGTTGGATAAATTGGGTTCATAATTATAATCTAGCTAATTAAAATAGTATTGCATATCAAATAATATCTTGAAATTATGAGTTTTTTTTATTTATTTTGTAGATATATTATTTAATTATTTGATTTTTTTATTTAACTTTATGTGGTTTGTGAATACTTATATTTAGTTTTGATCAATGAATAGAAAATTCTCATATTGTTAGTTACAACCTGATAATTTGCTATGCAATGTTATATATAATTCTAATATTTTAATTTATGCTAATGAATAGTAATTTTTAACATGTTTTATAATTTTAAATAAAAAGATATTTAAAAAAAATTATCTCACAAAACTCAAATCTTGGGCAACAATAATAAAATTCTATTAATGATGGTATTTAAAAATATTCTTGTAAGTAAAGTCGTATTGAATTTGATTTAAGTACTTTCCTAGCAAATCCTAAATCGAGGAAAAAAAATTTAAGTATCATCTTAATGACATCACTCAAAAAAAATCTTGGGTCTACTTCTACACATGCCATGTTTAAGGTGTTTAACTCCGAGAATTTATTTTCTAGTAATATACAAAGATAGAAACCAAATTACATGCCATATTGAAAAAAAAAATTAATTATAAGCTATGTTTAAGGTCTTTAACTTTAAAAGTTTATATCCTAATAAAATATAAAGATAGAGACCAAGTTACATGTTATATTTAAAAAATATTATTGTTGCAAGTCATGTTCAAAAAAAGTTATTGTACGTCATAGTGAAAAAAAAGATAAAAGTTGTTACATATCATGTTTAGGTGTTTAATTCTAAGAGTTTATGTCTTATTGAAGTACAAAGATAGAGACCAAGTTACATAGCATATTTTAGATGTTTAATTCGAAGAATTTATTTCTTAATAAAATATAAAAATAAAGATCAAATTACATGCTATGTTTAAACCAAGCCATGTTCAATAGATTTGTTATATGCCAAATGCATTAGAGTTGTTATATGCAAGTGTGATGTATAACAACTTTGGGCAGTGTTATAATTTACAGATTTCACTTATAACTTCTATCCATCAACTTTGGAGTTTTGTGAATGTAAACCAATAAATCCAAGAATAAAAATTGATGTCATCTCCGTTCTTTGGTTTATAAGTCGACAATGATATGACGAGAAATAGACAAAGAGGGATGGCGATGGTGTTAAAATTAAAAAGAGTTAGATGACAGGAGAGAGAAATCAAGAGCACAATAGACGAATGTAGGAGAGAGAAATTGATAAAATTAGATAGGGTTGGATGGCGAGAGAGAAATCAGGAGCACAACAGACTAATGCAGGATAGAAAAATCAAGAGAAAAAATTGTGATAAATGGTTTAATTTGTCTGAAATGATTTGAAAGACATTTTTATCAAATTATGGTAAAAGTTGGATAAAAACAATTAACTTTATATTAAGGGTTATTTTTAAAATAACTTTATGAAAATGACCATTCCTTATAATTTTTTCAAAAGTTAATTCCCTCAAATCACTTTTTGTGGACATTAACAAAGCCAGTTACTCTACACTTCTTCACAGCAGTAAGCTTCTTTTATGATACATACAAGAAAATTAAAAAAAATGGATCAATTATTGCCTTCTTGTGGAAAAAAACAAAAAAAGACAAATATAATTGCAATGAGCAATGCTATGTTACAAATTTATTTTATGATTTATTTTATTTTTTATACTAAGGAGCGTTGAACATCTGTATGATTTTTTTTTCAAATTTTAAATAAAAAATAAAATTTTGTTTTAATACATTTAAGAATGAAAAGGAGTAAAATATATTATATGTTGCATGGAAAATGCTTAAAAATTGAAATAAAAAAGAGATAAGCTTGAATAATTCAAGCTTGTATTAGAGGAATTAATCATGGGCAAATACCTTTGAGCGACTGGATACGTTTTTAGTCTCTGTGAGAAGTGAAAGTATACATTTCGCTTATTCTGTGGAACTTTGTCTGTGACATATCTAAATATAATGAATCTAACATACATATCCTCTGTAGAGCGTGATATCTGGGCTTGTAATTTTTGAGTTTTTAAGGAAAAGTTTTGAGCTTTCACTTTTTTTTTCCTCCCTTCTTCCTCACCTTGCCCCTTCTGCCTAATGTCTTGAATTCTAACTTTGTTTTACCTTAGACTTTGATTTGCTTCTATTTACTTTACCACGAACTAGATTGATATCCATGTTCGAATCGGGTTCTTTAGTTTTAGGGAGTTCCTTTTCTCAGTTTGATTTGTAAAAAGAGGTGACATCAATCGACTTGACTCACTCTAAAAGAGATGATACAACTAGCTCAGTCCACAACTATCTAGGTACTGCTTTGAAATCTATTTTCAGTTCGTTTTGCTTTTGCCTTTTGTTCATAGTGTCGCCCAATTGAATCTTTCACTTCGTGCTATTTGACAAATGGTATATAATGCTTCAAGTTTTCCTAAAGAAATCAATAAGGCCATAACTTAATCTTGTTTTCTTTAAAAAATTTATGAAGTGATATAAGATTTTAATTTTTCTTGATGTTTTGAACTACAATATTATATGTGAGCTGGAGATAAATAAATCTGGAAGATAAGCAGAATGAAGGAGGCTAAGGCTTGAATAAAACAACTTTAGAAATAAGTGAACAAGACTGAAAGAGCTGTACGCATCATTTCATTGCAGAAGAAAATAAAGAAGGAATGGAACGCGTTGTATCACTAATGCCTCCCTTCCATAGTTACCGTTTAAAGCTTTGTTCTTTTCACTTTGCTATTTTTAAATGTTAATTAGCCTTTATTAATAGTTTAGTTAATTATTATTTTTCTCTCATCAATTGACTAGCTGAAAAACCTTTGTATATATACTCTGTAATTAAGCCTTTCGCTAATGAGAATTTCCCTTACATTCTCACATATTCTCTAACCATCCATGTTACTTTCTTAGGTATTCTTGTTATGGTATCAGAGCAGGCCTAGGGTTTCAGCAGAGATTCATCACAGCAAATTTCAAGGTTGTAGGTTAAATCTTATTGATTTGGCCCATTTTTGTTATTTTGGCCCACTTTAACTTATTTGGGTAAATTTGACCTAATAGTTTGGTTTTCATTTTGGGTTTCTCAACCCAATTAGGTAAGTTTTTGTAATTTTTTTATTGATTTGTTTTTAAATATCTTGAATTATTCTCTTTTATGATTTTTTATTTTTATTTATTTATTTTTGGTCTTTCAAAAATAGGAGCTAATACATAATTTATTTAATTTCTCCAATAATGAAATCTCAAGAAAACCAAAAGTGACTTTTTTAGAATTTCTAGGTGAAAGAATTTTCCACAACTTTACCATAAGTGTTTAGGAGATTTTGAGAAATTTTCAATATTAGAAATTTTTATTTATTTCAAAAAACTAAAAGAATAAAAATAAAAAAAGAATAAATTAAAAGATAAAATTATAAAATTGAGTAAATATGTTCTCCAATGATGAAATCTCAAGAAAACCAAAAATGGCCTCTTAAGAATTTCTAAGTGAGAGAATTTTCTAAAATTTTATCATAAGCGTTTGGGGATATTGAAAAATTTTAAATATCAACAATTTTTATTTATTTTGAAAAACAATAAATTAAAAATAGGAAGAGGAAATAGAATTCAAATATTGAACTGGATTTTATTTAATAACACTTAAAATGGCATATAATTGATAGGATACCAATTAAATAAACTTGTGGGGGTGCTAATACCTTCCTCACACATAAAGAACTTCCAAACTTAATCTGATTCGTAAACTAGAACTTATTATTTTTAATGAGCCTAAGTCAAGCCTAGGATCTTAAAAAAAAAAAAAATTCACTTTGGTGGTCAATCGCACCTAATCAAAAAAGATTGATGACGACTCTTCTTAAGTCAAACTATTGAGTTCTAGGACTCACCACGTTATGACAACTTGGCAACTCCATTGGAGACCTTAGAAAGTCAAGCCCATAATTAGTTATGTGTGAAAGCCTAGTTTACAATAGTTTAATTTTATTTTCTTTATTATGTTTTTTCTTTTTGAATAGTTCAATTTTAATTTTAATTTCCTCTATTATGTTTTTCTTTTCTTTATATGTATAACATGTTTTTCCCCACACACTCATCTTGCATACACATACATGAAGCCTTCTACTTAGGCTTTGTCCTTTTTAAAAGGAAGTAAAGTATCTTTGCTCTCGTGAGGTGATAACCTCCGCATGGGCCAGTGAAATACTTCCACTCATATTAAATCCTTTTCGTTAAAAGCCTATAATGGGTGAGAATTGAGGTGCCTTACTAATCCAGAGTGGACGATAGTGAGGAACAATTTGAGAACCTTTAGCTTTGTGTTAAATCCTAGCCCACATATAGTGAACTATAAAAGCCAACCTTAGATAGAGCCATCCTACCTTATTTTTAAAAAACATCAAGATTGGTACACATTATAATTTTGTTATGATATTTGTTTTTGTAATTCATATTTCCTATATATACTAACTCTTTTGCTTTCTTTTCTAATCATGCATTCATCACATAGGATATCTACCATGTGATGATACATGATGAAAGCGACTTCTGTTACATTCATGGAATGCTCACCATTTGATTTGAAGCTCGAATTAGAAGAGGCACAACAAAAGGAAGGTGATTGCTTGGTAGATGGTTCTATTTCCACTCTTGTTGAGAACATTCATCTCAATATACAACAAAATAATTTCTCTAAGTTGATTAAAATATAAAGGTTATGGAAAAAATTGCAACAAGAAAGGTTTCAATAGAAGTATGGACAGATCGCATCATAACTCCAAGTCAATCTAGTTGATCAAATAATTTGAGTTATAATCCAATTTTGGGATCCTTCCTACAAATGCTTTCTCTTCAATGAGGTAGATATGACCCCAACTATAGAAGAATGTACAATTTTAATTGGTCTAAATACTTCAGATTCATATAAGGTATTGGAGAAAGAGAAAGCCTACTAGTTGTAAAACACTTGCACGAATAATGCAAATCAATATTTAAGAGGTGAATGCAAATAAAATTCATAAAGGAGAAAGTATTTGCATATAAGGGAAATTTCTTCGAGACTTTATCATGAAGCACTTAGAGGATGAGCAAGGTATAAGTATGATGGCTCTAGCAATCTATAGGTTGATCATCTCTCCAAAGGTGTTGGGACACATTGAAATGAGAATCATTGACTTTTTTGAACAAATTGAAAATAAAATTCATCCTTCATCAGCAATTTTGGCAGAAACCTTTAGATCGTTAAACTATTGTCGACGACATGGCAAAGGACTTTTTATCAATGTGCACAACTCCTATTTGTTTAGTTTCAAAGTCATTTCAAATGTGAGAAACACCCCTTTCGTAAGCCTTATCTTGAATCTACTTCTATCTTAAAGTTTTGTAAAAGTTAATGGCTTGAGAAAAAGTCTAAAGCAGAGTGGGTTTCAAGGCTTCGACATCTCGCTAATGTAGAAGTTGTATGGAGAGCATCTTAGATGTCTCGAGAATCCGTGGTGTACAAATATGGAGACAACCCATGGGTTGCACTTTTCGGGCCTTAGGCTCCAATCATGGTACGAAGGCAATTCAGAAATGAATAATTCATCCTAATGACATGTAGGCTCAATCAGCTTAAGTTCTCTTATGGCTAACTAGGGATAGTAAACAAGACAGATGAAATTGTTAAAGCATGAACACAAGCACAAAAAATAAGTCCAAGGAAGTTAGCTAACAAAGTTACTTCTGTGTATCTAACATGGCAACAACATCGAGTCAAAGACATGGTATTTCCATTAGAGCTGAGTAGTACTAACAACACTGAAGCAGAGGCTGTTGAATCATCATATGATAAGATGGCCATGTGGAAAGATGAAACAAAAGGCTGCGACAAGAAATAGAAGATTTGACAAAAGAACGCAAATCGAAGATTCAGAAGCTTTGCAAAGAACATGATGAATTGAAGGAGAAATATGAATGCTTGGACTATACTCTTTCGTTAATGACTGCGAATCTTGGCAAGTTATGAAAAGGTTTAAGTGAGCAGGAAAAAGACTTGAACAAAAAACAAAAGCAAATTGATAAATGCCAAGCTTTTACAGATAGTGTGGGACGGAGGATGCATTTTCAACTAGAGAAAATTTAAAGGCTTAAGGTAGAATGTGAGCAACATGAGTACATTATTCTAGCCCTTTGAAAGAGTTATGACTAAGCCAAACAAGAATGCCTTTTGTATCAAGTTTATGTAAAATCATGAAATATTGAGGAGACATGGAGGCGTGAGTTTTAGCCAAGCAAGCTCAAGTGGCACACTTTGCAAGGCAAACTAATAACGCAGTCCATAAGGCAAGGGAGATGATTAAAAAGATAGAGTTACTCAAACCTGAAATTCTTCTGAATGGAGTATATGGACAATGATTGCTCAATTTCATGGATGAGGTGCATGATCATTACAAGTAAGTTGGACATTTTAAGTATTTTACCTTAGATTTTTAAGTATATTAATTTTTTTTTAGGTGAGAATTTTTATTTTAGGATAGATTGTACTCTATTTGATTGAATGTAAGTAGTTTAAGTTGGATTTTATTTTTAGTAATAGAAGTTTCCTTTCATTATCTATTATCACATGGCAAATATTCAAAACATATTTAGAGCATGAATTTACATATCTAAGCTTATTTTTCATAGACATTTCAAGGCATCCTAATATATTTAGAGTATGCATTTACATGTCTAAGCTTATTTTTCATACAAACATATCCTGACTCATATTTATGGTAAAAAGGGGTCCTCAAGATAGCTTATCGGCCAAAACAACCTATTTGTCACCTATGCAATACTCGGCTACAAATCAAGATCATGGAAAGTGAACAAGCTGAGCAAATGGATCAAATAGAGAAATCTCAAGAAGAGATAAAAAACCAATTGGCTAAGATAATGGACTTAATCATGAATATCAACAAAGGGAAAACAATGGTTGAAGAACCTGCTAACCAAGCTAGGTAACAGATCTCATGTAATAATGATTTCATGTATCAACCTCCAGTATCCTAAAAACAACTCTAATACGTAATTCATTCTATGGGAGATCATCCTTATTATGGGGACAATTATCAACATAAAGAACAACCACTCTAGTAAACTCAGCTCGTTCAATTAAAGTTCCATATTTAAATGATCCAAAGGAACAGGAAAAGTTGAGTAAAGGTGCATTCGAGGCCGTAGGTAATTTAGGAGCATAGAAAAAGTTTGATCTTTTACAGGAACGATTATGTGTTATGGAAGGAATAGATGCTTTAGGTTCTACTGATGCATTAGAACTAAGTCTCATACTTGGACTAGTAATTCCTCCCAAGGTTAAGGTCCCTGATTTTAAGAAATACGATGGTACTAATTGCCCAATGGTGCATGTAACCATGTATTGTCATAAAATGGCTACTTACATTCATGATGATAATTTGTTAATTTATTGTTTTCAAGATAGCCTTACAAGATCAGCCCTCAAATGGTATAATAAGCTGGATTGAAACCACGTGCATTCATGAAAACGAGCATTTGTAACTCAATATAAACATGTGGTAAACATGGCCCTAGATTGTTTGACCCTCCAAGGCATGGAAAAGAAAGCTATTGAAAGTTTCAAAGATTATGCTCAAATGTGGAAAGTTGTTGCCTCATAAATCCAGCCACCATTGATTGGGAAAGAAATAAAAGTCATGTTCATCAATACTCTGAAGGCCCCATACTATGAAAAATTGGTTGGAAATGCCACCAAGAATTTTACAGATATGACATTGTTAGGGGAAATAATTGAAGTTGCAATTAAGAATGGTAAGATTGAAAGAGAAGATACCCTTAATTTATTTTTTTAAAAAAATGTGTCCAATAAAAAGAAAGTTGAATCCCAATCAGTTACACTTGAAGGTCCTCAAGCTAAAGCATACAACCTTTATCAACCTTATTTCCCTTACCAACGTTATTATCCCACCTTAAACAATATTTGCACAAACCTCTATCCTTACCAATAGGCCCCACAATCAGCTTTCCATACAAGTGTCCAACCAATACCACCAACACCATCACCACTAAGCCTATCCACTACTCGACCAAACAATACTAAGGAACCTAGAAATACTCCAAAGAAATTCAACCTTAGTCCCATATCTTATACAGCTCTGCTTCCTCAACTAATTGAGCGTCACCTCTTAGCAAAGGTTTACTTAAAACCTTGAAAGCCACCTTACCCAAAGTGGTATGATGTGAAAATTCAATGTGATTATCACTATGGGATTCAAGATCACTCAATAGAAAATTTTGCAACCTTGAAACGTAAGGTGCAAAGGTTGGTTAAAGCTGAACTTTTAAACTTTACAAAGAAACCTAAACCAAATGTCAATGAAAACCTTTTTCCCAATCACTCAGGGGCATCAATGAGTGCTGTGGGAAATGAGGTATCTCAGTACATCAAACAAAATGTGAGTGAAATTTAAACCTCAATGGAGGAAACATAAAAAGCTTTAGTTAGTGTTGGCAGGATTCAACCAGTGTGGATGGACCAACATCTCAAATATCCAAGATACAATTCCAAGCATGTATGTAAGTACCATATGGGAATCAATGGACATTCCATTCAAATATGCAAAGCCTTTTGCCAGAAAATGCAAGAGATGATAGATTCATCCACAATTGAGTTTTACAAAGAATGCGGGGAAAACTTAATAAATGCAATGGTAGAAGATTCATACACTACTCTTTAAGGTTTTGACTATTGATTACAAAGAGAAGACAAATTCAAAGGTCAATGCTATTAAGCCTTGAGGTTCCTAGCCTTTTTCTCTATTAAAGCAATAAAGCAGTCCTTTGGGGGTACGATTACAGTATCATCTCACAAGGGATATTTAATTATTTACTTCAAGAGAAGAGTGATGCTAACATAATTGATGTTAGAGGAATAACTCAAAGTGGGAGATGTTATAGCCCTAAACTATGTGGAAACGTAGAGAAAGCAAAGGTGACAAATGAGAATATAGAATGTCTGTCACAAGGGTAGGCGAGTCAACCTATTGTTGTACAAGCTCTGGAACTCAAAAACTAGTAACGGAGAGAGAAAATTGTGAATTTCTCAAGTTAGTCAGCATAGTGAGTATAGCATTATAGAGTAGTTCAATCGAATTCCAGCTCGCATATCATTATTGTCACTACTCTTAAACTTTGACCTTATCGAAATGCCTTGCTTAAAGTACTCAATCAAACCCATGTGCCACATAACATATTAGTTGAGAATCTAGACCACATTATCGGGAATGTTATTGCAACAAATTTCATAACTTTTAATGACAATGAGATTCCACTAGATAGCAGAGGATATGGTAAGTCGCTTTATATAACCACCAAATCTAAAGACCATATCATGGCTAAAGCCTTCGTTGATAATGGCTTCGCACTGAATATTATGCTGTCAATCACGCTAGCTAAACTTCCTGCAAACATGTCCTACATGCAAAAATCCATATGATTATAAAAGCATTTTATGGAACCAGACGAGAGGTAACTAGGGATATAGATGTACTGATGCAGATTGTCCCTCGCACTTTTACTATTAGATTTCAAGTTATGGACATTATACCATCATATAGTTGTTTATTGGGTCGACCATGTATACATATGGTTGGCACAATACCATCATCACTCCATCAAAAAGTCTAGTTTGTAGTGAATGATTAGTTGACAACAGTCTCAAGCAAAGAAGATATCTTTGTCACAACATCACCATCAAGCCCTTTCTATCGAAAATGTAGAAAAAGAAGTGGAATGCTCTTTTAAATCTTTTGAAGTTGTCAATGCTACTTATGTAAGTGAAGGATCGATGATACCTACCCCACGATTATTGAAAAATTCAAAGATGGTAATTAAGCAAACAGTGGGCAAAAGATGTTGTGCTAGTTTCAAACTTGGTAAAGAATTGCAAGGAATCAGAAAACTGATGGTATTAAAGAGAAAGAAGAGAATTTTGGTTTAAAGTATAGGCCCACAAAAGAATAGAAAATGAAAATGATAGTTGAGAAAAAGAGAAAAAGATTGGATCATTTCCAAGGCACTGAACTAGAAATTGAAAGATTGAGTATCCCTCATCTGAATGAAACATTTCATTCAGTTGGTTGCACTTACCCTAAAAGAAGTCTTGAGGATGCCTTCATTGATTTCTCAATTCAAGCAATCGAGGATAGATAGTCAGAAGTAGAAAAGGAAACACCATTGGTATACTAGGGATTATTAGACATGACACTGAGCAATTGGAAGGTAATTGAGTTGGCAGTTATCTATGACCCTCTTAGGTAGATATGCAATCTTTGATGCTTATGCCCAAAAACATTAGAAAATTTTAAGAAGAATGGGTTTTCTTTGTCTCTTTGTTGTTAAAATGACCCAAGTGGTCCTTTACTTATGCCCAAAAGCACTAGGAAGGTTTTAATATATGAAAGGCGTCTTTTGTTTTATTATTTTAATAAAATGATTTGTGCGATGCATTTTTATATCTCATTCATTTAATTTTCATACATCAATTTCATCAGCTACATTCCTACACCTTTTCCCATTTTACTCATTTTTAAGGGTCTAAATAATGAATATGAAGACAATGAGAATAATCTAGGATTTGATTTTGAAAGAGATATACATATTGATGAACTTAGAAAGAATGTGGATGATTACACCTTGACCCCTGATTTGCTAAGACTTGTCAAACAAGAATAAAGATAGATTGTACCCCATCAAGAAATCTTCAAGACAATTAATTTAGAAGATATAGAGAATAAAAAAGAAGTTAAAATTGGCACATCACTATCATCACAACAAAAGCAAGATTTAGTAAAGCTGTTTCGGGAATATGTAGATGTATTTGCATGATTGTACTAGGATATGTCAGGACTTAACACAAACATTGTAATGCATAAGTTGCCATTGAAACCAAAATGTAAACCAATCAAGCAAAAATTAAGGCACATGAAACAAAGATATTCATAAAAATCAAAGAAAAAATGAAGAAGTAGTTTGATGTTGGATTCTTGGAAGTGGCCAAATATCCAAAATGGGTGGCTAACATAGTCTCTATCCTAAAGAAAGATGGAAAGGTTAGAATGTGTGTTGATTATTGAGACTTGAATAAGGCAAGCCCAAAAGATAATTTTTCATTGCCTTATATTGATACTCTGGTAGATAATACAACCAAATATTCCATGTTCTCATTCATGGATGGATTCGAAGGCTACAATCAAATTAAAATGGCCTCAGAAAATATGGAGAAGACAACTTTTGTAACTATGTCGGGCACATTCTGTTACAAAGTCATTCCTTTTGGGTTTAAAAATGCTAGGGTTACCTACCAAAAAGCCATGGTAACACTCTTTCATAACATGATGCATAAGGAATAGAAGTACATGTTGATGATATGATGACAAAATCTAAAAGAGTGGAAGTTCATACGATTGGTCTTTAAAAATTATTTGAAAGATTGTGAAAATACCAACTCAAGTTGAATCCATCTAAGTGTACCTTTGGCAAAAATACCAATACCAATTGAATCCATCGAAGTGTACCTTTGTCACTACTTCTAGAAAGTTGTTAGGTTTTATTGTCAGTGAGAAGGGAATTGAAGGTTGACCTAGCTAAGATACAAGCTATACAAACCTTGTCACCCCTTCATACTCAGAAAGAAGTAAGAGCATTCTCAGGAAGGTTAAACTATATCACTCATTTTATTTCTCAACTTATGACCAAATGTGATCCAATTTTCAAGCTACTTGGTAAACATGATTCTGGTGAATAAAATGAAGAATGTCAAACAACATTTGACAAAATTAAAGAGTACTTATCCAATCCACCAGTATTAATGCCACCTATGCTAGAGAAACCTTTCATTTGTATCTAGTAGTGCATGATAAATCCATGGGATGTGTACTAGGGTAGTAGGATGAAACTGGTAACAAAGAGTATGTCATTTGCTACTTGAGCAAAAAGTTCACTGATTATGAATGTAAGTATACACGGCTCAAAAAAAATGTATTGTGATTTAGCTTAGGTAGCACGTAGACTTAGGCAATATATGTTGCATCACACAACTTAGCTTATGGCAAAAATGGACCCCATAAATTATATCTTTGAAAAGCCATCTTTGTCAGGAAGGATTATATTGTGTATGTTAACCTAAAAGTAATAAAGCAAAGTGTAATGGTTGATTTCCTTGCAGATAGAGCAGTTGATGATTATGAACATATAAAGTTTGATTTCCCAGATGAGGATTTGATGTGTATCTCACAAATTGATAAGAAGAGTCCCATAATGAATAAAACGTGAAAAATGTTCTTTGACGGAGCCTTAAATGCTTTGGGGCATAACGTTGGGTAATCTTAATTTCTCCAAATGGGGATTACTATTCAACTACCATTAGGTTGGATTTTCAATGCATTAATAACGTAGCAGAATATGAAGCATGTGTTATGGGATTATTGGCAGCAATTGATAGAAGAGTGGATGAACTTGTGGGATATGGGAATTTTGCTTGGTTATCTATTAGTTACGAGGAGAATGGGAGACAAGAGACCCAAAGTTAGCCCTGTATCAGAGGTATATAACAAAGTTAATGAAGAGATTTTGCAAAATTAGCTTTAATCATGTGCCTCGAGATGAAAATCAAATTGTTGATGGATTAGCTACTTTTATTACAACGTTTAAAGTAAGCACCAACTTTAATATCCAACCCTTGCAAATGAACCTACATGAATTACCAACACACTGCTCAAGTGTTGATGAAGAAATAGACAAGAAGCTTGGGTATCATGATATCTTATAATATATCAAATACCAACAATATTCAGAGCACAACTTGGAGAATGATAAAAGGATCGTTAGAAGGTTGGCAATGGGATTTTTCCCCAATGGGGAAGTTTTATGCAAGAAAAGCAAAGATCACGTGCTCTTGAGGTATGTAAATGCCATTGAAGCCAAAAGAATAGTTGAAGAAGTTTATGAAGGAATTTATGGTTCTCATGCAAATGGACACAAGATGGCTAGACAAATAATGAAGGCAGGTTATTACTGATTTACATTGGAAAATGATTGCATTAACTATGCTAGGAAATGCCATAAATGCCAAATTTATGCAGATAAGAGTCATGCTCTACCAGTTCCTTTACATGTCATCGCTCGTCCATGGCCTTTTTCCATGTGAAGAATGGATGTAATTGGACTTATTACCCTAAAAGCCTCAAATAGGCATCAATTTATCTTGGTAGTTATTGAATATTTCACGAAGTGGGTGTAGGCAGCATCTTATGCTAGTGTTACCAAGTTAGTCATCTTTAAGTTCATAAAAAAGGAGGTACTATATCAATATGGGCTCCAAAAAGAATCATCCTGGATAATGCTCAAAATATAAACAACAATATGATGTGTGAAGTTTGTATTCAATTTAAGAGTAAGCACCATAATTCAGCACCATACCGTCAAAAGATGAATGAAGTAGTAGAAGTGACGAACAAGAATATCAAAAAGATCATCGAAAAAATGATAGTCATATACAAAGATTGACATTAGAAGTTACCATTTGCATTACATGCATATCATACTATAGTCCAAACGTCCACAAGAGCAACCTCGTTTTCACTAGTATATGGAATGGAAGCAATAGTTCCACTTGAAGTGGAAATCCCTTCTTTGAGAGTCTTGAGGGAAATTGAATTAGAAGAAGCTGATTGGGTTCGAGATCGTTATGAGCAATTGAATCTTATTAAAGAGAAAAGGTTAAGAGAGCTTTTTCATGGGTAGTTATATCAAAAAAGAATGATATGAGCAAATGACAAGAAAGTTCGCCAGCGTCGTTTTAGAGAATAAGAGCTGGTCCTTAAGAAAATCCTACCTATTCATCGTGATTCTCGAGAAAAATGGACACCAAATTGGGAAGGTCTGTATGTGGTAAAAAAGGCCTTTTCAAGAAGCACCCTAATTTTGACTTAGATGGATGGTGATGATTTGCCAAATCCAGTAAACTCAGATATAATTAAGAAATATTACACTTGAGGTGTACACATAAAAAACAAAAAAACAAGAAAAACAAAAAAAAAAGGATTCAAGTTGAAATCTCCAAAATGGGTGATTTGAACACAAAAAAAGGCACCTATGTTGTAAACCTGAAGTTCACATAAGCAGTTGGCAAGACAGGGGCAAGATCTATTCAAACGCACTCAAAATATCAAGGACATCAATGAATGTGTTTCTTTCCAAAAGAAATCTTAGATCAATTTGAAATTATTCGAATGTTCATTATTTGGATATAAATTTGCTATCTCAGTCACATTTCCTTTTTAATTGTAATGTCCCTTTGAACTTCAATAAAATATATTGTCTCCAATTACCCCATTCCCACCAATTTCCCATTTTTCCATGTACTGAGGAGATTTGAAAGTGTATTGCATTGGTCATTAAATTAAAATGATGATGAACAAAGGACTAAGGTCATACATTAAAATCATTCGAAAGAAAGCAATAGGTGATTAATAAAGAAGGAACGAATAGACTTAATCTTTTGATGATGAAAAAGTGAAAGTAGTCAAAAGAGAAAGGAGGAGTTTAGCGAAATGCAGAGATTTCAAGATCAAACTATAATTTCATTGAAGAAGACAAGAAAAGGGATCAATGATGGAAATTGAGGACCTCTGAAAAGCCATAAATATGGATGCATGACATTATCATAGTAATTAAGCATTTGCATACCATGACAACATTTTACATTATATGTTTATTCCTTTTTAAGTTACATAGCCTCAGTCAAGATGAAAAGTTTTAAGTTTAGTAGCCTTATTCGAGATAGGGAGTTTTAAGTTACATAGCCTCATTCAAGAAAAGAAGTTTTAAGTAATGAAACCTCATTCAAGATAAGGAGTTCTAAGTTACGTAGCTTCATTTAAGATGATGAGTTTTAAGTCACGAAACCTCATTCAAGATGAGGAGCTTTAAGTTACATAGCGTCATTCAAGGTGAGAAGTTTTAAGTTATATGGCCCCATTCTAGATAAAGAGCATTTTCTTTTTATAATAACCTCATTCTAGGTGAAGAGTCTATATCTAAAGTTACATAGCTTCATTTTAGATGAGGAACCTTTTCATTAGAAAATTATTTTGGCCAGAATGGTGTCTATGTCTTTGCATAATTTCTAATTCCCAAGAAATGTGCAAAGAACAGTAGCTGTAGACACCCCAGTTTGTCCGGGTGTAGCAATTTTGGAAAATAAACAAAAAATATAAACATCAAGAAAATATAAAAAAGAAAAGAGAAAAATACGAAAGATAAGATATGCTTATGCTAATCCCACTTCCAGAATAAGTCCAAAAAAGATTAAGATCAAATCAAAACTCAGAAACCAATTCAAATAGAAGTGCAACACATTACCTATAAATATAGCCAAGCTTCAGATTAAAAGGGGGAGGAGAGAAAAGGGAAAAAAATGGAGTGGTGGAGTTTCTTGATTTTAAAATTTTTTATTTTTCTAGATCTAGGAAAATCGCCTTAGTTTCTCAAGAAACTATTTCAATTAAAGAGATGAGAACATTAAGAGGATTTTTCTAAGAAGATTTGGTAAAATTTTATTGTCGGTGAACGATGGCTGATGAAGGTGGACAGTGGTAGACATGGTGGCCGAATTTTGGAAAAGGAAGAGATTTTTTTTTAAATGGGAGATCCTCTTAATTAGAGAGAGAAAAAGAAGTAGGAAATAAAGGAAAGGAGAAAAAAAGAGCTTTTATACTATAAACAAAATGACGTAGTTTTGTTTCATCTAAAAAGAGGAAGTTTTGTTGGTTAAATTTTATTGATCTAGCCCACACTTGTTATTTTGCCCACTGCAACTTATTTGGGTAACTTTGACCTAATAGGTTGGTTTCTTTTTGGGTTTTTTAACCCAATTAGGTGAGTTCTTGTAATTTTTTTATTGATTTGTTTTTAAATATTTTGAATTATTCTCTTTTATGAATTTTTTTTATTTTTTTTAGTCTTTCAAAATTAAAAGCTAATACATAATTTATGTAATTTTTCCAATGATGAAATCTTAAGAAATCTAAAAGTGGCATTTTAAGAATTTATAGGTGAGAGAATTTTTCAAAACTTTACCATGAGATTTTAGGAAATTTTCAATATTAAGAATTTTTATTTATTTCAAAAAACTAATAAATTAGAAATAGGAAGAGGAACTAAAATTAAAATATTAAACTAGATTTTATTTAATAAGGTTCAAAAGGACACATAATTGATAAGGTACTAATTAAATAAGCTTGTGAGGGTGCTAATACCTTCCTCACACAAAAAGGACTTTCGAGCCTAATCTGATTCATAGACTAGAACTTATTATTTTAATTAGCCTAAGTTAAGCCTAGGACATAAAAAAAAAGATTTACCTAGGTGGTCAATCACACCTAATCAAAAAAGATTGACGATGACTCCTTTTAAGTTAAACTGTTGAGTTCTAAAACTCACCACATTATGACAACAGTCTTCACTACTATTCACATCTTTAGTGGAGTGCCAACCAAAGTCCTGAAAAGTAAATCACCATATTAGCTACTATACCAAAAACCACCAAACTATGATTACTTTATAGTTTTTAGATGCCTATGCATTGTTTCCACACTAGCACATAATAGAAAAAAAATTGACAATACAGCCAACAAGTGTGTTTATAAGGTATCTAAATCACATTAAAAGGTACAAGGTTTACGATCTACATGTGTAAAAGGTCATAATATCAAGGAATATTGTCTTCCATAAGAATATATTCCCATTTGAAAATTTATTGCTTGATTCACAACGTTCATCATTTTATCAAACAAATGGTGAGCATACTGCTCCTATAGGTATTTTTTATTCAGATATAACAAATTCTTCCCTTCATGATCATACATTATCTGAATTACCTTTAGATGAACTCTTGTCAGGCTTAAAACATGCCATCACACTAGAAAAATGAAATTTATTCTCATAGTTCATCACTAATGCCTAGGTTACAGGTTAGTGACTTTGAAACAGAAACCATCATTGAACTAATTGATCCTATTCTAAGCTCAAGAAAAGTTTTAGACAAAGACAAACACTCAAGTATTTAGATGCTTAATACACAAAGTTACCCTCTCATACAAATTCAATCACATCATACCTTATAACTAGTTATTTGTCATGCCACAACCTCTCATTAGAACATCAAGCGTGCACAATAGCCTTATCAAATGTTCATGAACCAAATTCTTACTAAGAGGTTGTGAACTGCTCACATTGGAGATATGCCATCAAAGTTAAGCTAAAGGCTTTGGAGGACAATGAAACATGGAGTGTGGTTCCATTACCCTCAAACTCTTATGCAATTGGATACAAATAGGTGTACAAGATTAAGCCAAAGGCCAATGGAGAAGTGGAAAGATATAAGGCTCAATTGGTAGCCAAAGGATATAAACAAATTGAAGGATTTGACAACCAAGAAACCTTCAGCCTGGTGGCAAAACAAACCATAGTCAAAGTTTTCTTGGCCTTAGTAATAGCAAACAAATGGTCACTATCACAATTGGACATAAACAATGCCTTTCTAAATGAAGAGTTGAAAGAGGAATTATACATGGAACTTCAACAGGGGTACATGACCAAGGGAAGAATTCAAGTGGATGTAAACTGGTTTACAGATTGCACAAGTCCTTTATGGACTGAAGCATGCATCTAAACAATGGAATGTTAGGCTAATAACTTCCATTTTAAGATATGGTTTCAAATAGTAAATGTCAAACTATTCTTTGTTCACAATGAAAAAATAATATGGAAATTTTATTGTTCTTTTCGTTTATGTGGATGACATTTTAGTAGCGAGCACATCTGTTAAAGCATCAAATGAAGTGTAGTACCTAAAATCAATATTCAAACTGAAAGATCTAGGAACTGTTAAATATTTCCTAGGTCTTAAGATTGATCAATCAACTAAAGGAATACCCATTTACCAAAGGAAATATACCTTAAACTGAAAAGGAATAAAAATTAGATAATCCTACTAACTACTAATAACTGATAGGGAAACATTTTTATCTCACTTTTACAAGACCTAATATCTCATATGCAATGCAAGTTCTCTCTTAGTTCATGGAAAAACTAGGGAAAAAGCACCTAATGGCATCTCACAAAGTATTAAAGTATCTAAAGAAAGCTCCAAGCTAAGGAATTATGATGAAATCAGATTCCAAATTGAGAATATATGGATATTTAGACAGTGATTGGATTTGTTGTCCAAAGACTAGAAGATCCACAACAGGTTATTGCATATTTATTGGAGAATCCTTGGTAAGTTGGAACTCAAAAAAGTAGGTAGTGGCCAAGAGTTCAACAGAGGCAAAGTGTAGATCCATGGCCACCACATGCTGTGAAGTTATTTGGTTGAAGCCATTGTTAGTAGATTTTGAAGTTAATCATGATGAAGTAGTGACTCTCTATTGCGACAATCAATCAGCATTGCACATATGCGAAAATCCAGTTTTTCATGAACGAATGAAACACATGGAGATGGATTGCCACTTCATCAGAGAAAAGGTCTTAACTGAATTCATTAAACCGACACACATTTCCACTGATTCATAGATAGCTGACTTATTGACTAAGGCCTTACAGCCAAAGCAGTTTTATTGCTTACTGCTCAAGATAAATGTTCTCAATGATCACGCTCTTCTTGAAGGGGGGGTATTAGATGTGAGCTATTGATAAATAAAATTATAAGATAAGCAGAATGAAGAAGGCTAAGACTTGCAGAAGAAGAACTTCAGAAATAATTGAACAAGATTGAAAGAGCTGTATGCACCATTTCATTGAAGAAGAAAATAAAGGAGGAATGGAACACACCGTATCACTAATGCTTGTCTTCTATAGTTACCATTTAAAGCTTTATTCTTTTCACTTTACTTTTTTCAAATGTTAGTTAGTCTATTATTAATAGTTTATTCATTATTATTTCTCTCTCATCAATTGATTAGCTGAAAAATCTTTGTATATATAGTTTGTAATTGAGCTTTTCCCTAATGAGAATTTCTTGACATTCTCGCATATTCTCTAACTCTTTGTGTGCTTTCTTGGGTATTTTTATCAGGGCCATTCTCAAAAATCGCTGTGAATTTCAATGCTGGGAGTAGGACAACTATGTCCAATGTAGTCATGGGATTTTGCATGATTTTAACACTCATGTTCTTGACTCCACTCTTCAGTTATACACCTCTGGTAGCCCTATCTGCTATTATCATGTCTACTATGCTTGGATTAATCAACTATGAGAAGATGATTAACCTTTTTAAAGCTGACAAATTTAAATTTTACATTTGCATGGCGGCCTTCCTTGGCGTTAGTTTCATAAGCATGGAGGTCGGGCTCATGCTTTCTGTAAGGATTTTCTTTAATTTTTTGATAAGCTCTTAGAAGAAGAATTGAATGGACAATATTTTTTGTTTTAGCTTTCTGAACCAAAATATTTTCTATTAGTTTAGGTGGGACTTGCTGTACTAAGAACACTATGAAATCTGACATTTACACTCGTAGTTGAATTTTTGTAAAGGTAAATGCTTTACATCAAGCTTTCTACAATGTACACTTCAGTTTGGATATTGAACATGATTCTTTTATTTTGTTTGCTGTTGGCTTTAACTTTGATCACTCATTGTTGCTTTGCTATTGTGAATCACTTCAATGAAGGTGCTGTCACAATAAATCACTATTATTGGATTGATTTTTTTTTATTTGCTCGATTTGTCAATTGTTGTGCTGCTATAGTTACTGTTATGTACTGAAGGTGCTTATGAAATTAAACTTGAAAAAATGTTTTTGCTTTTGTTTGAGTGTTATTATCATCAATGGCATCGATTATGGTTTTCTTACGATTGATGTGAATCAACTATATTCCCATCCATTCTGTTCCGAAACAGAAAATCTAATTTATTGACTTGCATTAAAAAGGGCATTCCAAACACATCAATTGCCATGAATTGTTTACGGGACAATCCAATTTACTTTGATATATTGGAACACATCACATTCTTAGGTTTATATTTGCGATTCAAGGCTCTATCACTTTCACCAATGCATAGAGGTTGCGAAATTGGAAGAGCTTCGTTGATTTTAGAAATTTGATATCTCTTAATTTGCATATATTTCATAAGTTAAAGCTGCTTACAATCTACCGAACAAACCATGTATTGTGATAGTGCTAAATCGAAATGCAAATCAGGCTAGATGAAATTGATGTACAGACGAGAATGGTCTAAAAAATTATAAAAACACTCAATACTTTTAGAGTAAGACTTCTTTTTTTATGAAAATAATTGTTGGGGACAATGAAACCTTGGGTTGCTTATTGATGCATAGAACAATTATTTTACAGTTTGTAACAATTTTTGTACATTTTGTAACGAATGTTATTTGTAGATATATTGAATATTAATTACCTGTCAAATTAATTAGCAAGATTGTTGCATTTTTTTAATAACATTTTGCTTATTGATGAATGCAGAATAATTTGTACATGTTATGATAATTTTTGTGTATGTATTAACAAATATTACTTGTATATAGGTCAAATAATAATCAATAAAATTATATCAATAACAATATTTACTTTTTAACTTCAAATATTTATAAAATTTTGCAAGCCAGCACTGGACTGTTCTAATTTGAATTTATTTCTCAATCAAAGTCGCGTCATATATGGTATTGCTTTGTTTGCGTGTGAGGTTGTAAGGGAAAGAGTTTCCACTCCTTTTTAATTGGTTCTTCTCACATCTTTTTTAGCGAAATTGTTTTCCTTTTTCTTCTTTTTTTTTTTTAATTTAACTACAAGGAAATGGATATTTAGTAAGTAATCTGATTTTTTTAAATAAGAAAAAATTATAATTCTGTCATTTTATTACTTTAATTATTTTGTTAAATTAAAATTAAAAAATGTAAAACTACTTAACTTAAAGTTCTTAATCATAATTAAATTTAAATTTTAATCTTGTTTTAAAAATTCCAAAAAACCTCTCGAGTGACAAACAATTGAATTCCAGACATTAATAATAATATCATTAAGTACCAACATTGACTTAAAACACCACAAAAAAAAAAACCAGAAAATTAAAAAGAAAAGAAGCGGTGGAAGAAGGCCGATGTGACACATCACGTATGATTGGTTTTAAAAAAAATACCCACGTGGGCCTACAAGGCAACAGCCACAAGTGTATGAGAACCAATAGAAACAATTAAAATAATAAAGAAACTTTTGTTAACGAAATTTTTAGCCATACTCTTTTAAATTATTATATTAATTATATGAAAATTTATTACATTAATTATTACTTATTATATTTAGTAAAGAAATTGCAAATAATATTTCAAATTAATCTTAAAAATGTATTTGGAACAATTGCTAACAAAGCTTTACTTTTACTAACAGTCTTTAAAAGCACTTTTTTAAGTTAATTAAATATTATTTATTATGATAATTTTATATTAAATACAATAATTATTATTAACCTGAAAATTTTTAATATATTAAAATAAAAAATGATACTAAAAAATGCTCTTAAACCATTTAAAAAAATTTAAATAAAATTTTATTCTTATATTATGTTTAATTAAAATAATATTTTTTTATTTTAAATAAAATAAATTTTTATAATTAATAATTAACTAGTTAAAATTTCACTTATATTTTATACAGATGTTACACTGATATAATGTTAGTATATTTATTAATATATCATATTAATATCATGATAATATAAATATTATTTTAATAAATAATATTTAAATTAAATAGATCATTAATTATAAAAATATAATTTCCGTACATTAAAAATAGTTGGAAATGCACGGACAAAATGTAAAATCCATGAGGCCTAGAGGGCAGACAATAACGACTGTTTCAGGGATTGAGCCAATGAGAGTTCGACAACGGTTTTTACGAAACCACCCTTGTTTTGCAAAACCATCCATTTTCTGCATCCAATCTGCTTTTCTGTCTCCAAAGTGGTTTCCGTCTTTTCCATATATATCTCATGTTGTACATATGTATCAACAGATATAAATGACACCTCCCCTCCCCCACTTCCTCCATTATGATTTCATCCCAACGTTTGTGTTAAACAGCTTAGCCTAGCCAGCAGCCAAAGAGAAAATAAGGCAACCATTTTTTTTTTCTTTTTTGACTAAAGATACCCAGAGAAAGTGATCAAGAGAGAGGGCAAACTCTCTCTCCTCTCTCTAAACTGAACTCACTGTCAGTTTCCCGTTTCTGGGTTGTTTTCAGTTGAGTTGGTGGAGGACTTTCGCGAGGAAGAAAGGAAAGGATATCATCATGGGGAGGGGTAGGGTTCAGCTGAAGAGAATAGAGAACAAGATCAACAGGCAAGTGACTTTTTCAAAGAGAAGGTCCGGTTTGTTGAAGAAAGCCCATGAGATCTCTGTCCTTTGTGATGCTGATGTTGCTCTGATTGTCTTCTCAACCAAAGGGAAACTCTTTGAATACTCAACAGATGCTTGGTACGGTCTTTCTTAATTTAATCAATACTACTTCCTTTCTTATTCTATCTTCTTTTCTTATTTCTTTTCCTTCTCAAAGTCTTCATATTTCATGATCTTTTCTTAATTTTCTCTTCTTATTTTATTATTCTTCTTCTATGCTTGATGTTGGATCGATAAATGAAATTGTTTTCTGAATTGCCGATAACAGCATAAAGTGCTTTGATTTTAGCTTTATTCTTGAGTCATGCGTAAAAGAAGAAAAATAATGCAAAAAAAAAAAAAAGATCAGCTGGTACTGAAGTCTGATCATCTTTGAGATAAACAGTAAAAAAGCACACTGAAAATAACACAGAGGTAGCGAGAAAGACAAAAATGGGAAGGAGGGAGAGAGAACTAAACGTGCAGAGGAGATCTCGTTGTGGATATGTTAGGGTACAATCTTAGAACTCCTACTTCAGGTGTAGGCTTGTCTTTGTTTTAGCAAAAGCTTCAAAAAATTATAGTAAACCGAAGGAAAAAAAAAGTTACTCCCATAAACTAATTATTTCCAGTCAACTCTACTATAATGTTCTTGACACTTTCTAAATCATTGGCTAAACTCTTATAAACAAGTCATATGGCTCATTCAACCAGGGAAACTACACTAAAACAGGATCAAGTAGAGCACAGTCCAGTAACTTTCAAAAGAGAAAAGGGGTACAATGGATTAACAAACATGTTTGAAAGGAACAGAAAGAACAATTTACCATTAAACACTAGAGAATTTTCTTGTTTAGCAAAACAAACAGTTGGACAAATATTGGCACATTTAACAAGAAAGAATTGAAACTAATGATAGTTGTCTTAGCTTCCACCCGGTGAGCGGTGGGCCTGAAGGCTGCCAAGTGGTTAACTTGACAGCTGCTTCATGTAACAGTGAGCCGTACATGAGATAGTATAAGACTAGGACACTTGGACCGAAGCATGCTATTGATTAACTGGTTATAATATTCGAAGGGGAAGTTAGGGACGGTAGTCTTTCATTCTCTTTTGGGCAAATACCTATGGTCAATAACTTATGGATAATGTTTTTCTTTTCAGAAAATAAATAGTTCCATTGTTACTCTTTAATGTGTGAAAATCATATGCATCTAACTTATTCCAATGACATTCTTATGATGGAAAAGGTTAAAAAAATTACAAAAAAGAGTTTGGATGGAGTAGCAAGTGAGTTGGAGAGGGTGTGAGTGAAGCCTACTATATGCTTTGATGGTTCCTATCCCAAAATTGAACATATATGATCAGTGATTCCAATTTTTATATGTTGAGTTCCCACGTACCTACTCTAGAGTTTATCGGCTTGCTAGCAAGCTCAGGTCTTTCAAGCGCAAGCCTATAGTGAGCAATCACCTCTTGTTGGACATAACTGTTTAGTTCAAAACCCTGGTCACAAAGAAGATAAAAACAGTCAATGTATTTCTTGGTTAGTGATGCTAAAAGAAGAAACTATTTCTACAGTTAATTAGAAAGCATACTTGAGGATACTTTTGTTATTTATTTATTTTTTGTTGAATTGTTCATTTTATTATTATTGTTTTCCTTCTTATTTTGAAAAGCAAGAAGCAAAAAGCATGTTTGATATAAAAATAAATGATATTGATGCAGAAGTAGCAAGTTTTCTGAACAATAAAGTATATGATTTTATTTTATTTAAAACAATAATGTTAAGAGTTAGGTTTTTTTTTTTAACACCATGTATTCATGTTTAATCAATTTCATAATTTTTATTTATATCAATTGCTTTTTTATTACTTCGTAGCAAATATTTAGAAAATAGAAAACAAATAATAAAAGTAACAATCAAGGCTTGACCCTCTTTAAGAGGGATAAGACTCAAAATTGGGTGCTCTTGCCCAAGAGTTTCTTGTACATACCTCAAAGAAAACCCAATGTAGATTTAACTATTTTTGAGTGTATATTTTGATAGCATGATTAAATAGTAATAACACTGAGGCAAAACAATGATTGGTGACTATTTTGCCTTTACTTGTTGCTGCTATGGAAGAAATCATTGTGATGAATATTTAGACTTGGTTTTAGCTAAAGTGATTAGCTTTTAGGCAAAAGCGGAAAAGTGCAGATAATGCTCTTCTCTTCATAAATATTTCAAAAAGTTAATATTTATTTGAATTAAAAATATATATAAATCTAATAATAAAAAGATAAATTTAACTTCATATTACCAATTATATCAAATTGGGCTAAGGTTGAGGACGTGATTTGAGGGACTTATAGCCTTGGTCAAAGCTAATACAGCATCAGAGTTCATATACTATGAACTGGAGATAAAACACCTGGACAACCAACACCCATTGAAACTAAGTAAAATTACATTACAATCTCAACACAAAACGCATGACAACTGAAACATTCATACAGAAAACCAACAAGGCCCATGTCTCACCAAAACTCCTATTATCAATATGCACTAAACATGTTTTGTCTATCAACTCCCCTTTTTGCAAGTGCATCTGTGAAATGATTAGTTTTTCTGTAGATCTGCTTATATATCCGACTTCTACAATCAACTTCAACATCTGTAAAAACCTTTCAGAATACCTATTACCTAGTATCCGTTTTCGTAATTCATAAAAGTGCAATATAAGAGTACAACTTTTTGCTCCATACTTTTTCCTTCCTTTATATGAATAATGTTCTTTGTTACCTAGCACTACGGTCCATCTGAATTGTAATTTGCTAGCATGTGAAACTAGTAATACCACAATTATTCTAAACACAAACTGAGAAATTTCTAATTTCCCTGACAAAACCCCTAATTTCTAATAAGTTCGAGACTCATGAGCTTCTTCCATCTCTGTGTTTTCTTTAATTTGGGCTGTTGCAAAATTTGGCAATCCAATCACTTGATTCAAGTTCCATCCCTTCTCTTTTTTTCGCGGTTTCACCCATATGTTTTCCTTTTCTACCATTTTCAATAAAAGATAAACTGAAATTTTTAACCTTTTAAACTCATATCATTCTTCTTAACATTTAAATTAATGTAATATTTTGTTAGATAGAGAGAGAGAGAGGGAGGGAGGGAGGGAGGGAGATTTCAAATGGTTATGAGAAAACAATATCCTTTTACATTAGGTTAAGTTTTCAGGTTTCATGTAATGCACATAAATAATAATAGTAGGCGTGAATGTTATAATGAACCCTAATTCAAACGGGTGTTAGGTGTAGGATAGTTTTTATATGGGGACAAGATTTAAGTATAGTTTGTGAAACGAAATTCATAATGTTCTCACTTGCAAAACTAGTTGAAAATTAAAATTAGAAACAAAGACAAGTTGTGACATATCAATTCATTTAAGAGGATCAACTTTTGTATGAGTGAATCATTTTGATGTGAGTAGGAGTTTAAAGTTTAAAGCTTATGTGAACTAGATGGTGTGGCAACTGATAATTGATAGTTTTACCCTCAAAATTCACTCCCTTCACGTGCGTGGCTAATCTAGACATTAAGGTTGCATTTGGTATGAGGGAAGTGGGGCACATTCCCTGCAATGTGTTCAATTAAATTACAGTGTTTGTTTTGTAACAGACCACTGCAATGTAAGATTGCAATGCAATCACATTACAGCCAAGGGATGTAATGTAATTGCAGTCCAAAACCAATGCAATCATATTACATTGCACTCTGCAATGTTCTTAAAGATAATTTTACCCTTCAACTTTATTACCTTATTAAAAATATTTTATAATGTTATAATTAAAATAAAATATATAATATAAGAATAAAAATTAAAATAAAATAAAATATAAAAAATTAACATTTATATAATATAGGTAAAACAAATTAAATTAAAATATATAATATAAAAAATATATTAAAGAAATGAAAATAAAATATATAAGATTATAATAATAAATGAAAATAACATATATGACATTAAAAATATATTTAAGATATGATATTATATAAAAATTAATAATAAAAATATAAATATATTAAAAATAAAATATAAAATATTATAAAAATAAATAAAAATAAAATATATGACATTAAAAATATATTTAAGAAATGATATTATATAAAAATTAATAATAAAAAATATAAATATATTAAACTTGTATTTTAATAATTAAGGGTAATTTTGAAAATTAACATTACATTCCCAGTAAAGTACTTGTAAACCAAACACTGTAATGTTATCTTCCTTACATTTTAATTATTATTTTTCTTGTATAACAAACATTGTAATGTTATTTTTCCTGCAATTACATTACTTGCAATCGCATTACTTGCAATCACATTACCTATAATCACATTGCATTGTAAAATACCAAACGATACCTTAGTGTTTTTAGGAAAAAAGTAAAAAATTAAACTTGTGACAAACCTACTAATTTTAAGAATTGTGATTGATGATTGGTGAATAAATTCCAACAAACAATAATTTATGTGCTTTTAATAACTCTCCAGTTGCATGCGTAAAAAATAGGGTTATTGCGGGGATGGCACATTCTGGCCCTTCAAACCATCAGCCCCACCAGAAATCCAAACTTTCACCCCAAACTTGGTATAAAAATGAAATGTTAAGGATTTAGGGTTGAAAGATGGGAGTAAATTTAGTTGTGAAATTATATTAAATTTATGTGGACAGTGTTTCAATTGGATCTTAAGGACAGATAAGGTTTTATGCTTTAATGAGCCTGTTAGCTATCTGTGTCTAGCATGCATAAAGAAGTTCATATGGGCATTAGTTAGTCGGATCTCGAGATATGATTTAGGTAGTTTGTTTGATCTACAGTTGTCAATGAGACCTGATAAAGAAGTCAAGAACCATCCTCTTTGTTTATATAAGACCATACAAGCTACTTGATAAAAAGTTTGTAGTAGCTTTTGCATTCCATAAACAAAAACCATTTTCTACAGAAATTTTTATGCCTACTGTTAGCTTGCGCAATTTTCTAGTTGTTTGTTCGATACTTGTTTGATTTGTTGGAGAAATCAAACCTTGAACAAACCACACGCAAGAAGCTATATCTCAGTTGCCTTAAGCATGTAAGATGTCATTGTGGAGCATCGGTTTCAAGGCAAACTTAAGTAGAATTTAGCACTGAAAGGATTGTTTTCATGGAAAGGTGAGGTTGTGCTGTACTGAGCAAGTAAGAATCGATGAGGGGCAAGAGCACTGGACCATGTATAGTGCATCCAGGTATTGTCACAAACAAGGAACTAGGGAAAGTACGAAAGTTGAAGGATAGAAGTATGATTCTGGAAAAATGAAGCACAAGTATACTAGAAGGTAGGGAAGCAGAGTATGTGAATTGGCAGGTAGGGAAATGGAAATAATATGTTTCAAGTAAAGCCCTTGTTATTATAACAAAGTGATAAAATTTGTACTATGTCATCCTCATAGATGAATTAAAACAAGGAAAAGATAAAAAAAATCAATATCCAAGCTAAATGGTTAAGCTAGAAAGCTAAAGAGATAAGTTTTGTTAAAATTAATGTTGCCATGCCTCGCTTGTCATGCATGCATCTCCTTAGTAGATTCATTCACATAACATTAGGTGGTGTCGCTAGTTTTGAATGTAACAAGTGGTGTTGAGCAAGTTGAGATGGAGTTTATTAGCTTGCTAAATCTAGAAGGCACAGTGAGCCAAATTATGCAACTGTCCAGTGTCAAATTGTCATGCTTGGATCAAGTGTGTTTTGTTCAAAGGCAAGAACAAGATGTACTATCCATGGCGGTGGAAGGTTTATTCTTGAATCAATCACAGCATGAAAATCATTCTCACTTTGCATTCAGTAGTGGTCAACCTTGAGAATGTGTTTTCAGGGAGTCCAAAAACTTGCCAACCAATCCAATTCTGTGGGATCTCCACATTGTAATTGCTCCAAAGTGCGTTGATATCATTTGATTAAAAGATCAACTTGTTTACACTTAAATTGTTTTCTAACAAGTCTTTTGAACAATTAAAACATCAAGGTAGAGTTCGGGATTCCAAGATTTGACCCTAACGGGAAAGAGTCATCTAAAGGAGGAGAAAGTTGTGTATTAAATCATGGAAGATATAAAAAAAGAAGAAAGAGAAGGACAATATATAAAGTTTAAATAGGAGAAACAATAAGGAACGCTGGAGAAAAAGAAAACTAGTTCTATTCCACTTCTGCTAATTACATCAGATGCAGCACATATATAAAGACTTGACCCATTATCATTAATCTCTTAAAAAACCTCCAACTACTTACAAAAACAATCCTACCACTAACCTATTACTGTTATAACAGAAAATCCTACCACTAACCCATTATTAATCCATTACCCATAAAACCAGGAACTAAACTATTTGACTTAGTCAACAGAAAAGCAAGTGCAAAAAGAACTAAACTATTTAACTTAGTCAACAGAAAAGCAAGTGCAAAAAGCAATGTGTAAGATGTACTAATTTTTAACACTCCCCCTTAATGCATGCTTACGATCAATAGCCTCAAGAACAACTCTGAAACATTCAAACTTGGGTTTTCCTAAGCCTTCATGAATATGTCAGCAACTTGATCATTTGTAGAAACTCTTTTCAACTCAGTTTCTTGATTTAGCACCTTCTTTTGAATGTAGTGATGATGAACTTCAATATGTTTTGTCTGTTCATGAGAAATTGGATTTGATGCAAATTTGATGGCACTTTCATTGTCACATTTGATTTGCACAGCATAGTCAATTTTGCATATTATGTCTCCCATCAAACTCTTCAACCACGTGCACTCTTGTGCAGCCATAGTTGCAGCCACATATTCAGCTTCTATGCTAGATAAAGCAGCCGCAGATTGCTTCTTGCTACACTAGGGAATTACTACTAAACCAATGTTAAAACAATAACTTGAAGTTGAACATAGATCATTTGCATCTCTAACCCAATCTGTATCAGTAAAACCAGTCAACAACAAATTTTCACAACCCTTGCATAAGATCCTGATTAAGAGAACCCTTTACATAACGCAAAATTCTTCTTGCTACATCTAAATGAGGTTTCCTTGGACACTGCATGAACTGGAAAATTACACTAACAAAATAAGTAATTTCAAGTTTTGTGATAGTTAAATCTATAATATACTAAAAGGAAGCCCCAAAAGAGCTTCCAAGTTTGGCTATGTTGTGGCTTTCTTTGGATGACACTTGTCTGGGATATGTTTGGTATTTTTTGATTTGTTGAGGATGCATGTGTGGTATTTTCTTTTTATGCCAACTAAAACCAATGCATGGTCTGACTTTGATTCAATTGAGTCATACTCTAGAAAACATCAACAGGCAAGGAAGCAAAGTAAAAACCGCTCAAAAAAAAAAAAAAAGAAAACAGAATCTTCAGCTCCTACTAATGTGAAGCTAGAATCTAGCTAATCCCTTCAAAATCACCCCCCATTAAAACTTAATCTAACACCTTTTGGAAGAATAAAAACACCCAGATCAAAAATAATACATTAAATACAAAATAAATCAATTTCAGATTTAATTTAGCAAAAATTATTTGTTTTTCAGATCACTTATTGCAAAAGAAAGAAACATGAATGCATAAAGACTAAACTTAAAGGGTAAAATACCTTATTCTCTTAAATTTTAATCAAAATTATGTAGAGATTTATTAATTTTTGAAATGGATACTTCGCACCAAGAGTGCAAACATCATTAATAAAAATTATGAAACAGCAAAAATACCCTTTCTTTCTTTAAATATTTAAAAGTTACTATTATATTTTGAAAAAAATAAAAAAAGAGCACCGATTGATGCTCCCTTTGGGGAGCTAGATTTTTGGCTCCCCAAGGGAGCATTGGGCTTCCTAAGGGGGAGCACCCAGGGAGCTTCGGTGCTCCCTAAATAGGGATCTTTTTTTTAATTAATAAAAAAATAATTATTATTATATAATAATAATTATAAAAATTAATCAAGCATAAAATTATTTTTTTATTGTTATCACGTTAGCAAGTTGATGAAATAACTAACAGTTAATTAATGACTGGACTTATTTGTTCTATGAAAAATATTTTTTTAAGATGGAGTGTTCATTTCAAAAACCTTCGTGTAATTTCAATCAAAACTTAAGAGGATAAAGGTATTTAACTCAAAATTAAATGAGAACTATTGAATTAAAATTACCTTATTCAATGGATAATTAGAGAGAGAAAGAAAAATATGTTTTTTTTTAAGAGAGACGGATACGGATAGGATAGATTTTTAGATATTTATACAATTTTTAGAGTGAAAGAGATCTTGCACTTTGAGAAGAATGGTGGCTAGGGTTTTTTAGAAAGAGAGGAAATTGGTGGCAAAATGAAGAAAAGAGGAAAGGGAAAGAAAGAGGGAGTCGTTATCGGAAATGCTTAGGCCGGTGAAGGCAAGGGCTCTAAGGGTTGAGGAAGGGAGAGAGGGTTTAGAGAAATGGGTTGGTTGCTAGGGTCAATGGGAAAAGATAAAGAAACGAGCAAAAATGAAGAAAAGAGAAAGGGGTTGCCTGCTAGGATTAGGTTATGATTTTATAAGAAAACCAAAACCATGTAGTTTTATGGATACAAAAAGAAGAACAAGAAGAGGTGGGTAGGATTCATCAAAGTCCAAACCAGTTCAGCTTTAGGCTTAGTCAATTTATTTTATTTATGTAATTTCTTTTTTTTATGTATGAATTAAATTTATGAAATTACTTTAAAAAAGGATAAAAATAAAAAAATGAAACTATTTTTTTGATAAGTAAAAAAAAATAAAACAATTGATTGAATAAAGTAAATAATGACTTACTAAAATTATTGAGGGATCCAAAAATTATTTTGACAAGGTGGATTAATTCTAAATAATTATAAAGGCATAAGGTAAAAAAGTAGAAATTAAAATTCAAGATTATTTACAAAATTTCATCATTAAAATTAAGAAAATTTTAATATGTGTAATTACTATTCATTTTATTTTGACTTTCAAAAAAAATATTCATTTTATTTTAATAATTTTATTATATAAATTATGTAGCTTTTTTTTTATTTGGCTACCATATAAATTATGTAGCTTATGAATAATGACTTTCAATATATTAAATTTTCTTAATTTTCATTTTATTTCACTATTAGAATCAGCATAATTAACAAAATATGATTATATTATAATCACATATACTAAGATATAAAAAATCAAATGTTTTTAAAAATTAAAAATTATTTAAATAAAAAAGTTTGCTTAGTAAGACATGGGAAAATATTTTTAAAATATTGCTATTTTAAAATAATTATCTTTAATTTATAATTATTACTATTATTTATAAATTTTCAAATTTAAAATTACTTTTTTTTACTATTTTTATTTTTATTTATAATATTATGTAATTTAAATTTTTTTTTTTATAAAAGAACGACACCCATGCAAAGCGGTGCACCACTCTAGTAAATTAAACTACTAACAAGTTGTCGAAAGTTTCTAGCCTCCTTTAATAGCTACCCTTCATCTTCCATCAACTTGAGATCAGGCTCCATTGAAGTAGCCTTTTCTTTTGACTCCCTTATGCCAAAACATTGTAAGCTTTGAGAAACGAAAAATTGATAATCTAATTTTTCAACCTCTAGACTAAGAAAGCAGCCAACTTCCCACAGATTTTTCATTTCAAATAGAACAGCTAAGTCATTTTTCAGTCAAGTAATTTCATCTTCATTATCTCCAGTGATTATCATGTCATCCACTTACAATAAGACCAACAAATGCATATTCTATTCCAATTTAATGAACAAACTAGAATCTGCATTAGAAACTTTAAACCCACAAAAGATAAAGTACTAAGCAACGTTACCATACGAGGCATGTGGTGATAGTTTAAACCATGCAATGCCTTCTTCCAACAACAACTATGGTGAGGAAATTTCTTTGAAACAAATCCTTGTGGCTGCTCCATGAACACTTAACGATCCAACTCCCCATAAAGAAATTCATTCTTTACATCAAGTTGCCATAGCTTCCATCTTTTAAAGGTAGCAAGAGATATAATGGATCTCACTGTCACTATTTTTGCTACACGACTGAAACTTCCCTCGTAATCCAAACCATGGTTTTGGGAAAAACCACAAGTGACTAAGCAAGCTTTGTATTTGTTGATTGTCCCATTTGCATTTTTCTTCAATTGATAAACCCATTTGCCAACGACTAGATCACAGTTTCTGGTTTTGGCACTAAGTCCCATGTTTGATTTCTGTTTAAAGCTTCAATTTCCTCTTGCATAGCTGCTTCCCATTCTAGATGATCTTTGGCCTTCTCATAACATGCTGGTTCTTCTTCATTTGATGCTTTTCTAAAAAGACATGAAGTAATAGCGGAATGATTTTAGATGTACTTCATAGTCTTTGAGGTAATTTGGTCTTTTTTTCTCCCTTCTAGACCTTTTTACTGCTTATTGCTCACCATCTGAATTAGAGACATTTGGCACTGGATATTCATCAATGTTGGAATCCTGCACGATTTTTTTAGGAACTAGCGACAAATTTCCTTGGTCACCACCAAGAACTTCTTGAATTGAACTTTATGGTGGTGCATAATAAGATGAAACTTCATCAAACACAATATCTTTAGACGTGACACACTTCATTGTTTCTAGATCTATACACCTCCACCCTTTCCTACAAGAATTATAGCCAACAAAAATACACTTCTTTGTTTTCGGGTCAAGTTTAGTTCAATTAGTTTTTGGAATATGAAGATAACAAATTGAACCAAACACCCGAAAGTAATTTACATTTGGCCTTACATCATATAGTCTCAAAAGGAGATGTTTCAGTACCTAGCCATAGAGGTAAATGATTTATTGCATGGCATGCGCTTTGGACAGCTTCAGCCTAAAGCTCTTGAGGAAGATTTTTATCATGCAACCATGAAAAATTTGCAAAGGTGAAATAAGCAAGCTTTCTTTCACCAACTTCATTCTGTTGAGGGGTATTTACACATGTCAATTGTCTCAAAATGCCATTACTATCACAGTGTTGGAAAAAACCCTCAGACATAAATTCACCTCCATTGTCACTCCGTAACCATTTAATTTGGATCCCAAACTCCTTTTCTACACCATTTTTGAATTCAACGAACTTTAATAATGCATCACTCCTTTTCGAAAAATTTCACCCATGTGTACCTCGAACGAACATCCACCAATACCATGACATAGTGTTGTCCACTATGACTTGGTGTTTTTGTTGGTCCCATCAGGTCTATATGAACCAGCTCGAACATTGTAAATTTGCGATTTGATGACTTCTTGAGAAGAAGGCAATGCGATTTGCCGAATTGACAACCTTGACAAATCAAATTTTCATGAATATTTTGTAAAATTGGTATGCCTGCTAACAACTTCTTTGTTGAGATTTGCTGCAACAATGGATAGCCGACATGGCCAAGTTGAGCATCCCAGATTGCAGCACTGTCAGTTTGACTTGTCTTCTTTACATATGCCTTCCCTGCTGAAGTAACAAATAAAGATCCTTTCTTCTCACCAACAAAAAGAACATTAGCTGCTATATTACTCACATCATCAAGCACTTTCACATTATTTGGACCAAATAAAACATACTTTCTAGAATCAGTAATTTATGAAACTGACACTAAATTTTGCTTTAAACTTGGAACATGATAAACATCGCTTCAGCTTGATACCTCTGGCTCTTGCATCATCGATGACCTTTGCAACACCTTCATTCATTACCAAATAAGTTGAATTATAGACGGTCACAATTATTCGATTTCCATTATGTTGACACAGCTCTGAAAATAATAAATCAGTGCCAGTAGCATGGTGGGAGCAACTAGAGTCAATGATCCACTCTATTTCATAGTTGAAAAAGGTTGATTTAGCAGTAACATAGTTTCTTCCTTCAACTACTTTTATAGTAAAGCATTGGCCCCATTTGAGTTGTCCACCCTCTTCATTTACACTTACCACATTTGCTTTGGAGAGCTTCACTCGACAATTTTTCTTGATGTGCCCAATTTTTTCACATCTATAGCACTTGATTTGGTTATTGTTGTGTGAGCTGCCACTAGTAACTTTTTCAACACTTGGCTTCTATTTTTCATCCTTGCTTTCCATGTTGTATTCTTCTTGTTATGCTTTCCTTTTGAGAAAAGAGCAGCATCTTGATCAAAATTCTTTGTCATTTACTTTGTCAAAGCCTCCTAGTTAGAAAGCAAATTCTCTAATTCTTCAATTGAAAGTTGATTCCCCCATCCTTAAATAGAGATAACAAAAGGTGTGTACTCCTTCAATCCTTGAATGAGACATCGGCGCAATCTTGCTTCACTGATTTTCTCATCTGCATCTAATTTTGAAAATTCAGTACATAGACTTTCAACTCATAAGAAATATTCAAAGATGGACATACCTCCTTGTTGTAGCATTGCCAATTCATTTTTCAACAACTGCAAACTTGTTGTATTCTGTTTTGGAAAATAACTTTTCAAGTGTCTCTCAGACTTCTTTTAGTGAAGTAGCATCACGAACGTGATCGATGACTCTTTGCTTATCGATGCCTTCAAAGCAAAAAGAGCTTTACCACACTTAATCTACTATTTCGTACTTGGTTCAGCATTTTCTAGAGTACCTATAGGAATTTCTGCATCAGTACTAGCAATTAATTCCCACAAGTCTTGGTCTTGGAGATAAGCCTCCATGCACATTCTCCAATATTGATAATTTGTGCTTACAAGCTTTTCGACACCATACTTGGTATTTAAACCGTTTCCCCCATTTGCTAACTCCATATTGTAGAGCAAGAAACTTCCTTTCCACAACTTCAAATCTCCTCCAACAAGACTAGCTCGATAGACAAGAAGAAGGAAAGAATCGCAAAGGTGCCTTAGCCAAGCTCTGATACCATACAACAACAAAAAAAGGAAAATATATAAAGTTTAAATAAGAGAAATAATGAGGAACTTTGGAGAAAAAGTAAACTAGTTTTATTCAATTTCTACTAATTACATCAGATGCAGAACATACATAAAGAGATGACCCACTACCATTAATCTCCTAAAAATACTCCAAATCCTACCACTAACCAATTATTGACAAAACAAAAAAAATCCTACCACTAACCCATTACTAATCCATTACCCATAAAACCAGAAACTGTACTATTTAACTTAGTAAACATAAAAGCACCTGCAGAAAACAATGTGTAAGATGCACTAACTTTTATCAAGACATGTATGGCAAGTGTGTACAGTAACATCAATTTTAGTAGAACTTATCTCTTAAACTTAGTCATATGTTTAGCTTGGGTCCTAATCTTTTCTTTTAGTTATTTAATTCATCTATAGGGATTAAGCCATAGGGATTTTATTACCAATTTTTATCAATTTGTTATGGAAGCAAAGGCTATACCATAAAGTTCTCATCTGCATCGGTTGTAGGTGTAGTGAATTCTTAATAAACAAAACACCTGGGGGTAGAGTTCCTTTCTTTTGGGGCTCACTTACTTTGATTTCAAGTCTGAAACTTGCTCCTTTTGCATTCTACACCATAGTTCTTTAAGTGCAAGATAGAAGAAAGGGGGAGGAGGAGGTGTTACTGGCCAGTTTTGAATGTAACATATTATGTGAAGCAGAACTGTGGGTTAAAGTGGTGGTAAAGCAAGAGTAGTTAACGCCAAGATAGGGATGATAGGTCATCCTAATAGTTGGAAGAGTGAGGTATGTTATTTACAAGTTGATACCTTTAGGCTTCGTATAAAGGTAAAGACAGGGACGCTTAAGCACTCTAAACAAAATATAAGAGCAAAATCCTTAACAATCCTTAGATCAAAGTCGGCGCCAGCTCTTACTCGTCACTTTCCCTCAAATATAGGTGCTAGACAATTGTTCGACACATCAATTTGACCCCCAAAATTAAGGCAAAAACTAAGAAAATATTGAACACATGAGGCACATTTATATTTGAGACTTTCTCCATAGTCTGAATAACATAGATCTAGGTCTACCAAGTCAGCAACACTAGTTGTTTGAGATTGATTTGTAATCTTTCTACAATCCCGAGACGGCTCACATCAAGTGACCGTGTCTTAAAAATTTATGCATGCACTCCGAAAGTCCGGATAGTTAAACAGTTGCAACTTGCAGGGCACATTTAATAACAAAAAAGTGGTATTATACAATAATAACTGCTATGTCAGAAACAGCCATCAACATTTAATCTCGCATTACAGAAACTTACCACTATGACCTCCTGATATAACAACCAATGTGTTACAATTTCTTACTTTGAAAAATTCTCCAACATATGGTTTCTACACTGCGACAGTAGTCTTCTGATCCTTTGTTCGTGTTTTCAGCTTCATAAAATTTGTATAGGATGACCCAACGTCTTATCTTATGCATGCACTTCCTTTTAGCTAATTGGAAGAAAATCTTGATGGTGTAGCGTGGCATTTCTTCCCTCATCAGATTGCAAATTTAAGCAAACAAAAAAAAAGTGAAGGAAATGTTACAACTATCCTGAAAGCTCAAAATAACCAGTAAACTTAAATGTTTTATATGGAACTAGCAGATAGCCTAAGAAGTGTGTGCTGTTATTCCCTATTAACAATATGGCAGCATTTTTCCTATCCTTTCGTTAATTTATTTTCATTCTTTAATGGTTGAGAGTTCAATCAATTCTCATCTTTATCCCTTGTGCAGCATGGAGAGGATCCTTGAACGGTATGAAAGATATTCTTTTGCAGACAGGCAACTTGATGCGAATGAAGTTGACCAAAATGTAAACCCCAAATTCTATGGAGAAATTTCCAAACTCTAAAATGTCAAATATGCATCATTTACTTTTAGCGGCCGTCTTTCACATGCTTCAGCAAGCTTTCAAAGGCAGTTATTTTATTCTATTTCAAATAAATAATAATAACAATGTGAAAGAATTCTTAGAATTGCCACTGCCATTTCTGTTGGATGGGATTCTATGAGATGCAAATAATTGCATGTGCCTTCGTTTTACTAATTCTGTATCCTCAAAAAAAATAAAAGATACTTTCCATATGTTTTACAGGGAAGCTGGACTCTAGAACATGCAAAACTTAAAGCCAGAATGGAGGTTTTACAAAGAAACCAAAGGTACTAAATCAATTCCTAGTTTTCAAATGTATTTGATCGTCTTTAACCTTAAAAAAGGAAAAAGGCAAAGATCGACTTATTTAAAAAATGAAAAATTATCTTTGTAGGCATTTCATGGGAGAAGAACTTGACAATTTAAGTCTTAGAGAGCTTCAAAACTTGGAGCAACAGCTTGAGTCTGCCCTTAAACACGTACGGTCAAGAAAGGTAAAATCATTTCAAGAATATATGCTTTTGATTGTGCAGCTTAGGCCCAGAATGTAACTTGGCCTGCAATGTTTCACTTACAGAATCAGCTCATGTTTGAATCAATTTCTGAGCTTCAGAAAAAGGTACACCTTGGCTCATAAGCTTCTGTTAACTTAGCTACTATAAGTCTAGAACATTATCTTAATTATACTATAAAGAGGTAGAGTTGCAATTGTCATAGTGGAGTATTCAGTTGCCTTAAAATTTACTTTTGCATCAATCTGATACTCATAAATATAGAGTTTGAAAAAGAAGTGTCGAAAGCAGCTTTAGAAGTATCATCCTGTGTGGGTAATAATCTTGGTTCTTGGCATATTATTACTTCCGAGCGCCTAAGGATTTCTCACTATTAAAAGCTGTTCTGTTATGTGGAAAAAAGCGTTTGAAATTGTACAGAGTACAGATTGCCTGACTTGTTCCATATGTAGGATAAAGCATTGCAAGAGCAGAATAACATGCTTGCAAAGAAGGTGAAAATTTCGATATCCGCAAATGTGAATTCTATGAAACTGCTCCTGTGCAGCTTCTTTCTTTTGTAATAAGTACTAAAATTTTCTTGATCCAAACATAGGTGAAAGAAAAGGAAAAGGCAGTAGCCCAGCAGGCACAATGGGAGCAGCAAAACAATTGCCAAGACACATCCGCCATTCCTCTGCCACAGCCAATGCGGTCCTCGAACATCCGGTTTCACTCTCTCTCTCTCTTTCTCTCCTAGTGGAAAACTGAAAGATTAAAAAGAAATATAACTCTCTCCAGATACCTCAATTATTTTCAAATCATCTTGGATTGATGTCATTTTTTGACCTGGTACCATGTCTTAACAGTACTAAGGCAGAGCAGTTAACACATTTTGCAGTGGCACCCATGAAGCAAGGAGCAGTGGAAGAGATGGGGAAGGCAATCCAGCACAACATCGTGGAGCCAATGCGCTCTTGCCACCTTGGATGATTCGCCACCTTGAGTGACTAAAACAAAGTAGTGTCCTTTCTTTAGTATGTATGTAATTTTGATGCATAGATATATGCCACGGACCAATTCGTGTGACTTGTATCTATATAGTCCAGTGTTGTAATTAAGTAATGCCGTGTTGATATGCAATAAAGAAAAACTGACATAAATGTAACTACTTATTGCAATTGGACCTAATATTCCCTATACATGACATCACTTTTCGTCCGTAACTTGCAATTTGCAGATAAAGTTATCAACTAAGGAGCAAGGACGACAAGGTTCTAATTGATTGCTACATTAAGTCATTTCTTATGTGGCTTATGCAGACTTTGATTGGTTAGGTTGTCTTAGAATGAAGCTGAAATCATAAAAAGAACATTTTTTTGGTGGTATTTTGTTTGTTCAGTTTTATAGGATATTGCAAATTTATCTTATTTATTTTTGAATATTTTATACTGTTATTTTATGTATATATATATATATTTCAATGACCTTTTTGACATTAAAAAGTTATGGATCATAAATTTTATACAAGCTTCCAAGTTTTTGTAATTGACCTTTCGCTAGAGCTGTATGGATTGCAACTAAATGGGGCTTCAAAGATATTGCTGGTCACTTTTCATCTGTTATTGATTGGTTTAAGCATTTGCTTCAGCAGATGGGTAAAAGGGAGTTGGAGTAGTGTTTTGTGGGCACTTGGGAAAGCAAGGAATGTTTTGAATTTTAAGCAAGAAAGGAAAGACCCAAGAGAGGTGGTTGAGTTGGGTTTTAGTATGTGCCATCAGGCCGAACCGAGTAGCAATAGTCTGAAGAACATTAACGGCGGTGGAGGAGTTCGGCAGGATTGAAGAACAATTGTGATGCAGCGATGTTATGGTCTCTCATATCGTGCTCCCAAGACAACGATTCCAGTTTCAACTATTAAAGTTGATTGTATGCAGGTTATAAATTGGATTAAGATGAGACAGCATAACGGTGAAGTGGAACATGTGATTGAAGATTGTGTAATGGTCATGGGACAGCTTGGATGCTCCTCCATTGAATTTTCTTGAAGGGAAGCGAACATGGTTGCGCATGGATTGGCAAAGTCAGTCAATGATCAAGAGGTGAACCGGATTACATGGAGGGATGTTTCTGATCTGCCAGCTACTGTACCAAGAGCATTGGAGGTGGATAGACTTGCTTTGTAATGGGTTATGTGTGCTAACGGAGTAGAAGGACATAGTAGGGTACTCTTTTTTCCTTTTCATGGTTTTTAATGAGGCTACTTCATGTTATAGGAAATTACAATATAAAGGGATATAAATGTATATTGTAATTTTTTATGTTGAGTAATGAAATTCACTATTTTCTCAAAAAAAATAAATTTTATAAAAGAATTTTTAAAAGTTTAATATAAAATAAATTTAAATTAAAGGTTTTTTTTATAATTTCCATGGAAATTATACAATGAGAATGAATTTGAGATGGATAGAATGGTTAAATGCGTATATGTTCATTTTTTGATGTCAAAATGTCCAAAATAAAGTCATTCAATTTGTCTATTCTTTAATGAAGATATTCTCTTAGAAAAAGATAAAAGGGAGTAACTTAGGAGGAATGTTCTCAATAGGAAAAAGAAAAAGCAAATGGACATTTACGCGCTTAATTTTATATATTATTTTAAGATTTTATTTGCTTTTTATGTACTTTTATGAATTGTATTAATGTTTGGTTAATTGTGATACCAAATCAATCATTCTAATTAAATAAAACAAAAGAAAGAAACCCAGTACTAACCAAATGATGATAGACAGAGGGATTGCTTAATTTCTATTGGCATGGATCGAGGGGAATTTTTTTTTCAATAACTATTATAATTACATTTAAAAGTTAAATTTGTGACATTAATAAAATGAGATATGTATGATATTAAAGGCAGCCAACACCCTCACTTCCACTTTCTTGCCAATCTTCAATTAGCAGTTTTGAATGGAAGAATATATATATACATATATATATATATATATATATGTATTCTTGAGGTCAACGTGCAGGTTTCGACTTTGTCAGTCGGTTTGGGGCTCAGTACTAATCTATCCTAACTTTGGGGTCCAACATCACCAAAAGACATTTGCGATGTAGCCATTGGAGGATTGTTAACAACCATATAATATTCTCAAGTGAATTATTACATGAATATTTTTCATTAATTACATCAACTACAACTTGGGTGCATTATGAACTGATCCATTAAAATTTTAGTTTTTTTTTAACTAACTGAACTAATTTGTGCGAAAGAATATAACTAAAGATAATTAGTTGCTAACTTGTGTTAGGCAACCACAGTATTGCTTTTGCTTGTAATAAGGCCAGCTTAGATCATGGCAAAGGGATCATTGTGAGACGAAGTATATGTTTGATCCTAACAGATTTTGTGCCTCAAAATGGTCAACCACAAGACAAAGGCATGTTTCGGAAGATGTGGTGCTTCGGTTGGACAATCTTACAGTTGTACCAACCAACATGAGCTACTACTAGTCCAATTACATGTATCTCTAGTTGTGAAGTTGTTGATTACAAATATGTAATAGGAAAAACCATGTCTAGCTACTTCTATATTAATACTGATGTGATTTGCCTGATAGCATAGACTCCCTCTCTCTCTCTCTTAAATACTCTCTTAATTTGACTTTTTTTTTAATCTTTGATCTTAATTATTTTAATTATTTGATTATAATTAAATTCTAACAAAGATATATATATATATATATATATATTTGACAACTACTTTATTTATAGTTTTGAAAACGTATTCTTTCAATTTTAATTAATAATGACTAATGAATATAAAAAAGTGGTCAGACTAAAAAATACTTGACCCAAAAAATCAAATTAAACACTAATAATTATGAATAGAAGTAATAAATATCAAAGAAATTACTAGTTCAATGATAACAAAACAATACCTTTACATCCATGAAGAGACAAAGACGACAAGAGTTTCTACTATAATCAAGGAATAAGAAATTTGAGATCGATCCTTCAACCTCTTCAATTCAATTAATTGTTGTGTTTTTTGGTACACATTCCAGAGATAGATAGGCCCTTTGCCTCTACTAATCACCTTTACATCCATAAAATTTAAGGCAAACACATTCAAGTTTCTAAAGTTACACCATATTTCAACTCAAGTCTGTTAGATTTTAAGGGTCTGGGCTTGTCTCCGTTGTGTTGGTAATAGGGGTGAGTGTCATCTTTTGATCTGGGTCTGTCTCTCTGGGTTGAGGGTGGAAGTGAGGCTGTTTAAGGTCTGTCTTTTGAGGCGAGTGGCGATTATGCGTTCGAAGGGGTTGGAATCTTCTTCTCCTCTGCCTAGCGTGTGTATGACGCGAGGCTCTGCCTGCTTCGGACTGCTGTGCCTTCGGTTTGATGTGGTACTTTTCTTTGCTAAGTTTTGTGATGCTCCTAGCTTGTGCTGGGGCTTCCCTTGTCTTTGGATTCTGCTTGTCTTTCTAAGGCTCTGGTGTTTGACGTTCATGTTCTGTGATGATCTGCTTCGTGCCTTTGCTGTTTGGGGCCTTGTCTGCTGCTTGAGGTCCTGTTGCTTCTTTTGTCTCAGTTGGTCTCCGAGTGTTGCTTCTGGGATGCTTCCTCTTCGACTCTCGGTTCGAGTATGGGCTTCACTGCTGATTTTAGGAGGGCTGCTCGCTGTCCGCATTCTCCCTGTGAACTTTTGAGGGTGCTTTCCTTGCCGGCTTGGTCTGTCACCTTCTTTCGATGCTCCTGTTTTTGTGTTTATGTGGCAGTGTTGTTCTTGTAGGTTGCCAGTATCTGCATTTCTGAGTATACTATTCTTTTTTGCGTTGTCTAGGTTTCTAGGTCCTTATCCAGTTAAGCTACCAAATTAGATTTGGTTGCCGGCTTCTCAGTGAAATTGAACAGCCTCTTTCTCCTCCACTCACTGCCAGGAGAGTCTTTTGCAATTCAAACTTAAAAGAATTGAAATGACATTTCAATGAAAACTACTTTTCAAAAAAAACGTCGGTTGGATTTTAAACTGGACATAACCATGACCCTGGCTCTCCCCTGCTATTATTTCTTCGTCCGGACCATTACCACTAATGGACCATAAGAAGAACAAAGGGGAATCAGGATGAGTACCAACAGGTCCAATTCCAATCTCTGTTCGCTCAACTCATGCATCAAGAAATGAAGATGAGATAGCCGACCCAGCAGTGAAAGATAAGAGGATTGACCATGTGATAAGGAGATACTAATGCCCGATCCGGTAATAAACATAGTTGAAGATCACACATGATCGGTCAATTGAGATAGGTTACATGGCAAGGACAGGGAATTGAATTAATTGTGGGACCTTACCCAAATTGTTAGGCGGAATCCCAAAAATTAATTTTACTAAGAAGATTATTTTTAAATATTGCAAAATCATGTACAGAGAAATGAATACATAATAATGCAATAGTTAATTGCATAATGATATTTGTTTGCATTGCCATACTTTTCATTGTAGTTACACAAGCAAGTGAATATCTAATCAACCATGGAATTCAATAAAGTGTTTTTTTTTTTTTTTTAGATTTAGGGAAAAGGACATTCCAACCTTACTCTTTAAATAAGAATATCATACACCAACCAATGAGCTAAATGTTCAAGTGCAAAATTCATTAAAATTGTAAGAGATAATCTTATTGAAAATTAATAAGTGAGGAAAATTTCTAAAATTTACTACAAGGGTCAAAGATTTGGAAAATTTTCCAATATTAGAGGTTTTCATTTATTTTTTTTAAAAAAAAGAAAAGATTGGAAAATGTTTAGTTCAACAAAGAACATTTTTGTTAAAGAATAGGGTAAAGAATGGTGTGAAAATTTTAAAAAAATTAAAATAATAAAAAACAATAGGAATAAGAAGAAACAATGAGAGACATAAAATATAAAAAAAGAAATATAAATCAAAAAGAAAAAAAGTATAAAACTACATAAAATAACAAATAAGAAAGAGAAAAATAAAAATGGCGAAAGGCATACAAAACAAGCAAATAGATGAAAATTTTCCAATGATGGAATTTCAAATAAGTTGTAAGTGACAAGATTCTCGAAAATTCTTAGGTTGAAAATTTTTCTTAAATTCTAATAAACATTTTAGAGAATTTAGAAAAATTTCAATATCAAAAGTTTTCATTTATTTAATAATAAAAAATAAAATACAAAAAGGATATATAAAATCATGATGAAAAATTTAGGAAAAAGAAAAAAAAAAACAAGAAGGAATTAAAGACTTAATTCAAATCTTTTTCATAAAATATCAAATTAATCCAAGGTGGAGTCTTTTCAATAAATGATTTTTTTGAATACTCGTGAGACAAGGAGACTCCCTCCTTTGTTTTTGTAAAAAATGTTGAGAAAACTTTTTTAAAAAATCTAATATTTAAAAAGTGGTTAAAAATGGGAAAAAAGAAAACAAAGGAAAAAGAATAAATGACAATTAAGGAAAATAAAAATGAAAATATGAATTCAAGGACTACTCATCACCATAAAATAAAATAACATAGGATTAATTGGCATATACAGTCATTCGGATGCAGTCAAAAATTTTTATACCTTATTCATGCATAATTATACTTTCAAACTCAAATCCATTTCATAGACCAAAATCTTACATTTTTAATGAAATTAAGTCAAGTTTAAATCTCTATAAAATTAACTAGATAGGCAATCAATTATTGATAGCAACTCTTCTTTACATCAAGCAGTCGAGTTCACAAACCTATACATTGCAACAATATATTTTTAGCTCAAGCGTATCAACACCTATAATTAAGCATAGAATTAAAATTAGAATCCTAGTTAATTCACAATTCCTTCTAGGCTTCAAGTGTGGGCAGGCGCAGAGCCTAGGGTGAACAGTCCCTCTAAAAATTTTCAAAAAGTTGTATATTATATATATATATATATATATATATATTTAAAAAGTATATATTTTTTGTTTTTTAAAAGGAATATATTTATTTTGTCTTAATGACTCCTCAAAAATTTTTAACCTTTATTTCTCTTTATTTTTGACCCTCCAACAAATGTTGGTTAACTCCACCGCTGACTGTAGGTCTATATCTATGTTAATTGTAGACGAAAAACCATCTCTCATTCACACCGGAGATTTGCAAATTTGGTTTTGGAAGAAGAATCAATTTCATATTCTATTTCAACATTAATTGTAACTCTGATTTCTTGGCTTATCTTGGATCAACCGTGATCTCAACCTTAACCATATAATTGCCAACCAAACATTCAATTTTGAAATATGAATTAACTTAGATTAAATCTTTAAGTGAAGCTTATGATCATATCTGTGAGAAGGGAGGCAGGAAAAAAAAAGATGATTTTAGAACACTTGGAAAGACAGTACGGATATTGCATGTAAAGCCAAAGAGGGCATGCAAGCAAGTCACTGGGCAATTATTTTGCCTTGATTGGCTTCTGGAAAACTAATGGAAACACTTAGACTAATTTGTTGTTTTTTTTTCTAACTTAGACTAAAATTCTGGATACAAACAAAAACCAATTCAGCGTGTCACGTCTGCCTCATAATGAATTTTTAAATAGCACATCAAGTAGTTGACTAAATCCATTTGTTTAGGAAATTTTCTTTTAAATTTCATGTATGATTAAAAATCCCTCAAGATATTTATTGTCGTATAACTCATAAGATATGGCAAGTTAAAATAATACTTATAAAAACTTGGCAAAGGAGGAATATGCTTCCCAACATTTATTGGTTGTTTTCTTTTGGGTGGTTGCTTCCCAAACAAACGCACTTCCTTTGTCCCATACCAAAATTATTAGTTGTTTCTTCCTTTTATAATATTGCAGGATAATTAATGTATTTGATTTTATTGTTTCCTCTCTAGGGTTCCCACGCAGCTTAATCGTTGTAAAAGTAAAATCAGAAGTGTAATATTTGGCTGTCTAACTTAGAGCTTAATATAATTAATAAAACTAGAGTGTTATAAAAAGAAAAATGAAAATCAGATATTATTTAATAAATGAGTTAAATCTCTTATCTTTTTTGGTTTTTTTAACGAAATTGAGTGTGGGTCGAGCTCGAATGTAAGAATATCTTATCAAATCTTATCTCATCCTCACCTTTACATAAATGAGTTAATTAAATGCCATCTTTAATTAGAGAAGGATTTCATGTTGTATTGGATAAGTGGCATTCAATAAGCCCAAAGTTATAGCATAAAGCTAATATGCAAATAATCATAAATCAAGATTGAGTTTCGCTGGTAAAGCATTATAAAACGGATAAAAGACAAAGATTAATCATCAACATTTCTTGGAAACGTGTGGAAGCAATTAAAAAAATTCGTCTTAGCAAGGTCTAAATCTCAACGATAATTGAAAAGATATGCATGGCTCTAAATCAATGGCCTACATCTTCATGGTTGGCACGTCTGAGAAATGCCCCACCACAAAGAAAAACAATAGAAAAACAAAGAACACGAGTAATAAAGATTTCGTTGCAAGTCAACGACAATGCCGACGAGTATGACATTTTCATACGGACTTGTCCCTCATTAAGTTTCATATATACAGCAGAATCCCACCCTAGTTTCAACTCTCAAAAAAAGATCAGATAATGGCTCGATCACATTCTAGATCACCAAAATTGAGCCTTAGCCGGTCAGTGGCTCGAGTGCGTGTCCACTCACCGTCTCTCAGGCGAAAACCAGCCTCCAATTGTATTGAAAATGATCAGGAACTCGAGTTCTTAGGTAACGGAGGCGCTGACAACCTTATCAACAATGAGGCTGGGACTGAGTTCGGAGGTGGCAATAAGGTTATGGTGGTGGTTGACGCAAGTGCGGAAGCTAAGGGAGCGCTTGAATGGGCATTATCTCACACTATTCAAAGTCAAGACACCATTGTTCTTCTACTTGTGGCCAAGCCCAGAAAAAGAGGTTAGACTTTGATATATAAATGTTAAACTATCCATTACATATAGAAATTCAGTTCAAGTTGAAGTTTGTCATAACCTTCAAAGTTATTAATACAGGAATTATTTTGATGCAGAGTCTAAAAGGAATCGTAATCCCAGGGTTTATGAACTGCTTCACTCAATGAAAAATATGTGTCAAATGAAAAGGCCAGGGGTAAGCATAACTTCTTTTTAACATTCTCTGGGTTGTAGCTTTTACTGTAAAGTAACAAATGGACTCGCTGTGTTGCACCCGGTCATAGACTAAGAAATATATTAATGTCAAAAAAAAAAATGATGAGTTCCTCCTCCGTTGCGTCTTTAGTCATTACTCATTGTCTTCAGCTACAAGGCTAGCCTTCAAAGAGGGCTGACAACTTTCTTAAAACGAACAAAAAGAGAACATAAAGAAACCCAAAATTTTTTAAGAACTAAAACACTGGATGTTATTGTTACTAAAACAGTATTTTTGTGAGAGAAAAGCAGCGTTCAAGGAGTAGTATGAAGGATTCTGTTTTAGTAATATTGAATGATATTGCAAGAACTGCCATTTTCGTCTAATGGAACGAATCTTTGCGCATTGAATAGGTGCAAGTTGAGGTGGCAACGCTTGAAGGAAAGGAGAAGGGTCCAATAATCGTGGGGGCAGCTAAGCAACAGCAAGTATCACTTCTGGTGTTAGGGCAGAGGAAGGAATTAATGATTTGGCGTCTAATGAGGAGATGGGCCGGAAAGAAAGGTCGCGCTGGAGTGGTGGATTATTGTATCCAACATGCTTCATGCATGACAATTGCAGTGAGAAGAAAGAGCAACGAGATTGGCGGCTACTTGATTACCACAAAGCGTCACAAAAACTTTTGGCTTTTGGCTTGATAAATTGACCTTGTCATTGCTTATTATTATGTACTATTTTGTTTTGAAAATTCAGGCCTAAGCATAAAAACACGCACAATAATAATAGATGCTCCTTATTTTTCCACTTCATAAGTAGATTTCAATCTTCCCTTTACAAAATTAAAGAAATAAAATGACTGCAAATGAGAAAAAGTCCTCCCAAAATTTTCATTTGCCACTAGCAATGACAATGGGTACCTTGTAACAAGGTACTTGCCTGCACCCAACCTAGTTATAGAGGATTAATGTACTTTATAATCAGGTTTGGGATGGGTTCAAGTAATAATCTTATTACTCATATCAAGTTCCGGTACCATTCTTTAAGTACTAGATACTGGAACCCAATTATGTCTTTTAATATATATATTCTGTATATTGTGTTAATTTATAAAGAATATAATTATTAATATATATATACCTTTAATATAAATAAATTTATTTTCTATTTAAGTTAACGTTACAAAATCATTAAAAAGTTTCTCAAACTCAACAATTTCTTTCAAAATATTTTTTAGTACTATTCACCCCCTCTAGCACTCTATTATGACTAACATTGCCATTATTCCATATGTCAATAACCTAAGCTTTCTTATCAAACACAATTGAGAAAAGATTGGGGTATTTTGAACAAAGAGAATCATCATCAAGAATCCATTTATCGAGCCAAAAGAAAATTGATTCTCCATTGCTTACTAACCATCGACAAGATTGGAAACAAACAAGATCGCAACTTTTTCATTGTATTGAAGTTGTTAAATGCACCACCACACATTAGACATTCTATCTTGGCAAGATGTGGATAGAATCCAATTAACTTTGTTAGATCCATATTTTTTAGAAAATTAATCAACGCCATAAAGCATTCTCCTTCATACCAAAATGCCACCACCATTTGCCAAGTAGAGCCTAGTTTTTATGACCAAGGTAAATAGGCATATAATATAATGGTAAAAAATTGAGCATAGAATTAATGAGAGATAACCTTCAGCCAAAAAATAAATATCTTCACTATCAAAGAGCCAGTCTTTGTTTGAATTATGCAATCACAGGCTTCCATGTACTGGCAAGTCTACGATCGGTTTTAAGAGGAAGACCAAGGTATGTAAAGGAAAGAGTTCCAACCGTGCAATGAAGAATGGCAGCAATGTCATTAATCGAGGAGTCGTAAATTCCTACTAGGTAGATAAATGATTTATTAAAATTTACACTCAAACCAGAAGTGAGCTCGAAACAATAGAGGATATGGTTGACAACAAGAGTATGAAAAAGGTCAGACTCCATAAAGATAATGATGTCATGTCAGCGAATTGCAAATGAGAGATAATCATTTTTGAAGAAGAAACAGAAATGGCTCGAAAAATCTGAATTAACTTAGCTCTCTCAAAAAGAAGAAGCAAAAATCACAACAAACAATTACAATGGGAGTTCATCCAAAGGCATTGAATAAAGCTGTGAAAATCAAAATGGAAAAAAGTCCTGAGAAAGTTAAGAAACAGCGTGAGGAGAGAAAATATGTCCCCACAACATAGGTAGAAACCAACAATCAAACATAAACAAAAACCAACCTACAAGCAAAACATAATCACATAGAATGAGCCATCAAACATCTACCCTTCAATAAAAATAACAAGCTGCCAAAACCAAATAAGAAAAAGTTGCCACAAAGCATTTGCAAAATCACCACCAAGTCGAGAATAACAATGGTTTAGCAAGTAAGTCCGTGAAAGTATTTCTTTCTTTAAACACATGCTGAAAGAAGACAGAAGAAAAAAAAGTCTTAATGAATCGATTTCATTAAAGATATTTCATTGTCCCATGGTCTTTAATCCACTTTTTAACCCATGAAAGTGCAATTTTTAAGTCAGATTCAATGGAAAGACAAGGACCTGCATAAGGAGATGCCATAAAAAGTCTCAAAGCGTAAAGAATAGCCATAAGTTCAGCATAATTTGAATCTTAAATACTTAAAGGACCAAAGAAAATTCCAACCGTAAAACCTTTAGAATTATGGAAAACTCTGCCACATCCAGTTGGGCCCAATTTGGCTCGAGCCAATCCATCTATATTTCCATGACATCTATAGATGATGAAGAAAATGAGAACACTTTAAGAAAGAGTTTCTTGGCTCTTAGCACCAACCAACATCATCAATAGCATCGATGCCTTCACATGTGCGAATCTAAAACATAAAACACATTTTAACAAGAAAAGTAATTTCATTGCCATTCCAACTTTCATTATTGAATACAAAGTCCTTATGTGCTAATCATATGGAACAAAATGCAGCACCACATACTGTTATCCATCGCTTATGAATAATGCTAAAGAAAGGACAATCATAACATAATTGGATAAAAGAAACAATAGAATTTAGAATACTCTATGCAGCAAAAAAAAAAAAAGAATTTAGAATACTCTAAGATAAATCCCACCATTTGAGAATATAACTCCACACTTTCCAAGAGATTAAGATTAACTCCTCAACAACTTTCCTTAACAAGTCCACGCTAAGAGCATCATAACTAGTTACTATTAAGATTAACTCCTCTAGAAGCAAGAAAACTTTTGGTGGGAATCGAATCAAGAATCATAAGCCAAAAGAAAAATTGTACCTTTGGAGGAATAGATAGTTTCCAGATGGAATAAATATGTACTTTCCTGTCACTAGGATCCAAGTCTAATAAAGAATAAAAAGATTTTACCAAGAAAGCCCCTTTCAGGTCATGTTGCCAAATGAGATTATAACTTTTACCACTCACCAAGAAAATCGTAGAAAGATTATGGAAAAGCTCTTCATAAAACTCTTTCTCCTAAGAGTAAAAAAAGCATTGAAAATTTAACAACCAAGCACTATTAATCCAAGCTTCAACAACTCTTATCTCTTTTGAGGTGGCTAATGAAAATAACCTCAAATATTTAGAGCACAAAAAGACTTCTTCAATCTATTTATCAAGATAGAAGAATATAAAAGACCTGTTACCCATAATCCAACAAAAAGCACTCATACCCACCAAGTGTTGAAATCCTTCTTTGGATGGTAATTTAACAATGGATCTCCATGCAGAAGCCATTTTGTAAAGTGTTTGATGTGGAAGGAAACCAATGAAGTTGTCCATCACCATATTTTCCTACAATCAAACATCTCCATGGAGTCTTGTCGTCGGTGCCATATCGCCACCACCATTTTCATACAATAAAAATGTTTTTGTAATAGAAACTTGAGATACCAAGACCCCCAATCTTGTAGGCTTGCAAACTATACTCGAATTAACTTTGGATAGCTTTCTTTTTTTAGCAAAACCACCCCACAAGAAAGCATGTCTTAATTGTTCAAGCTTATTAATAACCCTTTTCAGTGCATGAAAGACTAAAAAATATAAAGAGGAAGAAAGTTGAGTAATTGACAAAAGTAATCCTCCCATAGAAGGATAAGTATTTTCTTTGCCATCAAGCTAGATGCATCTTAACTTTACTGATCATTGGATCCTAAGTACTGATCTGCCTAGGATAAGCTTTAAAATGAATGCCCAAATAAGAGAAAGGTAAAGCCTTCATGTCACAATCTAAAGTTTCTGATAAAAGCTACCTCGTTTCTTTCCATACTCCCATAAGGAAGACACAAGACTTTTGGAAGTTAATACGAAGACTTGAAACAAGCTTGAAACAGTGCAAGAGTCATCTAATATTTTGGGCACCTTGCAAATCAGACTCCATGAATATAACAATGTCGCTCGTAAGTTGGAGGTGGGAAACAATAATACCAGATGCTATGAGATTAATACCATGAAAAAGGCAAAGAGCAGAGGTGGAGTTAGCCAACTTTTGTTGAGGGTTAAAGATAACTTTTTGAGGGGGCCATTAAGGCAAAAAATAAATCCCTTTCCCAAAAAGATAAAAAATATATAATATATACAAGATTTTAAAAATTTAGGGGCTCTTCATAAATACACAAGGCTCTGCCCCTGCTAAAGAGATTTCGCCTTTGAAAGTGTAAGGTGAAGTGTCTCAACTACTATGATAAGAAAAGGTGAAAGAGGGTCACCCTGACACAAACCACGTTTCATAGCAAACTCATATGTTGGGGAGACATTAATAAGAATAGAAAGATAAAAAGATTTTATAACTCTAGAGAAAAATAAAGAGAAAGGTGGGGCTCACAGTCCCTATTTAAAATATATCATGAACATGTAACTATACATCCATCCACATCTATTGGGTCTAAGTTCATAATCATCCACATCCACGTCCACATTCATCTATAATCATATAATGAAAAAAAAAAGCATATGTTCACTTCAAGTTATTGATCTTATATTTTTATTTGAAGTAGTATGATTCAAACAATTTGAAAATGTTAATTTAAATTATTTGATGTAAAATTTTCTAATCAAATTAGGTCAATTTCCTAAAACAATTTTGGGCAAGTTTTTTTTTTTTTTGAAAGTTAGGATTTTGTACCTTAAAGGAAAGCAAGCCATCTCCAAATATAAAAGAATCTCAGATTTTGAGTTGCTATATCCCCACAGTTTGGGTATATCAACAAAAAACCTGAATAGTTGCTGTATACAATAACAAGCAAAAGAGACAGTCAAATCGCAAAAAGCATATACATCAAAGACTACGATTAGCCAAAAACCATGACACTAAGCCAAGTAAAAAACAAAAAAGCCAACAAACAATGAAAATCAAGCATAAACCCTTGGGCTGCAACACTTCAAGGTTAGTCTACATGAAATCTAAAAATATTTAGATAATTTTAGGCAAGTTTTCAAAATGCAATTTAGGAAAGTTTCTAAAAATAATTTAGATAAGTTTTCAAAAGAGGAACTTGTAAGAAACAACCCTACTTATAAGCCCATTTGAGAAATAGCTATTAATATAAAGTTAACTGTTTTAACCAATTTTAACCATGAGATAACAAAAAAAAAAACCTTAAAACCATTTCAAACAAATTAAATGCTCCCAAATTTTCTCTTCCGCCATTCGTTTGCTTTGCTCCCCATTCCATTGTGCTCTCCATGTTTCTCTCTCGTCATCCAACTTTCTCTAATTTTACTACCATTACTATCTCTCTGCCTATCTCTCATCATCTCATCATATAATCAAAGAGCATGACATGGAAGGTAACAACACATTCTTGGATTTATTGATTTACATTCACAAAACCCTCTCTTTATCTATCTCTCGCCATCTCATCGTTGATTTATAAACTAAAAAGTATGGCATAGTGAGTAACAACGGGTTCTTGGGTTTATGGGTGTTAAGTTTTTTTAGTAATTCAAATCTAGTAGAACATGTTTTAGTATGTAACAAAGTGATTCATACCTTGGCATATAACATTAGTAGGAAAAAGGAAGCTTTGGTGTGTAACATCTAGTGGGGAAACTTTGACCTTGACATGCAACATTTGGTGCTAGTTGCTAAAGCTTTGACCTTGGCAAGCAACATCTAGTACTAAAGTTTTTGTGTTGCTTAATTTTTTTGGAATAGGATGTGTAATAAAAATATTTTTTAAACATGTACTATCTTTGTATTTTACTACAACATAAACTCTTAGAGTTAAAGCGTGTAATAATTTTTTTTGCAACTGTAACAATATTTTTTTGAACTTGACGTGTAATCAGAACACTTTTTAAATGTAATTTGGTCTTTGTTTTTGTATTTTAATTAGACACAAATTCTTGAAGTTAAATATTTTCACAATAGAGATAAAGTTTAAAATAAAAAGAATTTGAAATGGAAAGGAAAATGTATTAAAAAAAATGGTTGGGATGACTTGGATTTGGACAAAAAAATACCATCCAAAATCCTCAAATTTGGATAATTAGCTTTTAGATTATTTTATTTGTTACATTTTCTGTAATCATAAAAAACATTCAGCATCAAATATTACATGCCAAAGTCAAAACTTCAACACTATGGTGGCGTTTGGTACTTTACAATGCAATGTGATTACAGGTAATGTGATTACAAGCAATGTTATTGCAGGGAAAATAACATTACAGTGTTTGACATACAAGTAAAATAATGATTAAAATACAAAGAAGATAACATTGCAGCGTTTGGTTTACCAGTACTTTGCTGGGAATGTAATGTTAATTTTCAAAATTACCCTTAGTTATTAAAATACAAGTTTAATATATTTACATTTTTTATTATTAATTTTTATATAATATCATCTCTTAAATATATTTTGAATGTCATATATTTTATTTTCATTTATTATTATAATCTTATATATTTTATTTTCATTTTTTAATATAATTTTTATATTATATATTTTATTTTAATTTATTTTACTTATATTATATAAATTTTAATTTTTTATATTTTATTTTATTTTAATTTTTGATTCTTATATTATATATTTTATTTTAATATTTTTATTTTAATTATAACATTATAAAATATTTTTAATAAGGTAATAAAGTTGAAGTGTAAAAATTTCTTTAAGAATATTGCAGAGTGTAATGTAATGTGATTACATTGGTTTTGGACTGCAATCACATTAGATCCCTTAGTTGTAATGTGATTGCATTGCAATCTTATAGTACAGTGGTATGTTACAAAACAAACACTGCAATGTAATTTAATTGAGCAGATTGTAGGGAATATGCTCTCACTTCCCTCATACCAAACGCTACCTAAATGTTATATGCCAAGGGCAAAGCTTCAGCGCCATATATTACACATCAAAGCTTTCCTCTTCTTATTGATGTTATATGCCAAGGCATGGATCTCTTTGTTACACATTAAGGCATGTTCTACCAAACTTGAATCATTGAAAAAACTTAACACCCATAAACCCATTATTACTCACCATGCCATGCTTTTTGGTTTGTAAATCGATGATGAAATGACAAGAGATAGACAGAGAAATGGTTTTGTGAACGTAAACCAATAAATCCAAAAATATGTTATTACTTGCCATGTCATTCTCTTTGATCATATAATAAGATGACGAGAGATAGACAGAGAGATAATGATTGCGGTAAAATTAGAAAAATTTGGATGACAAGAGAGAAAAATGGAGAGCACTGCAGAATGGGGAGTAAAGTAGACAAATGGTGGGAGAGAAAATTTGGGAGCACTTGAATATGAAGAGGTTCATTAAGGGTAATTTTGCTCAAAAATCTTTTCTCTTCGTTAAAAGAAATTAAAATTAAAAAAAAGGTTATTTTTTAAAATACTTTATCTTTGAGGACTAAAAAAAAAAATTGTCCCTTTTCAAAATTAATTTACGAAGGTTTCTAAAAAAAATCTAGGAAAGCTTCATTAAAAGCCTAATTAGAACTCTACTTTTTCCTAGAGTCCTAAACCTTTAGGAGTCCTAATGCAAGAAAAGTTTGAATTATACAAATATCCTAAACAATATAGGTGTCCTAATCCTATATATTAGAAGTTTGGCAAGTATAAAATTCTTAAAACCTTTAGGTGTCCCAATCTTACTAGGAGTCAAATTTCACAGCCTTAATACGAGTCTGATTCAATCAAAAGAGTCTTAATTTAACTAAAACACTGAAACCTTGGGAGTGAAACTCCTTAGGAAAGGAAGACGACTGGTGGCGGTAAAACAATTCTACTCTACCAATCCTGGAGAGTTTGGGTGATTTAGAAGTTAATTTTCTTACATGTTTGGCCATGGGGCACTATCAATCCTTTGACACACATTTTGGACTCAAGCCTTAGTCAAGGAAGGCATTAATTATGAAAAAATTTCACAAGGTACATTCCACCCAAAAATTCTAAAATTCCACCTAAGTAATTTTCAATATGCGCTCTTCAAAATTTAGACTACCAAACAGTAACCAAGTTCAATCCTAACATGCTTTTATATTTTACCAACATGATTACGTAACCTATACACAATTTTGGTGGCTAAACATATAAGAAAACAATTAAAATGAAATAGTAAAACAAGCTATCCAAACTTGAAAACCATTTTTAAAATAGCTTTCAAAAATCTTTTCTAATTCTTTTTGTATAATAGCCTTTGATACCATTGTTGGGAAAAAGTCACACTTCCCTTCGATAGAATCAAGTTTTGGTTACTTGATACAGAAAAACCCTAACTAACTCAAGCCCTCAGAGTCACAATCACAAGGTTTTTGAGTACAAAATCAAACCTCTATACCATACTCGGATTGTAGCCAACAATACTATATCTAAGCGTACAATCTCCGAAGCTAATACATACAAATGAAAATTATTAATAACTCCAAAAGTGAGATCTTTTACCCAATCATACGGGCATGTTAGTAAACACCTTGAATGATATAGATACATGATTTTGGTTAATACTTATTCTCTAAAGAATTATTTTACAACATAATATTATGCAGAGAACAACCAAAACAAGTGAAATGTTACTTCATGCAAAATAACTAGAATAAGTGAAGTGTTATTTTATGCAAAACAATTAGAATAAGAAGAGCCGTACTCCATATGGAACAACTAATACAAGTATAACAGTTACTTTGCAGGAAATAATCATTTCACACGGATGACAGTGAAAATGACTAGAAAAAAATGATAAGGTTCATGGGTTACTTTCATCTTAAGATGTTTTGAAAAGTTTGACTTTGTGGCTTAGATATGGAGACAGTTAAGAGGTCCTGCTCTTAACCTTTTCCTGAAATACAAGTGTTTCACCTTCCTACATTATTCTTGTACACTTGTTCACATACACTTTGTTCTCTTATACCTATTCATGTACAGTTTTTTATATTTATTTTAATATAGTTTTTTCTCTTGTACCTTTTCACATGTACTTTTTCTTTTTTACCTTTCACTCGAGAACAAATCTTATTACACAAATCTTTTTTACCTTTTCTTTTTTCCTTTTACTTGTTTTCAACGCTTCCTCTTCTTATTAGGAGAATGCCTTTTACAAATGGCCAAAAAGCATATTCTATCAATGATAAAAGGTCTCCACGTGTCATAATAGATAGTAATATAAGATCTTGATGTGACATAATAATATAATTAAGTGATTTTTTTTACTTTTCACGTCAACGTCATGTCAATATTATTTTACCTAATAGTAATATACTGATTTATTTTTCATAAATAAAAATATAAAAGTTTGATTGAATGTAATAAAAAGATAAAATTTTATTTAAATTTGTTTAAATAGTTTAGAAATTTTTAAAGTATTACGAATAAGAAAAAACAAAAAGAGAGGGAAAAGAAGCTGAAGATGCCATTGGCAGTTATCAGCAAATCTGCGGTGCAGTTAAGACGTTATTTCTTATTAATCTTATTAATTGGTTTCTAATTTATTAAACAATTGAAATGTATAAATATTTATTTTTAAATACTGTTGGATTTTTCAGTTTACCCAACTTGATGGATCAAATATAAATCTTATTAAAATAATAAATGAACCACGACAATTTCTTGGAACGATAAACCATAGAGTAGAACAGATGCGACAGCCACTCATTAAAATAAATAGCAGCGGAAAAAACCGAGAGATCAACGGGGGCGACTCTCGGAGTCAGAGCCCTTAGGATTCGTGGAACACATGGCTGCTTCAGTCTCAAGTCTCGCTTGAATACCTTATGACCTATTCGATACCAGATTAAAAACCCAGAAGATACTCTGCGGCTAAGTAATCAAAAGCCTAAAGACCGATGTTAGAAGGAGCAAATGCAAGCGTACAAAATAAAGTATCATGGTTGATTTCTTAGTAAAACTTTCATCACAGTTGCATACAAATAAATCATGTAAGTTGATGAACTGTACAGAAAATATACAAGGGAGCCTTTCAATATTCAGGGTAAAACAGTCCCAACAGATCCACATTGAATTCCTAGAAGTTTATGGTCCCAATCCCACTCCCCCAAAGCTCCTTTTCTCACCTCAGTAAAAGTTAATTTAAAAGCTATGCTTGTATATACATCATGAGTACATGGCTTTCACTTCAATGCACCTTGATAAGACTCAAAATCATAACCTTGTCTACTTGCAAGTCGGTGCAGCTGATCATAGCCTGCAAGTACTCCAGCTCCTGCTACACCAAGAAGCATATTAGCAGTAACTCCTCGAAAAAGTGCTGTGAAACCCTCAAGATGAACAATCTCACGAAAAGCATGCATAGAACTGCGATACTTTAAGGACTGTCCAGAGGTTAGCATCATTCGCCTTCGAACAGTGTCAAAAGGATAGGCACAGACCCCAGAAACTGTGGTGATACTCCAACCTAAGAAGAAGCTAGCTAAGAAATTCCCCTGCAATAAACAAATGATTAACATTTGATGTTTGCACATAACATCTTGAGAAATATGAATGTATGATGCAAAGTAATTTGATGTACACTACAATTGAGAGTATTATGATCATGACTGCTTTAATTGCCAAAAACCAACAACTAATAACTATTGTAAACCAATCAAAAAAAAAAAAAAACTATCACGGACTCCTATGTAGCATTTTAAGAAGTCTCCAGATCATAGTTCATAATCATCTATCCAATCATCAAACTTCTGCCAATTATGACCTTCTATGTTGGCTCACATCACATGTTACCGTCCATAGCAGCTCTAAACACCCAGAACATTCACAGACCAGGCATACCAGACCAAAAGCCATATCCAGTGTATTCACTCTCTGAACAAAGAGTTATCTGAGAATAAGGATCCACAAGAAAGAAATAAATGCTCACCTCTAGAGGCCCCACCAAAATTATAGGCTTTATCGTGTCATAAATCCCAAAGTACATGCCACGGTACAGAGTAATCCCCATGATTGAAGCCCCAAATCCCCGATAGAGGCCCACAACGCCATCACTTGATAAAGTTTTACGGTATACATCAAATAGCCCTTTGAACTGGCGCCGACCGTTAATTGTGCACCCTTTGGCATCAGCACCAAGTCTAGTACGGACATAATCCAAATGATACAAAAACAAAGATGTAGTTGCTCCAGCAGCACTCCCTGAAGCCACATTCCAGCGAACACATCATCGTGACCATCTTTCTCTTTGAGCGCCCAAAAATGCTTTTGAAGTAACCTTTGAATGCAAAGTTGAATGCCTATGGATAATCGAACATCTGTTAAGTAACAAAATTAGGCAGGAGCAATATATGCAAATGAAAAATGTAATAATAACAATTAGTAAAAATTTAGACAACTTATAAATGATTACAAATGATAACAAGGTGTATCGCATCATTATGATGTTTACAACAAAAACACTTAATATCCACTAGACCTGGCATTGAGCATGACTCATTAGCACAACACAAGAATGACATGATGTTAAGTGGATTTTGATTTTAAAGTTTTATCATGTTTCATGCATTAACCTCATTGACACATATAAGACAACAATCATGTGTCTTAAACGAATAAAACCTGCTTAATCCTTTTAGTTAATCGGATTACCACGTTGACCCGTATAACTCAATTATGAACCATTTAATATAAGGATTTAAAAGACTATTTTAACCTAGTTAAAATGATTTTAAACAATTAATTTTAGAGTTATTTTCTAATTTATGAGGTAATAAATTATTACCTAGGAAAACCTAATTTCTTCTCTCTTTCGATTTCAAAAAGTGACCTCCAAATCCAAAGGAAAATCAAAGTCTCTTCTTCAGTTCTTCCCACTTCCACCCCTAGCCAGCCCTCCTCAAACAACCACCTTCCCCCTCCCCCCCCCCCCCCCCCCCCCCCCGCCTCTTCCCTCATCGTGCACCCACCAGCCACTGCTGACTGCACCATCTTCGTTTGCTTTTCTCCTCCACAATCTTCACCATTGTAGCTCCAACTTTCTCTGTGTATCACAGCTTCATACTTTTTTTTCCATCAGTTTCTTTTCCTTTTGATGCTTGGGCTCCATCCTAATTCCTAATCTCCAAGGCCACTTCTCCAACAGACCTAACTCAAGACCCAACAGGGAAACACCCAAGACCAAGTCTCCAACACAATCCATCATCAATCTTTCAAGTTTCACTGCCTCTCATACAATGCGAGTTTGGTAAATATGTTTTATGAAATATTTTCAGATTTATTTGAAGAAATAATGAAACTCTAAACTTTTAATGGTTCTTTTTCTAGAATATTTTTTGTTAACCAAAATTATCTTTGTTTATTTTCAGGACTAACAAAATTGTACATGGTCATTTAAATTGCAGGCTATTTTTCTTCTTTTTTCTTTCCAACTGAGTTGAAAAATCTAATTGCATGTGCTTCTCTTAGCTCATCATTGAAAAATGTAACTACCAACATATGTCTTAGGCATATATGTAATCAGTTCTTCTATAAACCCACATTTCATGTACATATCTAGAAGAGAGTTTTTGACAAACACATTAGTGTACAATCCAGATTTTGTTACTGTCCTGTGAATGCAAAGACCTAGTTACAAGTTCCTTGATTCAGTGCATGATTTCAAAGCACGGACAATTGATATTATGTTTTGCTGCCCTTTTATTTTGTTTGCAATTTGATTGGTTTTGATATTAAGCTTTGCTAAAATAGTGAAGCTAAATGGTAAATATGATCATTTGTAAATGGAATCTAAGAATATCTGTATCTACCTTGAATCAAATCCTCATCCTTTGGAGGGAAATGATGACTATGTAGAGATAGATGAAACACAACAGAAAGATGAGAAAAAGCAAGGCAAATGCAGAAGAAAGTTCGCTTCACCAGTTTGGACGTTCTTTGAATGTTTGACAAAGAAAGTTCAATTGATGGAAAAGCAAAATCAAACTGTAAGCAGCATGAAATTGTTTTGAATTGTGACAGAAAGTAAGATAATATGAAACATCATAGTGAAAATTGTGTTAAGAGAGACACAAGTGACATAGATCAAATGATTTTTTTCTAATGAATATAGATCTATTTTAATGTGACTCTTTTTCTATTTCTATGTTTCTAAAGTTATTTTAATATGCTTGAATTGTTTTGTTTTTTGTAATTAGGGTTTGGCACTTGTGAAAGTATTGAGTTAGGGGCTACCATTCAAAAATCTCAACTAGGGCTGTATTTGGATGAACAAAGAGTTGAGAGGAGAAAAGAATTAGATATTTTATGATTTGGAAGGCAAATCAATATCAGTATCTTGAGCTTGTTGCATGGCTCGAGATGCAATGAGTGCCTCCGAATCTGATTTTAGTGTTGATCATAAAGTTCTTAACCAATATCTTATAGCTCATTCAAACTAGATATTATTCAAATAAATCCTCAATAATTAAGGACAAATAAAATGGCAAGCATAAGATCCAACAGGAAAACAGAACAGTTTCTCCAAGGATTGGCTAGTTTGACAAGCAGCAATATAGTAAACAACCGCAAATAAAGAGGGAAAAGTATTTTTTGCTTAAAAAATACCTGAGTAGGAAAATATCTGATGACATTGGCTTGGTTACCTCTCCAGAAAGAGAAGAGACCTTCGTCTCTTAATACCCTTTTGAAGCAATCACCAACACCATTGTAAGGTTGATGAAGCTGTCCCCTTTTTATCATCTCCCCTTGATTTTGCAACAAAAGCTTCACTCTTTCAATGGGTGCTGCAGTGCTCTTTGATACTACAGCTGCCATTCCAGCCATCACAAAATCCATTGAAAATTTCTCTGATTTATGCTTGCCGATTTCCATCTTTTCTCTAATCTATCCCTCTACAAGTGCCAATATAAGAAAAAGCCCATAAATTTCCATTTAACAAATAAACTAACCAGAAAAAGAAACATCCATATCACTCAACCATAAAAAAGAAGACGTAAAATTGAGCAATCCAATGAGTGTTTACAGAAATTGAAAAATTGGAATTGATAGAGAAGGAAAGAGAAAGGAAAAAAACCTGTGGAATACGGGAATTGACGGATCAATATTCGGACACCAGAGAGATAGAAGAGAGGTAAGGATGCTGAGAGGAGGAGAAAGATTTCTGTTCGGATTCCTTGAACTAGGCAATTTTGAGCGGCAGCGGTTTGTTCTAATGAAAAAGAAAGATAAATGGGAAATTGCTATGGCGTCCGTTATATTTTCAAAAATTGCAAATATCTCCTTAAATAGGAAAATTTATCAATCTCTACCTGTTTCACAGTGACTGAAATTTCTGTAAAAATTCTTATTCGAGTACAGCTGTTCTGAAAAGTTTAGTAAAAGAAGTTAAATTAGTATCCGATAATTCAATGCACAGAAGAACTGTTATTCGAGTAAAATTGTTCTCTAAGTTTTGTAAGAAAAGTTAAAATAGTATTTGGTAAATTAAATGTAAAACTGTTGTAAAACACTATTTAATAATGTTTTAATTTATTTTTAATACAAATTAAAACACTTAACTCTAACAAATTAAATCATAAGTTTCAAAGTGAATGAAACAGATAAAATATAAATAATTTTATCAATTAAAAATAAAAAAACAAATTAAAATCAAAAGAAAAAAATTAAATTGTTTCTCTCTATAATTTTATATATTATTAAAAGAAAAAATAAGAATACAAAAAAAATTTCTTTAAATTATGAAACTACAAATTAGTACTTTTTGAAAAAGATTTGATTTATAAGTTCACCCCACGTAAACTGAAAACTAGAAATTGTAAAATTTTGAGAATCAAACACTTTACTTTGGTTTTTGTAGTAAAAACGATGTTATGTCGGGTCAAAACTAATTGGTTTTTCCACAAAGTAAACTAACAAAGCGTGAAAACTTAATTTTACGGCATTGGAAAAATTTCATTACAGATCTAATTAGTAGAAGATATACTATGAAGAGTTCCATCCATGGGAGTGAGTTTAACTTTATGCTCTAAGGGAGTAGATAACGTCTTGCTTTTGTCACGGGGCGATTCTTAAGACCACTCTCCGTGCGGCCTTGGGCTCAACCCTTATCTCGGTACTAGAACCCAAGTCAACCTCAGTGCTTCAGCACTTACTCAGCAAGCACCCAACTCCCACCCGATGGCTTTAAGCCTGCAAGCAAGCTTGCATAAAAGAGAAAGGAAGACAAGAGAAATACTAGCAAAGAGAAGCTAAGCTTGTATTGAATGAATTGAATTACAATGTATTCAATGGGATGATTTACACAAGGAGCATGGGGTTATTTATAGCCAAGGTTCCCCACACATTTCCCTCAAAAGCTTTCAATTCAAAGTATTCCCCCCCCAAAATATTTCCCTCCAAAACATTTGGGAAGTTCTAAAAGTTCGGTTGGGAGGGAAAATTTGAATTTTCCAGCAGCCCTTCTAGAAGTTCGATTGGGAGGGAAAATTTGAATTTTCCAGCAGCCCCCCTTACATGGGTCTAGTGGGTTGGCACCCTCTTGGGCCTCTTGGCGGGTCTGGACTGTGTCACCTTTTGGGCCTCCTGACGGGTCTGGACTGTGTCACCTCTTGGGCCTCCTGGTGGGTCTGGACTGTGGCCTGGTGGTTTTATTTTGAGTTCAGATGGTGCTTGTAAGTCGAGTTCGAGATGTGCCTCTGCTGGGGGCTTGATTCGTGGTAACATTGGGGTCACACAGTTTGGCAGCTGAGCTTTGGGGGGTTTGGCAACGAAACGAAGGCTTCTTTTAGTCTATCCCATATTAAAAGAAACGCCTACATCTTTTTGTTTTTTGGATTTATTAAATAAAGTGTCATGACAAAATTAGTTCCTTCACGTGTCCTAATTTAGGGTGTTTCTATAAAATAGTTCACATGGCTTCATTTAAAAGGTAGCTTCTTATGGTCTTATACATGTGGGGTTTGATTTCACAAGAAACTCCAGGGTTTTAAATTGTTCTTTATTGTTATTCATTTCAAATTAGTAAGGGCCCTTGATCCTCACTCTTGTCACATGCTACAAATGAAAAGGGTATATGAACCCAACCATTCAACGTGCAAAGGAGTCAAGAATGTTTGCTTTTAGTATGGGATAACACGTGATTTATTATTCGCAAGCCCACATAACGTTTATCATCTCACCAGAGCATTTGTGTTATAAAAAATAAATCTTAGTAAAGTGAAACTAATCATTAATAAATATTAAAAATAGTGATAATCACTCACAAATTATGTCAAAATGAATAATCTCAAAAGAAAAATAAAAAAATAGTACTAAATGACAAAGTGGTCTATTTTGCAAGCTGATAGTTTAAATAATAAAAAGACTCAAATTTTATAAATCCTCATAACCCCTAAGAAATTAAACAATGAAATTTACTTGTTGAATCATGACCTAGATGAAGATGTCACTGACACAAAGAAGAACTAGATAGTCACAACTGTCACATGTTTCATAAGCATAAGGAAGGAGACCAACTTAAAACATTTTTTCCCACCTAGCAACATGTCTTAAGAATCATTTTTGTCTGTAGATCTTGTACGTGACAACCAGAGAAAGAGAAATTAACAACAATGCCTAGATCGAATAAGTGACACAATAAGTATAAAAAAAAAGAAGCTACAATGTGAGTCAAAAACATGTCCAATGTAAGTGATATTTATTTTTGCAACATTTGCAATATGAATGGGAGGAAGAGACGAAGTGGACATTGTAGTGGATAAGAGAGAAGAATTAGGAGTCATATGATGGCAACCAGTAGAGTCAAAGAAACTAAAGAGATAACAAATGCTCTGGTGAGATGATAAACGTTATGTGGGCTTGAGAAACAGGAGAAGTGAGTAGAATACCACAAGGGAGAAGTTAGAGCAAATGCTAGAACTGAGAAGGTGGACCAAATGGGCATTAGGGCAGAGACAAACCCCGTAGTAACCAACAGAATTGACATCCTTTGCTTTGTGCAGCTTGGAACAACTGCATGTGAGATATAGACAGTAGCATGATGAATGACTTCATAATATGTCTCACATTGTACCGATTATTTGACCAAGAAAAATGGTAATTCTTTCTTGCTTCCCTTGAAACAAATGCTCTCATTTGTCAAAAAATGGTAATTCTTTCTTGCTCCCCTTGAAACAAAAGCTCTCATTGTCATTGCCATTGCTGACAAATAAAGCTGTGCCCTCAGAAGATTTTAGCCGCGGATTCATGAACACAGTTTAATTTAATTATAAACCGGCTAAGGGGGCAGGGTAAGGATGGTAGTGTACTGTCAAATTAAATATGTTCATCTTTTGCTCTAATATTTTGCACTTGGCAAGGAGGTATAGACAGAAAGAGATGTTTAATTTAGTCATATTACGTACTACTGTATCCTATTAAAAATTGATAAAATAAAGCCTTTCATTCATTAAGTTGTAGCGTACGAGCATGCAAGAAAGGTCACAATATATCTAGTTTGTACCGACAAGGAAAAGTCATAACAATAATTCGATATTTAAACTATGATAAGACGAAAACTTTTGCAACCACCAATATCTCCTAGCACTCTCCACTCTCTTCACTCTTTCTCTCTAATTTTTCTATTAGATAGTCAAGCAGCATTAATCAAACAACAACTGCTGTCATATCAAATTTGCGTTTGAAATTTCAAACATTTGACTGCCAGAAAAAAAAGTCCATCTATTATTATGTCACTATCATCTGTTTGATGAGGACAACAAAAGTTTAGGAGATACTGGTTTGAATTTGTAGGAAATGATCAACTAGACAATGCAAGATATGAAGAGGAAAAGGTAAGAAAAAAACCAAAATAATCAGAGCCAGAAACTTGTTTCAATAAAAGCGAAAACCTCACCATATTAAAGTCTAAATGGAAGCCCCAGTCAAATATTTTATGTGTTGGAGCCCGAAGCTTTGGCTTAAACAACAGGCACAGGTGCAAACAGATCTGCGAGTTGCAAGTGCAAAACCGACCCTTTTGCAGAGGTCCTTTAATAAAGTGAATATTAACTATTAGAAAAAATAAAATTACTGAAATACACCAGCCTATCATGCATAATATACAGAAGTACACATTAATCTATCGTCAATAATGAATAAGGTACAAAACAAGTTAAAAAAAAAAAAACAGAAGAAAAATACCCTTCATTTCATTGCTTTAGCTATTTTTTTCCAATTATTTTATTGCCATAATTTTCTTGTTTTGTCTTATTCTATCTTTCATTGTCATGTGAAAATGTTATAAAACACTTCAATAATTAACCTTAAAGAAGGTAAAATCTAAACATTTTCATGAAAGGTAACTTGCATTTTGTGTTGTGAGGCATTAGTACAAGCAAAACCATAACGGTTCCTATCATGAAAAAATGTAGTGAAATATTCACCTGCAATTTTCGTTGACTTATAAAAGGCAACTAACTGAAATGAAATAAACTCCAAAGTTTTGTATATAGTAGTAAGCTACAGAGCCGAAGTAGAGAATATTACAGGCATTCAACCTAGCAGAGATGGTAACAAAAGCTTCAGCCCATCACATGACCTCATGTGCTGTCCCTTCCTTTTCTTGTTTCGTTTCCCTCTCTTCACATCTCTAATCCAAAAAAAAACCCAACAAGACCCGAAATAACAATCTTCTCCCTGGTTAAAATCTTTGTTCTTTTCCTCTTCTTAGCGATTCATGCAAAGGCAACAAAACGCAGATCCCACCACCGTCAGTTATTATAGGATTCTCATTCACATCCCAAAAACAACCCCAGAAGTTTTTCCTTTATTATTGTTCGTTATCTTTATTTGTTTTATATGTTTACAGCTTTTATACAGTGAAAGAAAGAGTGGGGAGTGATTATATATAATTTCTTTCGAATTGTTTTTTTATATCGCATCTGAAGAAATGGGTAGTGCTGGAATCTTGATTTGGTGGTGAATTGTGGGGGATATTTGGTTCAAAGATGCGGCGGCGGGCTGCCGATTACCGGCGCCCGGTTCGTAGGAGGTTTTCGCATTGGATCTGTGCGCTGCTTGGGCTGTTTGTTCTTGCCGTATTGGTTTTATTTATTGTTCATCATAATCAACATGAAGATCGGGTTGAGCAGACTGTTAATGTAAGGAACAGACAACTCATGTCCTGTTTTTTTTTTCTCTCTTCACTTTGATGTTTTAGTTTTGATCTGGTATTAGTTTTTTTCTCTGATTTTGTTTATGTGCGTTTAGTTTGTTATTGTTGCTAGGGATGTTGATAGGATTGAAAATTTTTCTTTTTTTTTTTTAATGGAACTTTTGGGGGTTTGATACAAACTAAAGAAATGAGAAAAAGGGTCTTTCTTGTATTTGGTTAAAATGGTTATTGATTGAGGTTTTGAGAGTTCTGGATTGATTGTTGAGCTTGGATTTTAGCATGTAATCCGTGATACTTAGTTACTTTAATGTATTTATATATGTAATCTGGGATAGATAGTTGCTTTCATGTATTAATTTACATGTAATCTTGCATTTGCATTTTTAAGTTGAGTTACAGTAGTTATAGTGGATTTCTTATTAGAATTTACAGGGATATTATGTTCATGGTATTTGGATGTCATCAATTGAAGAACGCAGATAGACTTTTTCATTCCAACTCTTGGTTTCAAAACCATTGATATATTGTTCTGTGTGGTTTATTTTGTGAGTTGAATAGAGCCTTCAATGTCTTAAGCAAGGTGGATAATTTTTATTCGTCCATAGGATATAAAACCATAGAGTTTATATATGGTTCACAAAAGGTTGACTGTGAAACATTTATGCATGTTCTCTCTTTTTAGTATTACTGTTGATTCAAAGACTTTTTAGCTATGCTTGGTATCATATTATCTTAACTTGGTCATGGATTGTCTATTTAAATGAACAATCCCGTGTGATCAAGTTGGAGCTTAATCCTCAGTAACTAAGGTTTATGGTCGGTACCCTTCTGAAATTAATTTTCACAGGAATACACTGCAACCTAGCTTAATGAGATTACACTATGCAGCTTAACCAGCCTTTATTAAGACCAGATTTTAACAATATACTTAAATTTCAAAAGCTTATGCAGAAGTGACAACAATAAAAGGTATTTTAACTGTCAAATTTACAGGAACTTCCTGTACACCTCTTCTTTGATAAACACTAAGTAAAAACCTTTACTCCCACAATTTCTTGCGGGGATTAGTTTCGGTGATGGATAATTAGATGTCTGCAACCTATTGACACATTACTTAATATTTTCTGTCTCTGTGTGTATACATGCTTTTGCACGAAACAGAATTTTTTCTTCTTTCTTCTTAGAATTCTATTATGGAGGGAAACCATATGATAAATGCTAAAACTGTCGAAAAGAGAAATCTTCTTACCTTAATAAGGCATTTTTCGTTGAAATCTTTGGTATTTCCATATGATTTATAGATTTACAGGCACATGGTTTTATATTTTTGGTTTATGGAAGTCCTATGATTTGAAAATAGGATTCTTGGTTTTGCAATTCAATTCTTTATTTAGCATAACTGCAACTTCATAGAGAAGTTCTAATGATAAAGGTGCAAACTAGATAATTGGAGGGAGAGGAATAGAGAAATTTTTTGAGTTCATTACCATACTAGTCATGCAGCTGCTTATTTGCTACCTCTGGAAACCATTATCTAGCACTACACTACACCTCCCAGCACTGTGCTAGCAGTAAAGTGGTTCTGCTACTACAACAGTTTATAGTTTTTGCGTTTTCCGCCACCTTCATAAATCTGTCATTACTTTGACATCACGGCTAGCAGCAACTCTTCAACTCTCCAACTCAAGTTGGCATCCTATTTACCCACTTCCATTTTCCTGAATAAGCACACCCTGTTAGTTTGTTCTTGTTGATCAGTCAAGGGCATGCTCTTTCAGCAAAACAGCTGAAAAGGAAAAAGATCTAGTACTTGGTGAAATGGAAAATGAATATGTGGCTGAAATTGCCCTGGTTACTCTTTAAGACCAGAAGGAAGAAAGAGGTGGAATATCTATATCTTCTATGAAACTTGAATCAGATTTTCAAATTGCAATAATAATCTTTGTGCTATTGGGAAATCATTCTGATGAAGTTGGATTCATATGCTAGATCTAGGTGGTGCAATCTGTTGTTCTTTTCTGTAGTGCTTCTGCACTTCTTATTGTGTCTTCCATCTTTCTGTCTTTTAATATGATATATGATATGGATATGATTAGCCCCCAATTATAAGTAATTGAAGGTTAACTGATTAACTAGTATGCTATATAGCTTTTTTTCTTTTAAAATGATTATTGGATGACTTACTCATCCCTGAAATTCCCTCTGCCAGGAAGAAGATTCAAGAATGGAGCAGGTTGTTCATGAGAATTTAAACTTTACTGAAGAAATATTGAGTGCTACCTCATACTCTCGGCAGTTGGCAGAGCAAATGACACTTGCCAAAGCTTATGTCATAATTGCAAAAGAGCACAATAACCTTCACCTTGCTTGGGAGCTAAGCTCAAAGATTAGGAGTTGCCAGCTTTTGCTTTCAAAAGCTGCAATGAGAGGGCAGGCCATTACACTAGAGGAAGCAGAGCCGATAATTAGCAGTCTATCGTCTCTTATTTATAAGGCACAAGATGCTCATTATGACATTGCAACTACAATAGTGACGATGAAATCTCATATTCAAGCCCTTGAAGAGCGAGCTAATGCAGCCACTGTTCAGAGTACTGTGTTTGGACAATTGGTGGCAGAAGCATTTCCCAAGAGTCTTCACTGCCTAATTGTCAAGCTCTCAGCTGATTGGCTTAGAAGGCCATCCCTTAAAGACCTTGCAAATGAGCAGAGAAACTCTCCTCGACTTGCGGACAACAATCTCTACCACTTTTGCATATTTTCAGACAATGTCCTTGCAACCTCAGTAGTAGTTAATTCTACAATTTCCAATGCTGATCATCCTAAACAGATAGTTTTCCATGTTGTCACCAATGGGGTTAGCTATGGAGCTATGCAGGCTTGGTTCCTTAGCAATGACTTCAAGGGGTCCACTGTAGAGGTGCAGAACATAGAGGAGTTCTCTTGGTTGAATGCTTCTTATGCTCCCATTATAAAGCAGCTACTTGATGTAGATTCACGGGCCTACTATTTCGGGGAAAATCAAGATTTGAAAGTTGAGTCAAAATTGCAGAACCCTAAATATATTTCCTTGTTAAATCACCTTCGGTTTTACATACCAGAGATCTATCCACAGCTGGAGAAGATAGTATTTCTTGATGATGATGTTGTTGTCCAGAAAGATCTAACACCTCTTTTCTCATTGGATTTGCATGGAAATGTAAATGGGGCGGTGGAGACTTGTCTTGAATCATTTCATCGTTATTACAAGTATCTCAATTTCTCAAATCCGGTCATCAGCTCTAAGTTTGATCCACAAGCATGTGGATGGGCATTTGGCATGAATGTTTTAGATTTGATTGCCTGGAGGAAAGCAAATGTCACTGCAAGATATCATCACTGGCAGGAGCAAAATGCTGATCGGACACTATGGAAACTGGGAACTCTTCCTGCCGGTCTTTTAGCATTTTATGGGCTCACAGAACCCCTTGATCGGAGATGGCATGTGTTAGGATTAGGTTATGATCTTAACATTGACAACCGCCTTATTGAGAGTGCGGCGGTTGTTCACTTTAACGGGAACATGAAGCCATGGCTAAAATTGGCAATTGGAAGGTACAAGCCTCTATGGGAAAGGTACATAAATCTGAGCCACCCATATCTCCAAGATTGTGTCACAAGTTAAAATGTGCTATTTTTTTTGGTTATTGTTAGTAATTTATGTGATAGTCAATGATATAAACCCATAAGGCTGATCAGGTTTATTTGTAGAGTCGGAAATGAAAATTTTGACTTTGTTAGGAGATTTTAAATTTCTTTTCTTTATTTTTTTAATCTTAGTTTTTCTTTTTCATTATAGTTTCTTGAAAGGAAAAGAAAGATTTTTATACAAGATAAAGTTTGAAAGGTGAAGAGATGTGGGAATTTCATTTTTGGCTGATGGGAATTTCTTTTTCCCCTCAAGCAAACTGTAGGAATTATTTGTTCTTTACCAATTATTGTAATAATCTCTCTGCTCTTTTGGATTATATGTTGTAGCTGAATCCCTATAATATTCACTCCGTGTTCTTGTTATGTCATACCTGAACCACTTTACCAGGTCCATATTTTGAGATGGGTTTCTTTGAGGTAAAATGCATAGAAAAAACAAAGGTTAATCATCATTGCAGTAAAAGCTTTGTTGGCATATATCAAGTTGGTGAGTATAAATCGGATTCGTTTCCTTGAGAAGGTGAACGTATCTTGTGTTCAAAGACATGGAATTTGAATTTCCTTATTCTAAATAAATAAGAAAAAACGCTGGTATATATTAAGTTTTCCTGTATTTCGTCGCCATTTGCGTGGTAGCTGCCGTTGATTAGGACTTCAAGAAAAAACTATCGCTTTCATAAATGCCTGTATTATCGAGATGATACAGACAAGAAAAACCGGGTTCGTTGGCACTTAATATTTTGAAAAGTGAGCTAATTGATGGATGATTGGTGGTTAAGAGCAGAAGCAAAGCAGTAATTTTCCTTTTTCAAAGCTTTACAAGAGTAATTTTCCTTTCCTTTTAAGTAATCTTTTGTACCAAAGAAGTAAGAGTATATTTTTTGTAATATACTTAATTAAATTATACTGTAATATTTATTTATTAATAAATTACTATAATGTATGATTGTAATATAATCATATTACAATTTTTGCATGTAATATGATTACAATTCAAAATCAATATAATCAAATTGCATTACGTTTTGAAGTGTTGTTAAAGATATTTTTACTCTTCAATTAAAAATATTCTATAATGTTATAATTTAATTTTTTTATATAAATTTTAAGAGATGTCTCTTTATTACTCTCAATAATCATTTTGGATAGTGGATGGTAATGGTTAATAAAATTTATATTATTTTTTTTAAAAATAAAATAAAATAAAATATATAATATAAAAAATATATTTAAATAAATATTAAATATAAAATTATAATAAAAAATAAAAATAAAATATATGATATTAAAATATATTTAAGAAATAATATTATATAAAAATTAATAATAAAAAATATAAGTATATTCAATTTGTATTTTAATAAATAAGAATTATTTTGAAAATTGATATTACCTTTTTTGTAAAATATTTGTAATCAAATGTTACAATATTTTTTTTTATATTTTAATCATAACTTTATTTATATATTAAAAATTGTAATGTTATTTGCATTACAATGACATTATTTTCAATCAAAGTAAAGTATCAATATTTTTTTAATTGTTTTTTATTTTAAATTTTATTTATTTATTTATTTATTATAAATAAACAATCTTTAGAACGCAATTATTATCTCTTATTATCTCCACCAAGACCCCACCTTAGATTTGCGAATCACCAGGGGACCTAACTTTTCGATCTTGTCGACAATTAAATATTGTCCTCCTTACCCTACAAATTATGTTTATACTCAATATTGGTTGCTTATAGGATTTGCCTACTGTAAAGAACTAGTCAAGAGTAATTGCCATCAAATGGTATTGTTGCCTTCTCTCAATCAGGCCACACCCCAAGCCTAGATACAAAACTCAAACCCCAGTTTTGATATGGCTGCCCATTTGCTCTCTCCGAAACTTGATAACCCCAGCACCCAAAATAAGCGAGAAGATGCAAACCTTTCATCAGAAAGTGGTGCCATTGAAATGGCCTACCATAAGAAATATAGAGAAATACTCCCAACTCTCCCAATAGGCAAAGCTTGGATGATCACTGAACATCTAGTTCAATACCAAGGTTCTTGGCTTTCGCCTAACCTTGCCTTGAAAGGTATCATTTGGATCCAAGATGAATTCAAGGTTCAACCGACTGATATATTCTTAGCTTCATTTCCAAAAACTGGCACCACATGGCTCAAAGCACTTATTTTTGCTACCATTAACCGAACCCGCTGTGATTTATCCACTCACCTTTTACTCACTAGAAGCCCCCATGAATGTTTTCCATTCTTGGATGCTTACGTACATAAGAGCCATGAAACTATTTCTGGTCTTGATGCTCTTCCTCCACCGCGCCTCTTCTCAATTCATTTCTCTCATACTTTGTTACCCAATTCGATGATTACTTCTGGCTGCAAATTTGTTTACATTTGTCGCGACCCAAAGATGTTCTGGTTTCAAAGTGGTTGTTCTCCAACAAGTTGAGGTCCAAGGAGCTGCCACCCCTTTCGTTACAAGAGGCATTTGAGTTGTTTTGTCAAGGGATATCGCATTTTGGACCCTACTGGGATCATGTTTTAGGGTATTGGAAATGGAGCTTAGAAAACCCAGAAAAAATCTTGTTCTTGAAGTATGAGGACTTGAAGAAGGATCCCTCGGCTGTTGTTAAGAGATTAGCCGAATTTCTGGGAGTACCTTTTTCACTGGAGGAAGAGGATAAGGGAGTGGTCCAAGAAACAATAGGACTCTGTAGTTTTGAGACTTTGAGCAACTTGGAAGTCAACAAGACAAAGACACACAAATTCAAGAGTGATCTGGTTATGGATAACAACATCTTCTTCAGGAAAGGTCAAACTGGAGATTCCAAGAATCATTTAACAAATGAAATGATACAACATTTAGACAAGATAACACAAGAGAAGTTAGCTGGTTCTGGACTAACATTTGTTAGCTAAGCACAAGTTAATTTGTTGATTGATATGTGTCTTCTTTTCATCTATGTTTTCATAATTGTTATTCACTAGCAACAACGCTTCATGATATAAATGATTGTTGTTGGGGAAATTAGAGTGATCTAAAATAATTTTTATATTTATCCAGAACCTTTTTAATCGTAACATCTTACCCCATAATTATTTTTTCCTTTTTAAGTGTGAAAATGTATATTACCCATCCGTTACTATTAGAATTGAAATGAACATGCATGGCAATTGACAACAGCATATAAGGGTTGATGTGGTCACACATTATGAGTTTGTTTTTCATCTCAATTTTTTGACGATTTAAATCTTACCCTTTTTAACAAGAAATTATACACCAACCACTTAATTAATGATGTCATTCTCTTTATTCCTTCTCCGAATTCTCTTCATCTTATCTCTCTCTACTCCTCATCCCGTCATTCTTTTTGCGTATAAAATAATAACCCTATTGTAATTTGCAAAGCCATAATCCAACAACCTCTATTTATATTATATCTAATTATGTTTTTTTAATTATTTATTTAGAGAAGAGAGATCTAAATCAAGGTTCATATGCTAATCACTGAATCAAATTGATGGAGTATTAATTATAAAATAATCAGCAAAACTTCTAGATAGGGGGTGGTGCTTCCAACTAAATTGATGGAGTTCTCTCAACGTGATCATCGTGGGTGTGCTTTGCTGTTGGTGTGGCCAAACCCAATTAACCAGTTCAAGCAATTGCTAAGCTTGTCATCTTCAAGAAGACTTTTGGGGTTTCAGCTTCCTTCTCAATACTATTCTGAGCAACGACGCATCCAACAAAGATTCAACCAGCCTTTCTCGCTTAACTATCAATATTTTTTTGATTAATGCAACACTCATTTGACTTCAATTTCAACTTATTTTACAAACTTTCCAAACCTTTGGAGAGCTTATAATTTCTGGGATATTTTCAAGTTTTATGGTGAATTTTTATGTTTATATCCTTGCTAAAAGAAATTTCATATTAATTTGGAATAAAAATTGTGAAAGACCTTGATTGTAGTGAAAAGTCAACTGAGATGAAAAAGAAATTGATTCAAAGATTAGTTTAAAATGAGAAACACTAAAGCTTACACAAACACGTGTACAATAATTTAAGTTTATTTACTAGTTTTGTTTTTACTGTTATCATTTTATCTTTAGTAGATACTTAGTTTTTTACTAACTAATTTTCCCTCCTTTATAATAGACTCTTTTCCTTGTTTTTATTTTGTGTATAAAAAGACACTCATTCTGTGAATTTTTCATTAAATGAAATAATACAAAGAATTTTTTCCACAATGTTTTTCCCTCAAACTTCCACGATTTTTCTCATAGTATCAAAGCCATGTTCGAGGTAGGGGTTCTTAATTGCGAATCATCGTCAAACTTCCTTAAGGTTTGCAATCGAATTTGATTCATCTTATCTGCAGTGTAAATCTTGGGTTTTTCCATTGTTTCTTTAAAGATCTCATATTTGTTTCTCATAGATCTTGAATTGATATGGAGTGAACAAACGATTTTTACTTGAAGTTTCTATGGTTTTTTTTTTTTGGAATCTTGATTAGTTGATTTAGAAACATTGTCTTGATATTGAATTTTTTAGTATTTTATTAATGGTTAAAGATTCATAAACCATGGTGAATAATTCTTCAAATCCTAGGTCTAGTAATCCGCATCTAGAGGATCTTTAATCTCCTTTCTATGCGCATCAGATTGATAATCAAGGATCAGTTGTAGTTAATCCCAAGCTTACCTCCAGTAATTGTATTGCTTTGAATAGATCCTTTCTACTAGCCTTGTCCACAAGAAATAAAGTTAGTTTTCTTGATGGATCAATTCCTAAACCAAGCATGACAGATCCTTTATATGGATCATGGATTAGATACAATAATCTAATAGTTGCATGGCTTTTAAACTCTATTTCACCACCAATTGCCTCGACTATTTTATATATGGATAATGTTGTAAAAATTTAGGACACTCTTAAATAGAAATTTGCACAACCCGATGATACACATGTGTGCAATTTACAATACACTTTAGGTAATGTAAATCAAGGTATTAGAATTATGGATTCTTACTTTATCGAGTTGAAAGGTATTCGAGAAGAGTTAAGAAAATTTAAACCATTGCCACACTGTGAATGTGACAAATGTAATCCTACCTGTTTTAATAAGTATTCAAACCAATATAAAAAAGATATGAATTTTAGGTTTCTTAATAGGCTCAATGAATCATTTTCTTCATTAAGGTCCCAAATTATATCAATGGAACCCCTTCCGAAGCTAGACAAAGCATATAATACGGTTTTAAGGGAAGAATCTTAAAAGAGTTTACTATTTCAATCGAATCCAGCAATAGAATCATCAGCTATGATGCCCACTGTGGATAATAGGAAGAAAAACAAAGTAGAGTTGATTTGTAGTTATTGTGGAAAGAAGGGTATGAAAAAGAGAAGTGTTAAAGATTAATTGGATTTTCTGCAAATTTTAAGTTTACAAAAGGTAAAGGAAATTTCAAGAAATCTAAATCAACAGTGAATAATGCTTATACTATATCAAATACATTGGCTAGAAGTTCTATGCAAACTGATCAAGAAGAAGAGATTGTTGGTACAAACTCCATGTTTCAAATATTACTCATCAAGCATCGAGTTCAAAAATTGATGACACTTCTCAATGATAGTGGTATAAACAGTGAAGATTATCTTGAAAGCTCATCAAACACTCAGCATGCAAAACTCTCCTTGGTTAACTCAACTTTGGCAAGTATTATCTTTGGTTTTAATACTATAAATAACCTTCCACCTAATTATAAGAATGTGAATCAGTTCATGATTAAGCAAAATTCTTAGATTATGGATACTGGTGCTACTGATCACATATCATGCTCTTTATCTAGTTTTAGTTCTATTAAACCAATTAAGAATTGTTTTGTCCATCTACCAAACAATGTCAACGCTATAGTCATCACTCATAGAGGAACAATCAAATTGACTGCTTTATTGAATTTGAACAAAGTTTAATGTGTTCTTTCATTTCATTTTAATCTTGTATTAGTGACCAAACTCACCTCTCGTCAAAGGCTTCTATTCTTTTCACTGATAAACTTTTTATTATTCAGGATCTTTCTCATGAAAAGTGACTAGGATTGCTAAAGTGTCCTCAGGTTTATACTTCTTACAAGACTATCAAGATGAAAAATGTCTTTCTAAATTTAGTTTTGATAAGCTTGTACATTTTCCAATACAATCTTTTGTTAATGCTTGTAAAGCAATGTATAAACAATTTGGCTTATGGCATTTTGGATTAGGCCATATAACTTTAAACAAAATAAATGTCATTCATAAATAATGTCCTAACATCAATTGTTCAAAAGATTTGGTTTGTGACATTTGTCCTTATACAAAAATGAAAAGATTACCATTTCCTGTTCATATTAAGAATGCAATTTTTCCTTTTAAGCTTGTGCATACTAATGTATGTGGGCCTTATGTTGTTCCTACCATTAAGGGTCAACATTTTTTACCCACTTTGGTGAATGATTTTACACGTTTTACATGGATATTTTTAATAAGAAATAAGTCAGATGTATTATCTATATTACATTTTTTTCTAAGCATGCTAAAAATCAATTTTCAATTTCTATTAAATGTTTTAAAACAAATCATGGAGGAGAATTTAATCTCACTAACTTTTACGAAAAACACGATATTGTTCATCAATTGTCCTGTGTAGAAGTCTCTCATCAAAATGGGGTTATTGAGAGGAAGCACCAACATATATTTGTAGTAGCCAAAGCCTTAATGTTTCAATCCTCTTTACTTGTCTCTTTCGAGGAGAAGCAGTTCTTACTGCAACCCACATTGCTAATAGAATACCAACCAACATACTACATTAAAAATAACCTTATAAATTGCTTTGTTTAAAAATTCCTTGTTATGATCATTTTAGAGCATTCGGTTGCTTAAGTTTTGTGTCTACAATAACACAAAACAAGAATCAATTTTTTCATCAATTAAGTAAAGATAACCAAAACAAGAAAAATAATCAATGAAAGTAACAAAGTACTTGTTTCCACATAAGGTAGCTATAAAAGATCCACTAATAAAGATGTGCACAATTTTCAAAAGGTCCTTCTATGAGTTGCCCTTTTTTTCTTAGTTTTAGTCACTTTACCCCTTATGCAAACTACACAAGTGTCTAACTTTTCAAAATCAAGATAAGGTAAAAGGCCATCTTTTATTAATCTTTCAACTCTCATACTAGAAATGTGACCTACTCTTTTATGCCATAGCAGAGAAAAGTTTTCTTTCATAAAAGATCTTTTAAAAACAGTATTTTTAACATTATGCAACGATATTCATTATTAGGGACCAAGCATAACCTATATAGATTATCAACTAGCTTAAACTCTCCAATAACTTTAAAATTTAAAAGCAAGTCTAATTTTTCGTTAACAATGCCAAAATAATAACCAAGTTTATTCATAATAGAAATTGAGATCAAATTTCGTCTAAATGTCAATCTATGAAAAACATATTTCAAAACAAGTTCAAAACCAAACCCTAAATTTGAGCTAATGGTTCCTATATGACTGACATCTACTTTGGCATTATTTCCAACTCTAAGCTTAGTCTTTGTCTCACTTGGTTTGTATTTGCTTTTGAATCTCTGTAAAGTAATAGTAACATGAACAGTTGCATTACTATCAAGGTACCATGAATTTGGTGGTGCACTAACAAAATAGGATTCAAAACAAATTAGGACCAATGACTTACCTTCTTGTTTATTCTTTTTCTCTAACCAAGACTTATATTTAGGGCATTTAGTTTTCATGTGACCTTTTTCTTGCAAAAAAAACAACTAACATCTTTCTTTATGATTACTTTAGGACCTCCTACCCCTTTAGTTTAACCATTACCTTACCTTTTATTATCTTGAACTTGTTTAAGAACATTCGACACAAACTTCCTAAGTTTCTTAAGATTGATGGTAAGTAAGGCACTCTCACTCTTTTCTTTCTTGAGTTTTTCTTCCTCAGAAATGCATTTAGAGATAAGGTTATTGACACTCCAAACCTGATTCACAACATTCAAGGTAGTCTTGATTTGAGTAAACTCAAGGGGTAAAGAATTAAATGCATGATGGACAATGAATTCGTTAAGAAAGGTGATCTCATGGGAAGCCAATTTGATTTGAATGTGGACCATTTCCATGACAAAATCCCTAACCCCTCCAACACTATCATATTTCATACTCGTAAGCTCACTCATAAGATTCCAAGTCTCAAACTTATTGGATTTTTGGTATCTTTCACTTTCAGCTTCATAAATGTCCTTAGCAATTTTAATTGTTTGCAACCCACTCAACAGATGCTTAAAAACAATTCTTTTAATGGCATGCAGACACATGTGATTCGCTCTATCTCATTTAGCAAAGAACTCTTTCTATTTAGTAGTGCTCTCATCAGTAAGGGCAGCAAGCAAATCAACACATAAAGCTATGTTTATTTCATTCATGAACAAGGCAAAAGACAAATTTTCATTCCATTTCTTATAGTTAAACTTGTTAAGAATTTCAATAGTAGCTTGATTGTTGTTCATAGTAAAAGTGACTATTTAAGACAAGAAATGCAACTATTAGTCAATAGGCAAAATAATTAGCTACAGTCCATGATGTGCTAAAAAATAACCAAAGAGTCTAGGTGCATCATCACATACTCCCCTTTGGACAGAGAATATGACATGCCGATAAGCATTCTCCACATAAAGCTAATATGAGAATATCCTAGATTTCGAAAAACCTATCCCTTTTGAGCAAATAGACCTTCTAGATCGATGTACCCTCAACCGTGATGCTTCATGTCTCACTTTAAATTACCTCACACAATAACCCTTTTTGGATAGGCAATTGTATAAAGTAATTTAAAAACTATCCTATAATATTTTTGCTCAAGAAAATAATCTATCAAGTTTAGTAAATGAGCCACTTTGGCAACCAATCACTTACATCAATCAATAAAAAATTTTCTGAAACCAAAATTTACAATTTGCCCAAAATCCTTAATTTGCATACTCAACTCAATATATGCAATGAACCATTCCAACTGAGACACTAATAGCAAATGTGTGCTAAAATTTAGTGTCTTGAACTTAAATAATTCTCTAAAATTATACATAGAATTACAATCCAAGAGCACACAAGTTTGGAGGCTAATCTACGGAGAGTACATGCTACCGATAAACTCTAAGCATACCAAAATATATTATAATGAAATAAATTCACAAAATGCATGCACATAAATTAGAAAAAAATATGAATATGCATAAAATGCATAAATATTAAATAATAATTATTTTAAAGTCATATAAAATCTAGAAAAATATAAAAAATAGAAATTAAATTCTAAGCTACCAGAAAAAAAGGGCCTAAATCAAATTTTTCTAGCCCCACACATGCCATACATGCCACCTTATGCACATGGGCTTTATCTAAGGATTGATTTAAGTTTTTTCCTACCTCTTGCCAAGTTGAGCCAACCTTACTAAAGCAAGATTCAACCCATTCGAGTTTGAATTTTCTCTCAAATTTTTTGGTTTTTAAGCCTGTTTTAATACAATCAAAATTACCAAAACTTATTAGATCCTAATTTTACAAAAGCCATGCATCAAAACACTCCAAAACTACAAAATTGAGATCAATAATCAAGAACTAGATTTTTAGGTTCTATATGTTCAAACCCTAAACATCACTATCTAATTATTATCTCTACAATACAAGTTAAGAGAATATGTTTATACCAAAACGATATATTCATTGTGAGCAACAAAAGCCCTAACTTGTTTGGGTCTTAATTTCACACAGAAGGCTCTAATACGAAATGTAAGTTTTTAATCCCTAGATCCATATGTGAAGATTAGAACACCAAGAGTCATATAAATATTATTGCATGCTTGTTTGATTCATTAAGGTAGCCATTTCTTGTAGAGGAATATTGAAGAACTATTGGTAGAAGCTAGATTTTCCTTTTCGATCCTTTCCTTTCTGGCCACTTACAATGAGTAGAGACTGTTCGTTAGAAATGAAGAAGGGACCTAGCCAGTTATTTAAATAATAAATCTTAGTAAAAGCCTCCCTATTAAAGTCTTACTGGGCCAAGGGTTACACAACCGCTAAAACACACTGACCCAATAATACGTGAAAAGCCCATCTATTTCTTGTTGTGAAATACCAGAGAACTACTAGTAGAGGCTACATCTTCCTCTTCCATCTTCTCCTTGTTGGCAACTCACAATAGGTAGAGACTGTTTGTTAAAAGTGAAGAGAGAACCTAACCAATAGTATAAATAATAAACCCTAGTAAAAGCACCTCATTAAAAGCTTACTAGGCCAAGGTCTACACAATCGTCAAACCACATTGACCTAATAAGACATGCAAAGCCCATCATCAACAGATCACTTCAATATTAATTAGGCTCTCATGCTTTATCTCACAATCGGATTCAATCTATTTTATTAAATCGAAATTACCAATAGTAGCTCACATAATAAAAAATCTAACACATTTGTCTTGCACTTTACCTCATCGTTTTTTGATATATTGATTGGGAGTATATGTGTAAGTCCACTGTTAATGTAACTGCTTTTGAAACTGGAAAACGAATGGCATAAAATAAATTTGAATGATGATTTCAACTGAAATTTTCTTAATTATTGAGTTAGGTAGTCCTTTCTTTAGCACGTATGATCTCTATTATTGGTTGTCCTTTTCGTTCCTTATTTTTTTGTAGTTATGCTGCAATTTGGCTTTTGGAAATTTTTGCCAAGGATTGCCTTACTCCATGGTTATTAGGCTGGTTTATATATATTATGGCAGGGAGATTAATATCTTTGGGGCTTTGGTTCTATTGTTTTAATACTCTTTGGAAAGGCTCTACTTTGATTTTAAGTGGGCTTTTACCACTTTAGTCTCTAATATGGAGCTGAGTTCACCAAGGTGGGGAACGCATGTGCTAGCTTTGGACATGGAAATTGGAAGCAATGTGATGATATGAGCTTCAATCCACAGAATTATTGGTGTTTGTTTGTGGTAAACTGCTGAGCTTCCATCTATATTGAGTTTGATTGATTCAATTAATGTTGGCTAATTTTCTAGATGGAGCCTTCACCATTCACCAAGCACTCTTCTCGGTGATGAAACGCCTAGCCAGATTTCTATGCTGAATATTGCAAAATGTATGCTTTTGCTTATTTTCTTTTGTAAATATATGTTAGATATTGTGCAAACAGCTTTGAGGTTGGTCCATCTCTGCAGGGATATCTTTTGATGATGTTTGTTCCTAAGTTACGCCCTAGTAGTTTTGTTGGCGTTTTGGAGGATAAGCATGGCCTTGGTTTTGATAGCTTTTATTGGATTGTGGGTAATTGTAAAGGGGCAGGATGGAGTTTAACGCTTGTTGGCTCTCACATGAGACTGCAATTTAAAAACACAACGCGACCAATAAATTCATGGTCCAAATTTGTTCCTCATTTTCTTGATAGACGAGCCACTGTTAGTTAAACATTTTGCCTCACCATTCGATGCAAAGGAATCCCAATACGATTTTCACTCCGATCTTGTCATTAGAATCTCAATCTTTCTTGATTTCATATAACTTTGGTTCTCTCTGGCCATTAACCAGCACACACTGTTTTAGGCATAATAAACAATTAAGATGAATTAAGCTTGAATATATTTCACAGCCTCCTTTACTTTAACAATGCCAGAAATCTTAGTAAGAATCCAAATGTTGCCCATATTTTAAACAGCACACTAACCCATAATAGTAAAACATACGGGTACTTGAACTGTTTGTCTGGTAGTGGGACAAAATAAACATCAAAAGATTATATACAAATAAAATTGAGGTGGTATAAATTTGTAGGAGTAGTAACACTATATCATAGTTAGCTCTTAGTTTTAAATTTTTTAGACTAATTCATCCAAAAAACCAAACTAATTTATATATATAAATAATATTTTTTAGATATATTAAGAAGAATTGATAGTAAATTTAATTAATAATATGCATAACATATATTAACTTATTATATGTATGTATAAAAATCATAATCATAATAATTTAATATTAGCTATATATATTTATTTATTTGTAAATTTGTATTAATATGAAATTACAAGCTATATATTTTAAATGATATAACTTATATATTAATCTTATAATATATGATAGTAAAAATCCTACATAACAATATCCTATAATTATTACACTGTAGTAATGTTTCATAATATAAAATGTTTTATATATATAATTGTATAAATATATTATATATATACATATATTTAATTTATATATAAGTATTATTATAACTTATTATAAACTTTATTAGTTACCACCTTAATTTTATAACCTATTGTTTATAATTAGTTATTATTTATACAAACTTTGACATAAAACATTATAACAGATAACTTGTACCATTAATTTCATATATATATATATAATAAAGTAATATTATATATATTTAATTTATATATAAGGATTACTATAACTTATAATAGAATTTATTTATATAATTACACTTAATAATTTTATTAGTTATCACTTTAGTTTTTGTAACATATTATTTATAATTAAATATTATTTATACAAACTCTGATATAAAATATTATAATATTATTATTTTATTTTGTAGATATTAATTTTATTATTTTTGACTTTTTGTTATATTGAATCTTAAATGTTAATTTGATGATTTTTGTAAAGAGACATAATTATGTGAGTGAAAGAATAAATATATGTTTTTTTTAGATTACTTATACCATGTAAGATAATCTGTATTTTCAGTGACTTCAAGAAAACGAGGCTAAAAAGAAGAACAAAGAAGGAGAAGAAGAAAACAGAGTATAAACTCAAGAAAAATCTGGAAATTTCATTGATCAAAAGAAGTGATCTGCTAAGACTCCAAAATACATTTTTATACTTAGATCTTTCCCCAGATATATTCTAGAGAAAGGATAAACCATTCAATAAAATTGGATCAAAGAAAACAGAAACGGTTAAGCAAACAAAATTGATAACAACCAAGTAACTGTAGGCTTAAGAAAAAAAATAACCACAACGACACTCATGAAGAGCGTTTAACAAAGCAGAAAATTAAAGCACTAAAACGACACTGATGGACATCGTTTCTCTTGACCTGGAACCTTCTTCCAACTTTTAGCTTTTGCAGCTGCTCCCTGCCATTCTTCAGCAAATGACTTCTCCAGATTGAGAGTCACTAAAACGACACTGATGGACATCGTTTCTCTTGACTTGGAACCTTCTTCCAACCTTTAGCTTTTGCAGCTGCTCCCTGCCATTCTTCAACAAATGACTTCTCCAGATTGAGAGTCACTTTCTTAACACTCCCCCATGATTTGAAATCTGGAGCACCCTAAGAAGAGTTCTTAGTGTTTCAAACCTCTCCCTGGACAAACCTTTAGTGAATATATCTGCTAACTGAAACTCTGTACTGCAGTGCTTGAGTTCAACCTCCTTTTTATACACAGCTTCTCTAAGAGCATGATATTTTACCTTGATATGCTTGGTTCGACCATGATGGACTGGATTTCTGGCTATTGCAATAGCTGACAGATTATCAACAAAGATCACAGTATTTTTATCTTGTTTGAAACCAAGATCATCTAGTATTTTCCTTAGATTTTATAATTATGAATGAAATTTACAAATTTTAATATTATAATTTATTAAAAAAATTATAATTTTGATCTGTTAGTCTAAAACTAAACTGACCAAATTAATTATATATTTGATCAACTTGATCTTCTTTTATCTTTGGTCAATTTTGATCAATTTTTTAAAAATATTTGATCTACCCAATCTGTCCATTTGCTCACCTTTATAAATTTGGTGTCGTCCTTAATTAGTCTCTCACCATTAATGAGCGATATAACCTGCCTTCAAAACTAGTGCTTTGATCTTTCCACATGGCTGACTTTGTCGCTCCCTCACCACTGTGTGACAATACCCTCGAGAGCTACGACGAGAAACAAGATTTAGACCTCCAAAGGACGCTTGAGAGATATAGAGAAACGCTCCGCAGCTTTCCCATAGGCAAAGGCTGGATGACTGAACATCTAGTTCATTACCAGGGATTCTGGCTTGCCCCTAAAGCTGCCTTGAAAGGTGTGATATGGATCCAAGATCGCTTCAAGGCTCGACCTACTGATATTGTCTTAGCTACATTTCCAAAAACCGGCACCACATGGCTTAGAGCACTTATTTTCGCTACCATAAACCGAACCCGCTATGATTTTTCCAAGCATCCTTTACTCACCACTGGTCCTCATGATTGCTTTCCCTTCTTGGATGCTTACATTTACGAGAATGATCAATCTGTTTCGAATCTCGATGCATCTCCTTCACCACGTCTCCTCTCAACTCACATCCCTTACACTTTGTTACCCGATTCCATGACCAATTCTTCTGGCTGCAGCTTCATTTACATCTGCCGGAACCCCAAAGATGTGCTTGTTTCCAAGTGGCTCTTTATGAACAAGTTGAGGCCCAAAGAACTCCCACCCCTTTCATTACAAGAGGCATTTGAGTTGTTTTGCCAAGGGATATCCCATTATGGACCCTATTGGGACCATGTTTTAGGGTATTGGAACGGGAGCTTAGAAACCCCAACGAAAATCTTGTTCTTGAAGTACGAGGACTTGAAGAAGGAGCCATTGGCTGTTGTTAAGCGGCTAGCTGAATTTCTTGGTCACCCTTTCTCATTAGAGGAAGAGAGCATGGGTGTGATCCAAGAAATAGTAAGGCTGTGCAGTTTTGAGAATTTGAGCAATTTGGAAGTCAATAGAACAAGCGCACAAAAATTCAGCAGAGATATCATAGTTGATAATCGTCATTTTTTCAGAAAGGGTCAAGTCGGAGACTCGGAGAATTATTTGACAGCTGAGATGATAGAACGTCTAGATGAGATAACAGCTGACAAGTTAATTGGTTCTGGATTGATATTTGGTAGCTAATTTCACGATGCACAATTGTGATAAACTATCACTTTATTAGTATTTTTGTTTTTATATTTCATTAGCTCTTTGATACTCTTTGGAAATGAATGAAATTTTCTTCGCCCTGTTTCAATGTTATTGTCTCGCTCACGTAAGTGCATACAATTGGTCCTTCCTCCTGCTAATATATATATATACCAACATTATGGTTTCAATTTTTTTAATTATAAATAGTGATTACGATCATAATTAAATAAATTTTAATATTTTATATATAGTAAATAGTATATTTATATTAATAGAAGAAATCATTAACTAAACCAATATGTTGATTTAAATGCTAATTTTGTTATTTTTTGCTTTTAAAAGCAAAAAGTAGAATATATTATCAGTGAGCCGTTCATATTATTATCTTTACATATAACTATTGTTTGTTGAAGATTTCTATATTATTTCAAGATCATATGAACATATTATCTATCAAATTTGGAATGCGACAAAATAAAAATGAAAAATTTGTTATAAAATACACAATTGCTAATAAGTTCTAAATAATATACACTTTCCAAAAGGAAAGGTCGCACATAGAGAGAATTATTTGACTTCCGTGGTGGCTGTATGCATGAATTTGATTGCGGTTCAGGCTTAAATCTGATTTATCGTAAACTTAGTCAGTCAAAATATCCTGCTTTCTTCAGGAAAGTTGGAGAATTGCAGGAATCATTTGTCAGATGAAATGACACTGATTACACCGGATCACAGAGGGCAGGCAATTTATGGTGCAGAGTTTATCTCTGTTTGCTGTCCCGAAGGTATTCCTTTACATGCCTTGCGTTATAATGTGATCAAACAAATGATTTTCATTCTGAAATTAAGAAATGAATTATTATTTAAGAAAATGGGAACTTAAATGTAATCGTTTGCAAACATATGATTATTCCTTGAGAAGAAATTTTATAATATTAGCATTCAAGGCTAGAAAAGCAATTACATGATCAACATTTCATGCCACCAAATGGCAACAACAACTACATGAACCGCTCCATGTTTCAGAGCGATCTTCCAGCTTTTCAAGGCAAATAAGTTGCAAATAGCTACTACTCATCAATTGCCTACTTTGATGGAGAATCCCATATGGCAATTTCTGAATATCCATCTTCAGTAGCACATGCACGAAACATGCCCGTGGTGTTGAAGGGCATGGTGACTTCTCCAGTGGAAGAGACAGCAACCAGCCCAACATTGCCTGGTGGAACTTGCCCTACAACGTAAGCAGCAGCTTCCTTGAGGGAAACACCTTTGAATTCCATAACAGCAGCAACATCCCTTGCAACAGTACCACGGATTATTAGTTCACCTTTGCCTGTAGCAGAAACAGCACAGAGATGGTTTGCATAAGTCCCTGCACCTATGATTGGTGTGTCCCCAATTCTACCCACCATTTTGTTCACTAGTCCACCAGTAGATGTTGCAGAGGCCAAATTCCCTTCATTATCAACAGCTACACATCCAACAGTGCCTATTTGGCTGTCACCATCACCAATTGCATCATCTTTCTTCACCTCCTTTTGAATTGGTTGTGTGTAATCAATCTGCAGATTCAAACAAAGTAGGAGACCAACAACCCAAACCATTAAGATACTTCATCTGTTAAAAATCAGACTTTGGGCAAGACAAGTTGAATGGTGGGGAAATTACTGCCAGGACATGATACAGGTAGAAAATTACTCTGCTTTTTCTAGTGAAAAAGTCTAATGCCCTACTTTTAAAAGTCATATTTTCTAAATATGGTAAAAGAAATAGACAGTTTTGGTGGTAGCCCAAAAGGATCTGTAATAGCAAAGGCACATTAATGGTAGTAGAACACACTGCAAAGATGGTTGAGGTAATGCAATTTAACACACCAAGACTATTCAAAAATAAAATTCAGTCATCTAGATGGGTAGGGAATATAAGAAAAATACCTGAACTCTATTAGCTTCTTGTGCCTGCTTAAGCCTTTCAATGTTTTCTGGAGTGACAAAATAGCTCGGATCAACAGTCTCAAGACCCTGATCAATGTAAAAGAAAACAGACATATAAAATACTGGTCATAATCATTTAGTAGTCATTCCAAGGGATAAGCACCATATATCGAGTTTGATGTAACAACAGCTGACGAGAGCATCATTATGAGCTCAAATGACATGTTTACCTCCACTCAAATTGGAAAAGATAACAAAGGAAAAAAAAAACAGCATTGTCGATGAACTTGGTTGTGAATCAAGCTTGTAAAGGGGAGGCTACAAGAAGAAGAATAAAACTGACTTATGAGCAGCATATGTTGCCAACGTCCGACAAATTAGAGCCATAAATTCTAACATTTTAAAATCCTTATTTGATTACTTCAGTGTACACTGAAAAAAATACTAAAGGCAAGCAACAAGGAACTAAAGAAATTAACATTCAGATTTTGAGGCAATTTAAGAACAGAACAGAGAGACCTTCAGCCACATGGATGTTAAAAGAGCATTAGCAAATCAAAGTATGCTTGTCACTTACTTGTTCCCTTGCAAAGGCCTCAGCCCCATCAAATGCCAGATAAATATGAGGGGTCTTCTCCATGACTGTCCGTGCAAGGGATATTGCATTAACAACAGTGCTGAGGCCAGAAACAGCTCCACATTTCTTTGTCTTGCCATCCATAATGCAAGCTTCCATCTCCACTGTGCCAGAGGTTGTTAGAACAGATCCCTTGCCCGCATTGAAATGTGGATGGTTTTCCAGTTCACGGACCTATATGTGGCAAAAATCAACAGTAGCATAAAACAAACAGAACATGAATCCAGAAAATTTTAAATTCTACAACAAACAGATTTTTTCTTTTTGTCTATTCAGATAAACATCAAAGAGATATTTAGGTGTCTGAATGCAACAAACAGCAAACACACATCAGTAGCATTGAGATTTTAATTTGTACCCAAGAAACTGCCAAAGATTTAAAGCAATAAAAAGTTAGAAAAAGAAGAAGAATCCATTTCAAGTTGACAAAAAATTAACCTCTTGAAATCTAGTACCTCTGCTTTCTGTGCACTACACTAAACATTAAAGAGAAAGTCATAAGTCATGACGCATATTCCTCAAAGAGGGATTGTTCTAATACCAAGCCAAGTGAAATTTAACCATGCAAAGCTCAATTCAGTTTCCTCATCATAATCTAAACCTTGTACAAATATGTCTATACTTCATATAAAGCTCAGACAATAACTGAGGGAGTAGTAGGTTAATTTTGGTTGTTACTTTTGCTATTTGCTCTTTTGCTTCCTAAACCGTTGTGATAAAGCAAAAAAAAAAGAGAGCAAAACCATAATTTACTGAAAACGAACAAATGACTAAAATATAATGAATCTAACATAATTCTTGTGCATAAAACATAAGACCAGTCATTTTGTTCCCGGAAAGAAAATTAAACATTTACCTTACTAATTCTTGGAAAATATAATTTGCTCTTTTATCAAGACCTTTTTACCTTTTGTCTCTAAAAATAGAAAAACAAGTAACAAAACTAACAAACATTATAGTTCCTTTGTTAACCATTTAACTATTTAACATTCTCCCTGAAGCAAAGCCACTAATCTTAAAGTAGATCGATCATATTTGTTTAACAGCTGCAGAATTTCACAATTGAATGCCCCTCAAATTACCACGATTGTTTGATAAATAAAAAAAATGGTTACGTAGAATCAGAGCATCCAATTATTTGTCAATCTAATTGTATTCCCCAGCCATAGGTCATATTGGAATCTCCATTGGCACCAACACCACGTCACAAAAAAGTAAGAAGCTCTACTTATTTTGGCATAAACCCAGAACACAGATGCAGTCAATGAACAAAAATACTAGATATAGTAATATAAGCATATACCACTAGTTCAACAACGTCCAAGGGGTGCTTATGGGCTTTGAGAGCGGCGATGCCAACGTCAAGGCAGTGGCGGAGGCCGGCCTCACGAGGAAGGCGGCGGTCAGAGGGCAGAGAAAGTGGGATGTCGCCAGCGCCTCCATGAAGAGCTATTGCCCACCCCATATGTGCCTCTCCCTCTTTTCTGTTTCTTCAAGTGTTTTACGTCTAAAACCTACTCCCTCTGACCCACTGCCTCTAGATACTATTGGCTTCGCTCTCTTGGTTTTCTTCTTTTGGTAGTAGTTACATTTTAGACGTGAGAGACTGCACTTCAATTCTAGTTTGAACTACTAGCAAACAAAAAAGAAAGAAAGGAAGAAAGGAAGAAAGGGTGCGTCACTTTGGAGATTCCCGCTTTCTCTTGTTGCTAATTGGTCACGAGCTGAACAAAATTCCACACTTAAATGAGTAGCAGCAGAAAATAGACTTGACATTTGCGAACAGAATTTTCTTGTATTCCGCCTTCCTCATAAAGAGACAAAGTGAGCAAAGATTGTATAAAATGTGTACTTCACCCACCGATGCCATCAACAATAAGTCATTTTCATTACGTTGTTTTAACAAGAAATAGAGTAGTAGTAGTAGTATGGTAGTAAATCATTTTCATTTACATTCCTGTAACAAGAAATAGAGTAGGAGTGGCAGTAGTAGCAGTAGTAGAAAAATATTCTTCCCATAAAAATATGTGTTTAAAAGTGCTTTCAAGGTTCCAATGGTATAGGATAGGAAATCCTGGAAATTGGAACATAAGCCATAAGAGTATTTGATTGATTTGGGATCAGATTCTCTCATTTTAAACGCCAAACAAAACCTGTCCTCTCTCTCCTCTTTTCAGGAACTCCGAGTTGGCACATATGCGCAGGCGGTTGGAACGTCGAGCTTGGAGTTGGAGTTCTGCTATATATGTCGGGACCTCAACTGTCACGTGGCCCATTACCTGCATTTGAGCGTCGGTGCTAATAATGTCCTAATGATACAAAGCGAGTGTTAATAACAGGTTGGAGACCTGCATCGGCCTAATAACTTGTTTGTTCATTTTGATTTTTTCACGGGCCGAAGCTTTTTACTCTTTAGATACTCCAACCCAGCCTTTCCAAGTCTGCTCTTAATGCCAACAATTTTCCATTATCACCAATCTCTGAAACCTAATCTAGTACCAAATATCGAAGCGCCTCGAGGTGGGATTTTTTTATTTCCAGACTGCTGACAATTAAGGTAATTTGGTTACAAAGTTTTTGTATACAGATCTCGATCCATCAACAATGTTAGGATTCTTTAGGGTTCATTAGCTTGCCGCCGCCTTTAACTGAGCTTGATTAAACTATGAAAACCTAGCTCGCTGCGCCGGTCATATATTATTAATCCTATTCAATCCCAGTCCAGCTTTCATGCAAGCTTAGAAAATACAGGTTTAAGCTGGGCACGCGATCAATTTGCCAATTTCAAGCTAGACGCAGATTTCAATGCGCTTTATATATATGCATATACATATGTGCAAGCTTAGAAAATACAGGTTTCAGGTGAGCACGTGATAAATTTACCAATTTCAAGCCAGACGAAGATTTCAATGTGTATGTGTGTGTACTCGCATGTGTTCAAGCCAGACGAAGATTTCAATGTGTATGTGTGTGTACTCGCATGTGTGTGTGTGCGTGTGTATATATATATATATATATATTATTAAAAACTCAACTAAGTTTGATATTTCTAATAAGTCCGACTGAATCTTTGCACTATAATGGTAATGTTTTTAGATAATATAGTTTTATGCATAAAACTTATATTTTATAGATTCACAAGCTTTCAAATCAGAGTTCAGATTGATCAATTAAACAAACCTTATTAAACTTAGCTTTGTTTAATTAGCTAACAATTCAACATAACTGTTCAAATTTATATGTGTGTATATATATATTAAACAAAAAAAAAAAACCTAAAGCAAGCATGAATCAAACCTCTCTCGAGCAAACTGCAAGCAGTTACCACTCACCAGTAGTAACTGCCTACGAAATAGTACAAAAGCAACTAACTGATGACGTAGAAATGAACTGCAAGGTCTTGTTTGAATACGATCTTTTGGATTTCTAAATATAATTAACCCCAGATCTATGTAAGCAAGTTGAGGAAAGAAGCTTAAAACATATATTATATACATAAATATTGTCATAATCAGTGACATAGCAGATCATGATCATCTAAAACGTATGGTGTACAAAAATCAATTCTGATGATGTTGGTCAAGCCTACCTGGTAGTTTCTGGGATAGTGGGGGTTCAAGGATGAAGATCTAACAGGCCACAGGAACCAAGAAACGTAATTCAACATAAAAAATCAGCCCTCCATGATTACGTATGATGTTGAATTGTTTTTCTATCCTCAACAACTCGGTGTGGAATCAGGGTGTCCTTCAAAATATAATTTTTCTGCATCCAAAACACCCTGAACAAACAAGAATTTTTTAGTCACTATCATAAAGCAGCAGGTAGTTAATTAAATCCATGGGTTTGAAGGTAGAACCTTTATAATCATGATGGCTGCATCCTTGTTTATGAGCTCATTATACTCATGACAAGCCAGATTCTGAAATAGACAAGACCTATAAATTACTACAGTGGCAAGACAGAAAGTAAGCAACTAGGTTCTGAGAATTAACACAAACCTGAACACAATTTGGGCAACCTGAGTCTGAGGAGCAGTGGCAACAAGTTAGAAGTTCCAAAGCAGAACACAAAAGCTCTGTGAAATATGGTTGGATCTGTTACATATTCAGATGTTTCCCTATTAGAAATTGCCTAAAACTCAAAATTTATCTCCATAATAATCCAGCTGGTTATAAGCTTGCATACAAACTTTCCATTCCATCAAAAACATATAATTGCTTTATCCCATTGCTGAGCCATCATTTACTGATCTACAATAATGAAGTTTGAAATTGCCTCTAACATACAAGAGCATATATCATTAATGTGAAATTTTATAATGGCCATTCAACCTAAATATAATTCACAATAGGTGAAGAGACTCTTAATATATTTAAGTTACTAGGATACCCCAGATATGGACAACGTGGGATTTATCTTTTATCAGCACTTTAAAAATTCAAAGCTTATTCAGACTTTCAAAAATAAAACTAGTTCAATTAAAATATCACTAATTCAACAAGCCTCAAAGTCTTCAAATATAGATCCAGACCCTTTTTCAGTAGGACTGTGAAGCAAGAATTAAGAGTTACAAGTACTTACCTGTTTTGAGACACCAGTCCCTCCAGGATGCTGATCATACAATAGAATTCTCTCAGGAAAGAAGCGGGTATCATGAGGATTTGGACACTCTGGGGCCAAGTCAGATAAATTGCATCTGATATATCTATATGTCAGGGCATTACAAAAGGCGTCAGGCACAGAACCACCCATGATAATAAGATAAAAGATTAAATAGAGTACCAATGTCTAATGTTTGTTGGTAAAAAAGCCTCAAAAAGGTAAAAAGACTTTTCCGACCTCAACATGTTTACATGTAAGACTTCAATATCGAAAAGATCCTACATGTAAAATACTTACAATGGCACTACATGTAAGACTGCATGACAGGCAGCATGCAGACCTGCACAGAATGAGTACTTCTTCTCCACTACTGTTTTTATGGATTGTGGAACGCTAATCCAAACTGCCTGCATGCATGTGAATCGAGATGAATAAGACATGCTTGTAACCACATACATTATACATATGGCACATCAAGGGATAATGACTTAAAATGATTGTCAAACAACAAATGCAATAAAAAGGCCCTGAACAATGTCCATTGATGCAACTAAGCCCCTGTTCTTTCATTGTACCCAAACAAGTCCTTATCCTTTGATTTGTACTCACACAAGCCCTTAACCCTAACGGATAGTTAACAGCCATCCAACCCAATGCCAGGTGGCACTTTCTGTCCAAGTGACTTGATGACATGGCTACATAGCCCATTCCACATTAGCTGCCACATGGTCATGTCAGCTGCCAGGTGGCTATCATATGCCACATGGACAGAATGCCAATTGGCATTAAGCTTGATGATTGTTAATTTTCCATTAGAATTAAGGGTTTGTGTGCTACAAATCAAAAGATAAGGGCTTGTTTGAGTATAATAAAAGAATACGGGCTTAGTTGCATAAATAGACATAGTTCAGGGGCTTTTTTAGTACTTAAGTCAATTAAAAATGGTTAATAATGCTCCTAATAGAACCTGAGATTCATATGAATATCTAGGCAGCCAAAGATCAACCGTGTCTAAGATTTGTTTGCTTCCTTTACGAATTCGGCGGAAGCCAAACCATGTAGTTGTTACACTGCAAGTATTTGCTTGAGCTGTCGTTCTTGGGAGCTGGTCCTTTGAGACCCTGGCTGGATAGGCCTGAGGAAAAGCAGGACGAATAGCCGGTGAAGCTTTCAACATTCCAATTTCCAACAGGAGCCATGTTGAAAAGGTAATAAAGAGTGCATGCGATATCCTTAAGCAAATTATGCAGTTTCAATTCATTTCAACTGTACATCACACATGAAACACATTATGTACCTTCAATCATTAAAGATTAACTTTCATTGCTTTTTAGTCTATTTCAATGTTAGCCAAATCAGGTTATAAAGTTCTCTCCCCAATCCTACACCTGGTCATACAGCTATTTTCAAATTTCCATAACTTACTGGCAAAGAAAAGTAGGCTTTAATAGCAAATTCAGCCATCTTACAAAAGACAAGTGTAAACATATCAATAAAGTTGATAAAAAGAAAGACATGAGCTCTGAATCAGCTAATTTCCATGTAACATATATTTAATAGCCTGACTTACAATTTTACCACCAATAATATGTATGTCTGTATAATCACGAGTCTTTGTGTAATAGTCCAGAACAGCTTTTTCGCAATAAGCAATTTTTCTTGACAAATCTAAATCCTTCACCAGATAGGTCCTCCCTTGGTGCATGTAAACAGCACCTTCATATACCTGTGCCAAATGAACAATTTATAAAAGAAACCCAAAAAAGACAAAAAAAATAAAATAAAGGGAGATAGAGAAAAGAAGAAAGAAAGAGAATACAGAACATACATGTAGAGGTAATGAGCAACAACTAATAATCTATTATAAAAGAAAACCACACCAGTGTCTAACAATTAAGTTCTAAACAATAAGCAGAAGAGGGGAAAACAAAGAAGTGATACCGAAAAAATTGGAAGAGAAAAATAGACAGTGAATAGAGGAATAAAACAAAGAGTGGAAAGGCAAATCAGAGGGAAAGGGGGAGAAACAGAGAAATCTAGGGAGAGGAAGGAAATGAGGAAAAAGAGAGGGACAATCTTGACAATTTCTTTAACAACAATTCTCAATAGCTAAATTCAACATCAACATAAATTACTGAAGACTGAAAATAAAGTAAGTACACATAAACAACTTCCTACCCAAGCACCGGGTAAATAAGTCTAATTCATTGAAATAACCAAAACACCTTAAAATATATGTAAATTACAATTGACACTTAAAATATATATATAATCAATAAACTAAATATCTTAATCTTTAAATTTGTGATCTTGTCATGCATCAAGAAGTTACACCTGAAAGAAAGCCCTGCTTTCCTCAATCTCTTCTAGGGTTTCATTCAGTTGTGTATCTATGACTATGTATCTCTCTGCCTCTATTGCTCGTATGCTGATTGAACGTGAAGGCATTTTCTGAAAGAAAAAATATAAGGAAGTATTTAATCCTTAGTAAGTGAGAAGCAAATAAGCAATCAAACCTAAACAGTTAAATTGTTACCTCGTGCCCAATGTAACTCCATATTTTAGCCAAAGGATCACTTGAATGATCGGAAATTAAGTATCCTCTACTTTTAAGAGCAGTTATGGCACTGTTCAGACCAGACCCAAAATATTTCTCATCATAAAGCAAACTCAACGGGTGTTCAAGAGCTGCACAAACCAGATGCTGTTCAAGCACCTGAATGAATAGAGCATCTAAGCACAGATTTGCCAATTTGCTGGAACCTATTAGATAAAGTGATATAGGGGATATCTCCATCATAGAAAACCTAATACCTGCTGGTTTTGACTGTCAATATGACAACATTCAATTGGACTCCTGAATAATTTCTCAGGGAATTTCATAAAGTATTGATCAAGAGGTCCTTCAAATGCAACATAAACAGCAAGAGATGGCCTTTCTCTTCTGCCAGACCTACCAGCCTGTTGCCATAGGCTATGTTCAGAAGAGAAAACCCCCAATTAGAAATTATGAAAATAACACTAATATAGACAGCAGGATAAAGAATTTGCACCATACCTTGCAATACTACCAGGAAAACCTAAATGCAGAGTTACATCAATGTGTCCAACATCAATTCCCAATTCAAGTGCATTTGTTGCAGCGATACCACAAAGCTTTCCACCAAAAAATTCACTCTCTATTTTCCTCCGATCCTGCTCTACAGTCAACAAATATTAAAATATAAAAAATCATGCATTAAAAGTAGGTTTTGCACATGATTAACTCATGTTTTCAAACAAAAGGCCCAAAATGTAAACATCCAGTGCTGGCAATACTCCATTAGGCTATTAAGAATGCTAAATGAATGAAAATACCAAAATGAAACACATTTAATTGGAACAATTAATACAGGAGTGTCACTAAAAGAACAATTAAGAAAACTAGGAAAACTGTTTAAATAAATTAATAAACTTTCACCAATCTTTAAGGAACCAACAAGGACAAGACTTGAGTAGGATAATAATCTTTGCCTTTGGACAAGAAACCATGTCACACATCCAAACCAAGACTTCATAATGGAAGGTCATGTTAGACATCCATCTTTAAGAGGGTTGAAGGGGTGGAAAAATTTAGGAAACACAAAACAGAATTCACTGAGGCAAGAGGTTGTAACTTAGGCATGTCACTGACACCATAACCAAAATTTATTGACAGTAAATGACAACAAAAACAACTGACCTCAGCAACATAGCCAGCACGATAGGCACTTATGGAATTGACAAGGTGGGGAGCTGTCTCTTCAAGAATTTCACGCCTAACACAATAATAGATATTTGATATAGTTATACACTGTTTTCTTGCCTAGCATAAATGCTTGAAGAATGACTAGTACAGGCCCGCAATCATGATGTCAGACATACGTATAACATAAAACAAGCTCACAAAGTTTACGCGATCCACAAAAAGCAATACAACGAAGTCCATGCTGAACCATTTCCGCAAAAAGGTATGAAACCTCTGAAATTGGGCTGAAGAGCAAGAAAGATAAAGATAGTTATGATATGCCAAATGAATAACAACTTAGGACCCCCAAATATCATTCTTTTCAATGAAGAGGGAAGATTATTCTCATCATACCTCAAACTCTTATCTGAAGCATTTCTATCATCTATGCCATAGTCACTTTTATCCAGCTCCTGTAAGCTAACAGTGTCAGTAGGTATATCATATAAGCTGCTCAAGCAGTAGCTCAATAGAAAAGACAACAATATTTACAAAAACACCCACATTTCTCAGACATAGAGCAGGATTCCAGAGAACAAAAAGCTTTTCAGAAGAAGGACTTCCATCATTTTCAATCAGCTCTAATGTTGACAGATTTGCAAGCTCCTGAAGCATCACAAAAATTATGTTCAAATCCAAAAAAAACAATTATAAAGGTAACTGACTAGAGCAATCCAATGGAATAAATTAAAACACTTGGGAGAGCTACTATAAACCTCAAATCTAAGTACCAAAATGTGAAAATAGTTAAAATTTTAAATATCCTGAAAATTCAGGCCAGACCATGAGGCAAGCTACATACAAACAAATCCAACAATCTGGCAAAGTAACTCAACTGGCAAATAGTCACCCTTCAATTATGGTGGTTCTTTTTCTGAAAAAGCGGGAAAATAGATATCTGGGAAAGAAGTAGAGGTGGGATGGATGTCTGAAGCACCACCAGAATACAACTCATGACAGAATACACACAGTAATAGAAGCAAAAGCAAATTAAGAGATTACTCAATAGAAATCTTACCATACAGTGCTCACGAGGATTGGCAGAAGTTGCCGTGGAGAAAACAAAAGAAGGATCGCCACCATACACTAAAGAACCCACCTCACCGAGTCAAGAAAAGACAAAAGGATATGATAATAGGAATTTCCTAAATCTTACTTAGTACCATGAGAGCAAAGCCTGCGAAGTCTTCTTAGTATAAGGGCAGTATGGCATCCAAAAGCTCCCTTATAAGTATGAGCTTCATCGACCACTACAAAACTTTACAATAAGAAGATAGAAAGAACTTTGGTGATCACAACCACAAATGATGACTAGGAATATCACAAACAAAGGCCACAAATTGAATCAAACATTGACCAAAAAGAAATAACCAAAGTGAACTATTCCATAACTAGTAAAAGTAAAGATTGTGTTCTGATGAATCTGACCTAAGATTTGATAGTATTCGACTAAATTGTCTATGTAATGGAAGGATTGTCATGTGTAACATATCAGGATTTGTGATCAACTGCAAGCAAAATGACAGGGATTTCAGATAAAAGATGGCTAGATAGCCAACTGGGATGGGGAATGGGAAAAACTATACATTTGTTACAGCCAACACTTTCAATAAAATACCAGTCTAGCATTGTCTCGAAGCCATGTCCTTTCTTTCTGAGAAGTGTCACCATCATATACGCCAATATTTATGCTACAATCAAATCCATTTATTATAGCTAGCAAAGCTCTTAGTTGATCTTGAGCTAAGGCCTGCATCAGAGAACAATTTGTCTAATAGAGATACTGCTCATGCACAATGAACATAAAATCAAAATGCCTAACTGCAACAAACCTTTGTGGGAAACAAGTAAAGCGCACATGATGACAAATCATGGGACAATGCCTCCAACACTGGTAGATTATAGCACACAGATTTCCCACTAGATGTCATTGTTGCTACAACAACATTCTTCCCAGAAAGGGAAGCCATTATTGACTCTGCCTGTACAGACAATGAGGGTTCAAACACATGCAAGATCTATTGCCTTTAAAAAGATAGACATAGAGGAAAGCATCCATACCTGGTGGCTGTACAATTTATTAATGCCAATACTTTGAAGGGCAGATTTTGTATTGTCCGAGAGTTCTCTAGGGATCTCCACATAGGAAGCTTTCCTAGCACCAATATTTTCGACATGAACCATCTGCATCAGTCATACATCAAGAGTTAAGTGTTAGGAAAATTATTTCAAATAAGATATGCTAAAATGCTAGCATGTTAGGGCATTAGGTAGTGATGGCATAAGACATATGCATGATTCCACAGGAGTTTCTGAGAAAATAAATCCAGTATGTTTTTACAGCAGCTTTCCAACTAGTTCCTATGAAATTCAATAGGAGTAAATTTTCTTTCCTCGAACCCAAACTAAGTGTAGAAAAAACCTGTCTATCCAATCCAATGCTCTTCCTGAGATGCTCGACCATTTCTGCTGGTAGCAATTGGCTTGTATCCTGCTAAGTCACTAAGGTGTTACAATGATATAGGCCCCTTTGACTTCAAAAGCTGTCTTATAACATTAATAACAAAAAGGTTAAGGAAAGAGCCCACATAGTGAATTCTAAATGTGGCCTTCTTTCTTAGCAGAAAAGATTTCAAAATCCCTAACAAATAATAACCTCTTATGCTTATATAACATAGAGCTAAAGAAACTATGATAGTCAAACAGCATGAATAGAGAAATTATCATATGTAATTTAAGTATTTGACATACCATTTAACTCCAATATGGCATAGAATACTATTCCAATAAGTTTAAGGGGAAAATATCTAAAGTCTCTTTTTTATTTTTCCTTCTTTTCCTGTATTTATCTTATGCACAGATAAGATTATATCTTCAAAAAGCACCTTAACCATTTACTAAGAGAGAATATACACATACATGACATCGTCTTTTGACTGAATGAGACTTTGAAGCAGAGGACCAGCTTCTCCTCGCCCGTTTTGTTTCATTTCTTTCTGAAACCTTATCACCTTCCTTCCAAAATATGAGCAAATCCTCTAAGGAAAATGATGTCAGATTCTCATATTTCTGTTTAGACTGCACAAAAGAAAATATAATTATTCAGCAATTCATAATAGGAAAAAGAGTTAAATGCCTACAACTGGTAGCATGCCATAAGGTAAAACAAACATTATGCAGGGGTGGTCAAGAAAATGAATTTAGGCCAACCAATTACATGAAACTTCTTCAAGACTATCCCCAAGAAAAATAATGATATTTTCCCATTGAATATGTAAAATGAAAATTGTAGAACTTGTTCCAGTATACCAGTTATGATCTTGAAGCACATAATTTTTGCAAATGATTCATAACTTTTCAATAATAAAATCCAGTGGTTGAAAAAATAGCATATACACATATTAAAGCTTCCCTTGGCCCAAAATAGAAAATCCTGTCATTCATATTATCTGTTATTTGGGAGCAGCTGACAAAAATCTGAGCCTGGATGGATCAAACTCAGCTCTTGGTTTTGGGTTAAGTTGTGAGTTATGATAGGAACAGAAGATAATTTGGAAACGTTTGACAATTAATAGAAACAACAACACTGACTGCCCACAGAAAGTGAGGAGATGGCAAAAGAGCTCATGAAATCACTCCAATATACAAGTCCTTGTAGAGTTCAAACATCCTAAGAATCAATAGAATCTTGATGTAAAAAAATGTATGCATGCTATGGAGTAACAATGCAGGATTGGAAGCAGGAAATACTACCATTAACAACTTGATAGTCTCCCACAAGCTAGTTTTGAATGACCTTTCCCATTTCTTCATTATGCTAAAGATCTTTGAAAGAGACAAGCAACTTTTACCTGTGAACAGGAAAGTTGAACCAGTTCAAAAAATTATACTTGCTTGGAAGCTTATCTAAAATTAACTTAAAAAAACGGAAGGAAATGTATATATCTTCAATAATACCAGCTCCGAGTTTGTTGTCAACTTTGTCTCCCTCCTTTGTTGAAGTTAGGGTGATCACAAGTGCATCACCAAAATTTTTAGGCTCCATATCATTATTTACAAAACATACCACCTGAGTAGGCACAATCAAACACTTCACTCAAGCAGACGAAACAGAGAATCTACAAGAGCACTAATTGACAGGTGAAAAACTAAAACTGCTTTTAGAACATTGTCCTAGAAAGTTAAGGGACAACAGCTGAATCAAAGGAATTCAATATGATGAAGAAACACTATAATTTGCAGCAATCTAACCATCTAGAGAAACCTAAGTAGAAAGGACTTGTGATATAAAAGCACATATGATGAATATTGCAGTATGCGTTATATCACAAGTCACTAACACCCAATGCTCAGAGATAGGCTTATTATCAGCTGGAAACTTAAGCAGGAGGTGTTTATTAGTATCATAGAAAGTAACGAACCTTGGGACAAAGAACAGAAAGACACTCTATGTCCTCCATACAAACGCCAAGCCCAAATTTCTTTAAATGCTCCAGCACTTCCTTCAAACAAGCTGAAGTCATTCTCTCCGTTCGCAGCTGAAGAAAAGCAGACAAAATGCTTAAGAAAGCAAACGCCTCCACAATTTTCTTCAACCACACAGGACACAAACACGAAGCCTGTTCATCACGACTCCGAAGTTTGGCCTCACTTAACAACATACATTTCCCTGAATAAGGACTTGACAAACAATTTACCGACTGCAAAACCTCAACAAACTTCTCACAATTCTTTTCCTCAAACAAATCCCCATCAGAAGTCCGCAATACATTCCATAAAAAGTCATAAGCACGCCCCTCTTTTTTCTCATCCCTGTCAATTGTCACTCCTTGTCTTCGTTTACTCTTAAAATAAACATTATTATTATTACTAGTATCTTCACTAAAATTTCCTGATTCGTCCCGTAAAGATGAGAATTCTTGCATCATATCAGAGTAAGTAGAATCTGCAAAGCTTGTGGCAGTGCTTGCATTGTTGGAAAAACAAGGGTTTTCAATTCGAGGCTTGTCTTTCTTTGTAAATGGAATCAAAACAAAGAATTCACCGGACCGAATCGAGAGACTGCTCACTTTGCTTTGCAAGTTCAATTTAGTACCCTGAAACAAAACAATTTGGGGGAAAAACATTAAATTAATGTGTTGTGAGAATAAGAAATGTTTGAAATGTTCAATTTTGTTGCTTTTTACCTTGAAAAAGAGGTGGAAATTGGGAGAAGAAGAGGCCGGAGGAAAAGAGAGTTTCAATAGAAGCTTGAGATCGTTAATTGTTTTTTCTGGCGATGTGGTTATGACGGTGGATTCATCGCTCAGTGTTCGGACTAGGATTTCCATCATTAGTTTCTATTTCTTTCTCTCAAGCTTCCAATTTTCATCATCTGGAACAGTTGGGAAAGTCAAGGGGTTATGTTTTTCGGGACTCGCGACAATTTTACATATATATATATGGCGGCGGCGGGGGCTTTGGCGGGGATTCTGTTTTATTTTGACAAATTTGGAATTTAGTCCCTCCACTATAAGAAAATGCTGGATTTAACCCATGTATTATAATTTTATATAACTTAAGTTCTTCTACTTTGAAAATTTGTTACTGTCAACTCAATTGCTAACACCGTTACAATTTTAACATTAATCAGGCTAATGTGCTGCTCAGTGAAACTTTTCACCCTTTTTATGCTACATATCTAAACCTAAATTCAAAACTCAAACCTTCATTTGCTTCTCTTCTTTCTTGTTTCCTCTCTTTTCTTATAGAATAAGGATTAAATTCAGAATTTGACCTTAAATATTTTTATTTTTTTTTTCTTTTCGTGGCTTGCAATAACAAAAGACCAAGAGTGTCATTAGGTAAAATTCAGTTGATATGGTGCGACACTGAATTTCAAATATCCAAAGCTATGGTCTTCAAATATAATTCCCGTAATTCTTTTTTTAAAAAAAAAAATCTACTAATTGTTTATAAGATTTAATAAAATGTATATATGTAACATCATTTTCTTTATTTTTATTACAATTTTGTAATAAGTGATCCTTAAAATACATTTAGTTTGATTAGATTATAATTGATTGATTAAAAAATGTGTAATTTTATATTACGTTTAAATATTTAATTCATTAATTGATATATTATCCTCTTACTTAAAAAATAAAATTTGAATCTTTTCTCTCAATTATAAAAAAAATACATATATATAAATTCTTAAAAATGTTTCAAAAATAAATATAGATATCTAATTTTGTTTGAAATCATTTAATGTGAATTAATTTTAAAATTTTTATTTAAACAGTGAGAGAGAAGAAAGAAACCAAAATTATTTAAATTGAAATAAATAATTTAAAAAATATTATTATCAAGTCATATAAAAAATATTTAAAAAAATTAAAATTATAATAAAAATAATTTTTGAAGTGAGCTTCACAATTTCCTCTTTACACTCTCATTTGGCGGGTCAGTCCCCATAAATGACAACCATACCCGAAGAAGCCTCCACGGCTGGAGCCTGGACAGGCGGACTGATGGTGACACTGGTGGTGGCAACCAGCGCGGACCCGGCCTCAATCGGGCCAGCCTCTTCTCTGTTAGCCATGCCCGGCTGGCACCCTGGCCCCTCCCTCCAGGTTCAATCAACCCCCCTCTATTTCCATTCTCTTCTCTGAATATTCACAGACAAGAAAAACTACCCAATCTATGCCCTAATCTTGCATTTGTTGTCTAATATCGAATTTAGGATGCAGCGAGTTATATCAACAAGGAAGTAAGGCTAATAAAACTCGACAAACGACTTGTCGTGGAGAACCATTTGGACAAGCGTTGGGAGGAAGCCACCGGCGAGACTGTTGACGACGTCGTCTTTCTCAGCAAGCATGTCGCTTCCTCTAATAGACCTGCCCTTACCATTCACCCCATCGGTATTCAATTTTTTTTTTATTGCTACAACTTCTGTTTCTACGTTGTTATTAGTAGTATATTTTTTCCCTAAACTTGTATACTGTTTTAGGCACGCCGCACGTGCGTGAGGGTGAGGCTTTGTCTGCCGGCGGAAAGCCAGGATGGGCTGCACCACCGAACCCACGGATAGGCCGTGGTTTAGACTCTTGAAAAACATTGCTCATTCACATAATTTAATTCCTGAATTTGAGGTAATCCAGTGCAAGAACTTGTAAAAGTTTATATTAATTGATGTATTGTTAAGTGAACAATTCTATACACTGTTATAGTAAATTATAGCTCGCCTTCTAGTCCAAGATTTTTTTCAAATCTTTATTACTAGTAACTTGTGGTTTATTGATAATATAAAAACTTGTGGTTTATTGATGATATAAAAGTTATACACTTACAGTCTATTTGTGATCTATATTTTTTGACTTGTGAATTACTTGGAATATTATTGCAGATATTATGAATATGTATAGATAAATAGGTTAAATTGTTTCTTTTATGTTGTTTTTAGTATATTTTATCATAATGTAGGTCACATTGGAGGCTACTCATCATGGTCCTGAAATCAATTCACCGACTATGTTTGTGGAAATTGGTAAAATCTTAATCACTGCTTGTGTTACTTTCAATGATTCTATGATTTTTCTGTTTTTAATTGTTATTGCTGTTGCTCTTTTTTCACTCGGTTTTGAAACTTGCATTTCTGTTTTTTATTAGGTAGTACAGAAGAATATTGGAAGAGACAGGATGCTGCACAAGCCGTTGCTTTAGTGGGTATCTATTTGTGAGCATAGTCAAATTACCTTACATTAATTTATGCCTGATTATATAAAGAAAATCTAATTTGATTGAGATTTTGTAAAGACAACCTGTTTGAAACATAATTGTTTAAAATCCCAATAATTCTCTCTATTTAATCAAATTGACTTCAATCAAGCATTAGCAAATGTAATGCAACCGTTTTATAAAAGCCAAATAGTTGATTGAATTCTCTGTACAAACTAAATGCTGCCTTTCTCACTACTTAAGTCTGCATATTTACCATACTTATCATATCTCTTCAATATGATCATGAGGGCACTTGTGCACCCTCATCAGCATGAACTGCATGAGCATGTATTGTATACATAATTGAGGTTACCAGAAGGAACTTCATTTGACTATATCCAGCATGTCAGCAGTCACCCTTGTTTGTCTTCTGATCATCTCATGCATTTAACTTTGAAAACTAACCTTCTTCTTTTCCTATAGCATGTACTTCTTTTCCTTTCACTGTCTTTGAACTAGTGTCAATTTGGAATGCTAATGTACATGTGATGGTGACATCAAGTAATTAAAGATGTTTGTTCATTTTCCGAATGAATTTGAACAATATGGTATTTGAAGTTAGTGTGGGAAGGACTGGGTCTTGGAGGAAGAACTGCAGTTGGAGACTGGAGCAGGTATGGTCTTGCCAACCATTTACCTGCTTTGTTGTGAGGAGCTGCCCGATTCGAATAATAATAGGGGACATTTTCTTTTTGAAAAATAACCTCAGCTCATCAATTTATTATGGCTCTCTCTCTCTCTCTCTCTGCTGCTTAGTCATTAAATAAATGAAACGCAAGGAAATCTAACCCCAGTTAATGGCTTTTCTAAAATCATCATCATTTTGTGTGTTTCGTGATTGATTTGCTTTGGAAGATTTCATGACATTGACATCATTGTATGAAATCTTCTTTCTATTTTGTGCTGTCTATATTTTAGTTTATAAATAATGAGAGAACTTCGTATTGTAGATAAAAACTATGGGAGCAATCCTTGGTAAAACAATGACATTGAAGTCAGACTGACATATGGGATTGAAATTAAAAGGACATAGTGGAAGAAGTCAAAGAAATAGATGGAAAAAAACCTTTTGCTTTTTCATTCTACCTAAACTTTTACAGCAGTTTGATCTCAATAAAATATTATAATAGTTTCTGAAACTCACTTACTTTTGCCCCTGTTCATTAAAGAATATAATGATGCAGGGACAATGATGGAAACAAAATCCTTCTTGGCATAGGTGGTGGTCATTATGTACCCAGGCATATGGATGTTGTGCAGTAAGTTACAACACAAGCTTCTGGGACCCTCTATGCTAGATTTAATTTTCATTTTGTTACGCATTGAGAAATTGGATTCCTAAAGTACTGTTTATGATTTTGACAAGTAGCACTTGGTATAAAAATTCTGATATAAGCCCAATTTTGAACCTGTTTGGATTTTTTGACATAAAACCTATATGCCAAACTTTGCGCTCTTAATTATTCTCATAAAATTTTTAGGAAAGATGGCGTTTGGGCAGGACATCTGCTGCCTGGCTATTCTCTGTTGATGGAAGATCCTGGAGAAGCGAAAGTACCAATGAATTCAGTGGGTGTTGGTGGAACATGGAGAGAAACAATCAAAGTTGCATTCAAGACCACCAAATTGGCTTTTCCTGGAGAAGAAGTTCTAGCCCATCTTGATCACAAGTTAGTCACTGGTGTTATAGAATTTTTTGTTTGAACTTAATATGATATACACTGTTAATAGAATCTACCTTAAATTTCTAACAGAAAAGAGAGGTGAAAAAACAAGGCTACCTCACTATCATATCCATGTTTCAAAGAAACGTACATCTGGACTCATAGCAAGAGTTCGTAAATTTATCATAATTTCTGGCTTATTGTCACAGAAGATTTTCTCAATCAAACTGTGCACTGATGCTTTTGATCATTGAGAACTTACTACTTATGGAGTAACTCTTGGGGCAAACGTCACCCTAATGACTGAAGTATAAATTGTGCTAATGTATGTTTATGCATTAAGTCGTACTCTTGCCAGGGTATAAAGGACAAGTTCTCTGATGGGATCAGCGTGTGAAATATTCAGTTTAAGCTGGTTCTTCAAAACAATTGTGATCTTCAATTTGCAGTAAGATATGGAAAAAGGATATTTAATTCGGTTTAGCAAAGTAAAGATTTCAGGGTCATTCAAGAACATCACTTGTTTGATATTAGGAATTTTGTTTCTTATTTTGAACATGCATGTGGGGATATTTTATGTTGTCGCCACCTATAACCACCATGTAAGCCACGAGCCAAGCTCCAGTCATACCAATCAAAGGTAAAGTGTATGAGCACGTTCGTTTGATTCAACAGATGCTGAGTTGTTTAGGGGAAGATGGTTTCACATTGATTTTATATCATCTCTGGACTCTAGTTTTCGAGTCCAAAAGAGGAGGAAAGAAAAAACTAATACTGCTACTTTTTAGTGATATCAGGAGTTTCAAGAGTTGGCAGAGAAATGCCGTTAAAGGGTTCTTTGCAGAGCAGAACATAAAGATTGGCAAACCCGGCGACTTCTGTCCCTTTTAAATGCGGCCTATGGTTGACCGTTGTAAAAATAGGTTTTTCCTGTCAAAGCACTTAAAAATTACAGCCTAGGGCAATATAAAAGTCTTTGAATTAACAGTGGATTTAGAGTTAATTCTATTTTTCGACTGTACAGAGTGCTTTGTCAAACTACGATGCAATTGTTTTCTTTTATGAAAGTGACATAAGTCGATATATTATTGGCCTAAATGCTCACATCTTGAGGGGCTTCGCAGGTTAAAATCCAATACCTTTTTGGCAAAATGGGAATTTTGGGGTGGACGATGTGTTTGTTAAGATGTTTCAACTGTAAAGATTTCTTCTCCTACCGAAACACTAGTCTAAGCCCGTAAAAATAGACTTTTCAGCAAACGTGATTCTTGGTTTTGTTCTAGATTTGTCCTTGTCTACCGTGGCTTTTTCGGTTTGAAATCACGAAGAAAAATGGATGCAAAGGAGGTTTCCTCCCAAGAAACTCTCTACCTGCTCCAAAGCCCAGGGGTCTAATCTTCATTGGCTTTTTGGCAAGTAGCAGAAAGAATATTGAATTAGGCATCCTAAACGTGTCTGACAGCTTTTTCCATTCTACTTTGAAAATCAGGGCAAAGCTTCAGTCAACTAGGTAGGCCACTCCATTTTATAAGGCATCTTCCTTCTCCCTAGAGTTGCACGAGTAAGGCATTTATCTTGGGTGGTAAGCATGGCCTATGCAAGCAAATTTTTGCTTCTCATAGCGTTGGTTGCAGCTGTTTACAACACAGATGCCGTGAAGCAGAAGGTGACTCGCTTCCAATTCTACATGCATGATATCGTTGGAGGCCCAGAGCCAACCGCTGTCAGGGTCGCTGGCCGCTCCAACTTCACCGGTCAAGACCCGATCGCAGCCACGTTTGGGTCCATTTTCATGATGGACAACCCTCTGACGGTCACCCCAAACATAAACTCAACACTAGTTGGGCGCGCTCAGGGGATGTATGCTATGTCATCACAACAAAAGGAGTTCAGCCTTCTTATGACCCTTACTTACGCCTTTACTAGCGGACCTTATAACGGTAGCACCTTCAGCGTCCTCGGCCGCAATCCAGTAATGAATGAAGTAAGAGAAATGCCGGTGGTTGGAGGCACCGGAAAGTTTAGGCTGGCTCGTGGATATTGCCTTGCCAGGTCCTACTCAATGAAAGAAATGGATGCAGTGATCGGATATAATGTGACATTGCTACACTAGTAGCCACGTGAATATGATTGTAAGAGTAGAGTATTGGAATTTTGGATGGGAGATTTTCAGTCCAAATCTTTGTAACAGTTTCTTTTATTATTTGTTAAAATAAAGGGAATAGTAAAAAGTTGAAATATTTGTTAGCCATAATTAAGACAGGTTGCCAACTATACTATTACCTCCACAAATTTCTCTCCTTTTTTACCATAACCGACCCTTCTAGTCATCATCATGCCCTCGCACTGTAACTCCCTTATTCATTCCATGCATTTCTCTAATTTTCAAATTCAAATGGTCATTTCCCTCTTCCAATTCCACCTCTATCTCTCCCCCTCTCAAACTACTGTTACAGAAGCATAGGAAAGACAGCAAGGAAGATAAAAAGGACAAAAAGAATGTCCACACCATGGACGCTGACAAGGTTTGTTAGATGGAGAGTAAGGGATTGGGCTTCATGTTTCTTGGCTTGCCGGTTCCCTTTAGGTAAAACACACGACAAAAACCTGGTTAGCTTTTAATCCATTTTTCCTTTTCAAAACTCGCGAAAGTTTTTATATACCATTTTCAGGAGGCTTGAAGCTATTGTAGTAAACCTTACCATATAAAATTTTTCTATAGAATGATAAGACATGCATCACAATCTTGCACGATGGTATACTTGGAATCTTGGTGACCATCAAAGTTTATTAACATTGCCCAATTTTCTTGTCCCATTATCTGTGTTGATTTTATATATATATTATATATATATATATATAATATGTGTGTGTATTAAATTTGCAGAAGAAGAAACAGAGACACATCGCTCTTCATCGCCTCAACTGCCAATCAGAAACATGGTTTTCGAAACCAAGGAACACACCGGAGATAAGAAGAGTAACAAAAGACTGTCACGGCAAAACAGATGCACCAAGGATAGACAGCTAAACCTGAGTCCAGCAGTGCCTAGGAATACTGCTTCAGTAGAAAATGGGAGTGACAACTCAAGCTGGGCACGTTTTTCTGATGAAGAATATATAGTCTTCTGCTTTAGAGAAGATGGAGCCTTTGATATTGTGAAGGATAGCAAATCAGAAGATTCCAATCACTCCAGTAGAAGTTCATGGCCTGTTAATCGAAAGGTTTAACCATGCGATTGTAATTTTTTTTCTTTCTTTCTTTTGGCTGGCTTTTCCCCTTGTTCAACATGACCAAATTACAATTTGGGTTAATGTTTCCTTTGTCTGCTTTTTGGTTGGGAACAGCTTAATTATGCTGAGGAAGCAGAAAGAGATAAGCAAAGCAGCGATGAGGGAAGATCAAATGAAGATGGAAATGAGGAAGAGATCATTCCTGCTATAGAGGTGAGGCTGTGTAGCTATATTCTGAGTGGACATACGAGTTTTTACACCAAAATACAATGTTGGAATCTAAGTTCTCATGTTTTCTCTGTTGAATATCCGTTTGCAATTATTGTGACTTATCTGCAAATTAAAATCTTGGAGACGTACAAATTAATGAAACAGTGACACAACATAGAACAGTAACTTGTGAAAAATAACATGCTAATATATACTTAGTAGAAAGGCAAGGCCATATCCTCTATTGCGTAGCAGTTGAGAGTGTTGTCCTTGGAGGAATTTTCAAAGGTGGCATTTCGCTTACTATTTAGGGTGACGGAGAAGGGAGCAGCATCTGCTTGGAGGTAGAGTTAGCTTCAGGTGGCATAAGGAGAAGACATTACCAGGTAGAGGAGACACCTAACCGCGGGATGGTTTCTGTTGAATCAAGTGACTCTAACCAATCTGATGGCAGCACGGGATCATTTGCCTTTCCTGTGTAAGTTGAGGAGAAGTTCGATTCATTGATTGTAAGTTCAATAACTTTCTGGTCCTCGAAGCTTATGGTTTGATCTTTGATGAATGCTGCTGTTGCAGGCTGGGATGGGAGTGGATGGGAAGTCCAGTGCAAATGCCGAAATCTGATGGCAGGAACCCAAGGAAGAACAAGGCCCTCTCAGTGCGTTTTCAATGTTTCAGATTCTGATTGTCCTTGTGTCTTGTCTCAATCTATGAAGATAGTAGCCATGTTTATCATTCTTTTAATAATAACTACATCTGATCTAGCGTTATAACACCCTTCCTCTCCCTCCCCCTTCCCGCTGGTTTTGCTCCAACAAGTAATTCTCTCGTGTCTACGTCCTTCCGCCATCTTGGTGTTTCCTTTTGCATACTATTTTTTATTACGCAATGAGAAGTAACCTGAAACAAACTTATAAAATCAAGACTCGAATTCTAAGGGCTAGGACACAGAATTGGTGTTTTTCACTCAATTAGATGCCTATTTGAACAGGCCTTTTGGTCTACTTGAGCCGGTTCCTTGTAAGACCTGGGTTCAAAATAAAGAAATTGATGTTCTTTCCTTGCTACTTTTCATCCGGGTTAACAAAAATTGGTGGGGGTGGCTTGACAACTTTCGATTGAGGCACTTGAAAATCAAAATGAACATCCCAAGTTCTGATCCTCCTCCCAAGTGCAAACAAAACCTTTCTGCAAGTAGACGGGTGAGAGAAATATGAAGATTTAAGTTATGCCAGAAGTTGCACCTACTGCAGCCAAATGGAGAGGCAGCCATAGTAATTAGGGAAGTTTCTTTGCCGGCCTTTTAATGAGAGCAATAATAAGTGTTCAATACGTACTGTAGCCAAACATCAAACGAGAGAGTATATTCCAGTTTTAAATATAAAACAAGTGCAAAAATTGGATGCCAAACAATTGAAAATAAAAAGCCATATAAACATACAAGAATGGCATGCAATAAGTAAGGAAAAGGATACAGAAGCAGCCATCAAAAAAAAAAAAAAGGGAAGTGAAGGGGTAGATGAGTTACAGTAAATAAATGCTACAGCGTGAAACTGATAATACCAATACATCAATGAGCTCGTGTGAAATGCTTCAAGCTTATGAACTGATTATATTGCTTTCTTCCAAACATTCTGATCTGAAAAGAAATGATTGAAGATATAACCTTGCACTGGCTGCAGCAGCAAGGGATTCTTCATCTTGCTTCTCTTTGGCAGCAGCAAGAGCAGTAACATAAGCTTGCCTTGCTTCTTCCATTTTCTGTATCTCATTGTCATCTGCATCATCCTGCTTTACACCAAAGTGGATGTTTCATGATTAAACATGGCAAACAATGGTTCCACAAAGCAATGATCTTTGTTAAAACAAATCAACAATAGCCTAAATACAAATACTTTTACTTTCAACTCTGTCTTATGGCAAATCCAAACGAATGAAGAGCCATGAATAGAAACAGAAAAGGTTATGCGACACAAGCCCTTATAAATGATATTGGCAATTAATGCAAGACAACATATATTTGGACTTCTATTCCCTTCTACCATATAAACCATTTGATCTTTTTGAACAGTGCAATAGGAAAAGTCATATTAAAACAATTTGATAATAGGCAGAGGATAGAGAGCTTACTATATAAGGGAGATGATCCAAATGGTACGAAGCTACATCATAATCTTCAGCATGTTTAGTGGAGGTATTCTTTGTCAAACCATTTAATAACAGCATAAATGATGAAAATTCTCCTTGCATCGAGTCTATATCATTTTGCAGCTTCTCCACCTTCTGCTTAGATGTCATTGCTTCCCACTGTGTCTTCTCCAAGGCAGCCTGCTTGTCTGCAAGCTTAATCTGGGGAAAAGCATATTTATCAATAATGATCTGGGATAATTTCACAACTAACAATTGAACAAAAAAAAATTCACAATCAATACATTATATATACACATCTCTATTCAGCAGTCAAATACCTTAAAGATAAACAGAAATCACAAAATGGAAAATAAGAACCAGGTATGTTGCAACCTTATATAATGGATGATACTCATATATTTAAATCACACACTAAACATTTTTAATGATACTCGTATTTTAACAACCTTTCAACAGACAATAATTACAAAATCATTCAAATTCTTCCAGCAATACAGTTAATGCTTGTAGTTGTAACAGCCTTTTCTATGTCTATTATGCAAGAATATCCGTCCTAACTTTCTCTTAAAAAAATTGTAAATCTTACAACAAAATAATGTCAATCAAATAAGCTCCAAGTTTATATTCAAAAAAGAAAAAAGTTTTTGCTGCCTCCATCAAAGTTTCAAAGATAAATACTGAGAAGGTAATTACAATGCACTAACTATTTGTACATGAAATGCATAAAAAAAAAAAAAGTCTAGAAGAAATACATAACAATTGTATACCTTGGCATCAGAAAGTTGTAGCTGAATAGACTTGACCAAAGAGTCCTTTTCTGCAGCATGTCGCTTCAATTTATCAAGTTCTGCCTGAATATCATTAAACTGATTCCTTGAAATCTCTGCTGATTTGAGAAGCTCATCTTTTTCCAGTAACTTTCTTTGCATATCCTCCAGTTGTTCCCTCAAAGCAACTAACTCCTCATCTTCTTTTTCTGCTGCCAAAGCCCTCGAGGAAAAGATTGAAAAGCTGTCACCATCTTGGTTATTACTACCATTCCTGTCTCCTTGGTCCTTCTTCTTTCTCACTGGAATGGACTCAGCTGCATTCCTCCCTTTCATATCAGTAGCCTTCTTGAATGAAATGAACAGAGTTATAGCCCATTCATAAAGAGAACATAAACATCATCTCACAGAAGAAAAGTTATCAAATTAAAATATAGGAACATGAGCAAAATTTTGATAGTAAAAAACAATTTCATATTAAAATTAATGAAATATTGTAATTGAAACCTATCAAACACTGGATATTTCATAAACCTGATTAAAACCTATTTGTGATGCAGTTTTCTGTCGTTTTCTTTTTCATCCCTCATAGGAACTAGCTTTACGTCTTTGCTCTGAATGATCAGAAATATCTAATGCAGAGCCAACTATGCCTACCATAGTGGGATTAAAACTTCAATTGGCAAGGTGGCATGCTAAATACAAGAACAACAATTGCAAATCAAACAGAAAGGAAACAACAATTTGATCCGAGTAGCCAATATGTCACCAATGACTAGTCAATATAGACTAGTAACAAGTTATCAACTAGACAACTGAAAATGGTAGCCGAGCAGGTCTAATGAGGCATTATAGTATATTACGAAAAGACACCACTTTCAGTTGCTTATACCTAATAAAGGTATAGCAGAGTGTGTACAAATTTTTCCAGCAGGTACTACGATCTAGAAAGGAGATATGACACACCATTTTTTCATCGTAAAAATATAAAAGCACATAATACAATAATATAATCATAATTTCCACTTAAATATGTATAACATATAAAAGATTTATATTTGATTCACTCTGTGATATATAATTACATACACAATCAGAATATAACAACAACTCGCGACATTAACAGGAGAATTTTTAAAAACCTTACTTATAAATGCAAGTTTTGATGAGGTGACAAGCTCTAACTCACTCTAACAGTATAAGGATGCTATTTGGTAATGCAAGCAATACATAATTCTACAATTTTTTCAATTAAATACAACATATAAATTGAAACAAGTATAAAAGAATGTTACTTTCCGGGTCAGGTATTCCCTTGAAGGCGTCTTAGTATATATCATCGAACCACGCCTTGTAAATGAACTGTTTGCCTTCCGCTCCTGATCGAATACAAATTTACAAAAGAAATAAGAAAGTTAAATTTAAAAAGAAATCCTTTTTCTTCCATTTTTTTAAATGGCGCGAGGTAAATAGAATAATTTCGCATACCATTTTCTTTTCATTTTCTCTCTATTCTTCTTTAATTTAAAAAATAAATAAATCAAATATAACGAAGAGGTAAATTAAGTAAAGAGAGAGGGAGATTACGATGAGGGATTGAACGAGAGGGATCATCTCGACGAGATCGTTGTAGAGGACGCGATCCACATTGCCGTTAGAGGGGGCCGAGTTAGTGAGTGAGGACTGAGTTTGATGGTGAGTCGGGGACGAGTTGTCGTTGATGTTGTTATCCCCTGAAAGCCAGGATTTGGGGTCCCCGAAGCCAGAATTGTCCTGCAAATCTACGAAATGTTGCGGCTCAAACATTTTCTTTCTAAAAAAGAAAACGACGAAGAATCGGAAAAACACAAAGAGAAAAGAAGTGGTATTTTGAAACTTGAAAGAGTGAAGAGAAGAGAGAGTTAACGATTTGATGTTTTTTTTTTTTTTAATTTTAAATCGCTTTCGTTCGTGCCCTTTTACGGACAACGGCTCTCCAAACGTACTTTGGAAGGTAATTTCCAAGATTACCAAAATACCCCTGAACCACCATGAAAATAACTGAATAGTAAGGGCCGGTTGATGAATTAAAATGGCAAAAGAAAAAAAAAGTGGTTTCTTTTCTTTACTTTTTTTTTTTAATAAAAAAATTTCCTTTTACATTTTGTGATTATGGCCGCTGTATTTTTTTAAAAAAATTCAAGAAATTAATTTTTTTTAAAAGAAATTAAGCTATGCCTACACTAATATGCAAAAACAAAGTTAGTGGACATCAACTAATTTGCAAGATTATAACAAAAAGTTCATATAAAAATAAGAATATGTCAAACATTTTGTTTCTCCATGAGACTACAAGTTAGGATTCGATATGATTTAATTATTTTAATTGTTTTTTTCTCTCATAAAGTGAATGTCACAAAACTATAATATAAATCACCAATCACCTTCACTAACCACCTAAATAGTGTGATTAATTAATTTAGCATGCATAAAGGGGAGAATGCCACAAAATTTAAATTAATCAAGTAAATTTTGTTTCCTAATGAGTTTTGTTTTTTGTTTTTACTAATGCTCTAAAATGAGCTTCAATCCTTATGCCTTAACCATTGAAACAAAGACACAAAATGAATGAAATTGCAAGTGATGGGTCGCTTTGGTCATGTTCTAAAATGCAAAAAGAAAATTTACACGAAAGAATTAAATTAAAACTATCATTATGTTGTTAGATTAAATTGATCATCATTGCATTTATTAGGACTACTGTCTTTTTGTTGTCAACAAAAATGAATGTCCTTTTGCTTTTTACACAGAAAAACAAAATTGAGGGCTCAGGGCTGTTGATTCATTAGGCTAATACATGTCTGTCCAAAGCAGTCCAACTGAATTCAAATGGACTACTAATGGACCCAAACCCAGTCTCTATCGTCTCGATATATACCCAAGCCCAAGCTCATTGAACCCTTTAGCCTCACTTCACTTCCGTAAACCAAAAGCAAACAAAACAAAATTAGAAAGAATAAATAAATAAATAAATGTCTCGCTATTAGTCTATCTCCCATTGAGCTTTGTACTAGAATTGTACTTGGATGAAATCAGATATATTTCATTCCTTCCACCTCGTGAGTAACATATAGAGTATTAATAGATATATGAGTAAATATAATATAACATGATTAATTAATTATGTTAAAATTTTAAATATGTATATAAATATATTTAATAAATGTATAATATGATATTATACGATTAATATATTTATTAAACATATTTGATTAACTTTTATACAAAACAACACGATTAATATGATTATAAGTTATGAGATTTATAACCTATTTACATAATTAATATGATTACTATAATTAAAACGATTAAGTCAAAATATATACAAGTAAAATATAATTTTATTATTCAAATATATAATTAAAAATAATAAATATCATAAAATTGATCAAATATAATAAAATTCAATATCAATAAATCTAAATTATTATAAAAATATTAATATTTATATAGATCAATAAATAAGCCTTAACCGTGTACTAAACATATCTAAACAACATGTGAACACGATTAACTAAATAGATAATAAACGGATTACAGGTTATAAGGAAATATGATGACACAATTAACTAATAGCGTTTTAAACAGATTAAGCGGGTTTGAAATGATTAAAACACTATTTATTTGTATTTTAACTGTATTAATACAATTATAAATCTGTATCATTTCGTATTATATACAAAATTATCAAATCTAGTAGAACATGGTCAAAATATAAATAGTAAAAATAAAAATGCAAAAGACAAGTACTTTCTAGCTTGAGTGCTTGACCTTGTGACCTCTATTCACATGCGAACTTATAACTAATGGTGAAATATAATCTAACAAAAGATAAAGGCCAAGAGGGTTCAAACTCCAAATTATTAATTATGGCATTCAATTGATTAGTAAAAAGTCTTAAACACCCAGAGCTACGAGTTGCAGTTAATGGAAAAGCTGTGTGTTTGGGTAAATTTTGTATAACAAAGGTTACAAAAATGATTGATGATAATGAGGAAGTGGCAAGAGAGTGATGGGAGTCATAACGTTTATGTTAACAAATTTTCAGTTTTATTGTAACTGAAGTTGTCATTTCGTGGTTTAATGGATATTTAATATTCTGAACTGTCCATTTATTTCATTCACCTTTTCTTTTACTTCTCTCTCTGTACCACCCTCTTTCCTTAAACATGAACTTTAGCCATCCCTATAACTTGTAGGACTCACTAAGCCTCTATTGCCTCCCTACCTTCCTATATGTGCTTTTGCCTTTCTCCTCTCTCTGTCTCTTTCATAGGTATTTTTGATCAATGACTAGTTTATCAGATATATTTGCAGAAGAAAATTCACAACTTATGAGTTTGTCCTTAGCTGGTTCAAGGTACCGTGCAATATATCAATTTTGTTTTCTTTAATTTTGCCTACGGAACGATTCTTTTGTCATGGAAATGAGAACTATTAACATGATTTTCTGTAAAGTTTATACATTATTTAAGTGCTTCATTTGTTTGATGAGAAAATTCATAGTTAAGATGGAAAAGGACTACTGTTTATTAATCTTTTGGCTTACTAGGAGAACTTCACATGCACAGAAAGAAGTTATAGAGTTTTGTTTTGCTTTCTGTAGTTTTTATGTAAATGGAAAACAGGGTTAATTTCGATTGCACCTTTTCTTTGCAATAATGGAGTATTTTACAAAGGGGAGGATGTGACCACTAGCAAGAGGCACAAAGAGGAGTGCCCGCCAAAGCTTGAAAGGTTCAAAGGACATGGAGGTTTTGGTGGAATCTTTGTTTTCCCTTAATGAAATTAAAAATTAGCTTGAACATTTTAGGAATACCATTTAAGGCAGGTGAGGAGATAACTGTTTGACCGGAAATGGAGAGAGATTATGTCTCCTAAAAGATTAGTTTATATAAGGAGTAAAGAAATTTGTCAACAAGCATCTGCAAAATCCTTATTCTAAAGTGGCAAATACACAAATCCACTAGCACAAAATTTGCAAAATTCCTTATGCTGGGTTCTTATTGCTATCTATGAGCCTTTTCTCCATTGGGCTTCTTTAAAGTTTTGTGCCAGGGAGATCAATTTTCTAATTCATTCTTCATAGTGAATAGCCAAATTCAGCTACTTATTTTATTTCATTCCTGTCTGATATGCTTTCGTTTCATTGATCCTTTAAACTTTCTTTGTGGTTCTTGATTATTGCTTCTCTTTCTCCTTGACTCTTGAGGTAAGCAACTTAAAGGTGGCATTTTCTTTTCTAATGATGAATTTGACCTTTATTCACTTTGGCAGCTGGGCTCAAGTAGATGCAGATATTTAACAGAACAATGTGTTTTTGCTGAAAACTAGTGTCAACAGAAGAATACCACCTTGGCAATTTTGTACAATGCATAAGCACCTTTTATACTATGAAAACTTTATTACCAATGAGGCATTCATGTTAATATAAAGTATCCTTTCTTGACCAAGTTCCCAGCTTCGTTTTTCCTTGTTTGGTTGCCAGTGAATGCTATATGGAGGGAACAGATAAGATTTCTCAAATACTTTCATATTCATTTACAACCATGGATGTTATAGAAGTTGGTTTTTATGCGATTGCATTGATCTTCAGTGATGGATTGATTATGGTTTTAATTTGTATTTTTTATATCGATATACTCTTTTGATTACTGTGTGACTATGTTATGGTTTCAAAAATTCCACTAACACCAATAGTTGTGGTGAAGCAACAGTTCTTTGTGATGAGGCTATCTACGCAGTACCAACTATCAGATTTGCCAATCCATTCAATTTTGTAAATCTTAAAAGGTACAATAAACTCCGCATTAGCAGAAAAGAAAAATTGAAACCATACACAAGCATTTTAAATTGAAGGCTTCCCATATCTTACTGTTAATTTAATCTTCAAAAAAAAAAAAGATATCTTACTGTTAATTTATGCATTAGATTGAAACTTAATAGCTCACTTTCATTTTCTATATGAGAAGAGGTCACAAATTCTTTTCAGATTTCAGAATACATACTCCATCATCCTTTCTAACTTTTTACTTATCTCGAAAATACCTTTTCCCTCCTCTTTTTGGTTATACATTTATATTGGAAATTTGTAATCTCATCACTGTTTCTTTTCATACTGCCAATCTATGCACATCAGAGGCAGTCATATAGAATCCATGCTCAAGCTTTTGACTCTGAAGGCTCTGCAGGGATGAGAGCATTTAAGGTAAAGACCAACATAGAAGTCAAGGGACAGAGGGGAGATGGAGGAGTCAAGGACCACGGAGTTAACGATTTCATGGCTTGGAAGAATTCAACACAAGGGGCATCATACACTGCAAGTCCTGGTGAAGCGGAAAGAAGTAAGGAAGAGAACCATCTTCTTAATGCCAGTGACATCTTTTTAGCATCTGATGCGCCAGAGCTGGTTGTATTTATTCAAGAGAGTGATTATCAGTCTGTCAAGGATATTTTCATAGATAGGGAAGTTACTTCACGGAGTGGATTGAACGACAAAGATATCTCTTCCAAGTTTCACACGGATGTCAATGGTGACAGCGAAGAACCCAGAAAAACTCTCAGGTTAATGTCATCCATTTCCAATGAGATTGAAGAGGACTTCCAGAATTATGTAAGGAAACAGCATGCTCTCAATGCTTTAATGAAGGATGGTGAAGAAGAATCTGATGGAAGAGATGATCGTTTACTTTATAAGTCCACTGAGAAGATGATTCCTGAGATGCAGCACGTGAAAGAGGTAAGAAGCTACATGCTCCCATGCTTAATACATTATCACCTAAGATGAGTGAAAACAGTAATTTCATAGCTCAATCTTCTTGCAAATGATTTCAAATTGACTTTCTTACTGCAGCATTTGGTTGTTTTTTAAAAGACAGTAACAGTTCATTTTACAGGCTGTTTTCAGCAGTTCCTGGGAATTCGTTATTTTATTACTTCAGAAGAAAGGATTTGTTATTTCTGCCATCTTCTACTTTGTCTATGCTGTTCTGTAGAAACAAATTGCATTTTATCTAGGATTCAGGTTCTACAGGCTGAGAAAGCATGGTGAAGGCCTCCATAGTACTGTGTGGTGCCCACCATGAAACCTCTCACCTATGATCTATCCCAAACTCCCTCCTGCACCCTTCCCCTTTTTTCTCTGGAAAAGAAATAGGAAGAAACAAAAGCCAAAAGTAAAAGGAAAGAGAAGTAAACAAAAGAAGTCCCAGCTTATAGAGGAGTTAATATTGGTTGCATTCTAAGAAGAGTTTCAAAGGATAGTTTCCAGAACTTTTTATGTTCAGGTTTTCATATACTATTGTCTGCCAGTACAAGGAAGCGGAAAAACCTAGTCTCTCTAGCCAGATTGCTTATGCTTTTGTGCTGTCTTCAACTATCATTGGCATATACCACCTTGTATCAGAAAATATGATAGAAACCTTAACAAAGCTCCATCTTTGATGTGTTTTTCAAGATTTGTCAAAGAGGTGAGAGGTTCATATCTCAAACCTTCCGGGTGAAGTTGAAACATGTTTCTTGTTCTAGGTTAGTAATTATAGGTTTTCAAATTTTGTCAGCCATACTTCTGGTTGTCACCATAAATTGTGTTTGGGAAAATTTGTGCTAAAATGGAAACTTGAATTGGTGGCAATGGTGGCTAAGGTGAATAGTGGTAACAACCATTGCATAAAAGGTATTCTCGTTGGTCCCGGTGAGAGATATGGCCAAAGTTGTGGCTAACGTATTAGTTTGTTGGTATGCCTGGCTATGTTGTTTGTGTTATTTTACCAGCTGAAGATTTTTAGTATCTATGGTAAGTACTGCATCTCCAACCTGTAACTTCGCCTCTACTAGATTTCCCCTGCATCATCTTTTCAATATGCAATAGCAGTTTACCAAAGAATTTCCAGATTTTGATTCATTGAGCACATCTGCAGGTTCAAATTCAGGATGCCATTTCATTGAACCCTGTGGAACCATCTGCAACTGAATCAATTGAAGACAATAGCCATTTAAATGAGGTCTCTTCCAACACTGGAGCCGAGAGTGGAAGCACCATTCATCTTTCTGATTCGTCCGTAACCACCATGAGTAGCCTTGAGGAATTTTTAGAAGGTCCAGAGTGTCAACAGCCTCATAATACTGAGCGCTTATCCAGGACTGAAGATAGGACGTCAAGAAGTCTAACAGGTCCAAGTCAAAGCTTTGTTAATCAGCTTGCTCATGGGGATTGTGGTTCCTTTGCAATTGGTCCTCTTTCAGGCCCAATAACATATTCAGGACCAATACCATGTTCTGGTAGCATTTCTCTGCGATCAACTAGTAGCACTGCCAGCTCTAATTCTTTTGCTTTTCCCATGTAACTTCTTATTCGTCATGATTTCATTGTGCTCTTCACAGTTATCCGTAAAAAACTGTTGGCTCATTGTTTGGCTTTTATGAGCAGATTGCCATCAGAATGGAGTGGCAGCCCGGTAAGAATGGTGGAAGCTGACCAGAGACAGCCGAGGAAGCAGCAAAGTTGGAGAGCCTGTTTTCTCTGCTGTAAATTCTGAATGCTAGCTACATGTGCCCTTCATTGCTTGCTTATACAACACTAATATTTCCTCCTCCCTGATTTTGTATTCATATTTATGCTGTGCAGGATTCCAAAAATCATGCTTATGGGTTCATGGTGTAATGTAAATGATAAACCTAGCAACGGTGCTTGTCATACGATTTTTTGCCTTTGGAAGTCTTAGGAATGTGTTCTTTCCATATTCATACCTTCCAGCACTGTCAGTGAGCAAGTTGTGAAGTTTGTTGGTTGCGAAGCAATTAGACAGAAATTTGGCTCCAGCCAAGTCAATAATTTAGACAAAGCCTTCTCAAATTTCCTTTTTGCTTTCCAAAGATGTAATAATCTTAGGTTATAATTCTTTCAGTTGACAATAAATGCTTTTGGATCATTGGTGAGTTGATATACAGTCAATGACTGATAGAAGGTTAGCTCTAATTTTGTCATTTCCGTTAGTTTCCGTATCTTATCTGCTGTTCCAGAGTTGCATAGTTTTGACAAGTTTCGCCTGACATCAGTGAATAATGACCTTATCTGTTACACTTAAGCAACTGATGATGGTCCAGTAAGAATCAGACTGCGAAGCACTATCCTAGAAAGTGGCTTGTAATTCCTGGTGTTGTTGCTTATACCAAGCTATAGATACCAAGGCTGTCATCATGGGTGGCTTTAGATAACTGGGACTTGTGCTTGTGCTTGAGTTGATGAAAATCGACATTGACAAACACGTGCATAGCAAGGGTTGATAGTCGCTTGGTGCTTACGGCATTCCTTATGCAGTTGATTGACCCAAATCCCATAATCTTCTTTCCCTTTCATGCCATAACTGCTTTCCTCTCACATGTCCAGCTAAGGCACAGTGTTCTTGTCGCCTTTGACAAGTAAATCAATGCCGGGTCTTCCCTTTCAGACTTTACGTACATTGGATTATTGCAGACATAATTTAGGTGGAAATCTTAACTGCTTTTTTATTCTGGGATGGTGGTTTCTTATTGAGCAAATGGAACTGTTTTTGGGCCAAGCAAAAGCTACCTTGGGCATGGACAGGCAAAAATCAAGGATTCTTGACACAGACATCAAATCTGCAAAGTGTTAGCCGGTACCAGCACGGGTAATTCGTTGTCAGTATTGTTTCCTTGGAGGACCACTTGACCTCTTATTTATATGGCCCTCCTAATCCAAACCAGGTTGCGAGAATTCTCAAATCTGTAACATCATGTCTATGACCAATTTTGGAGGTCAAATCCCAGTCTGATAACAAGAAATCAATCTCGGAGCAAATTTCGAATATTTGCACAAATTTGCAGGACACAAATACCATTTCAAGTTCATGCCATCATTTGAATCAGAGTAAAATCACCATTTACTGCAAGTGTAGCGTATCCATCAAGGTAATCCAATGGATGTTCAACTAATTTCTGGTGACCTTAATTCTTAAATTGCTCAACCCCGGTTCTCAAAAGTTTGGTGGAACCCAATTTCGCAACCATAATTGGCTCACCAGTTGCACACATCAAAATCAGCGCTACCAAAGATGAGGGCCAATGGCCAAGACCACACAGCAAGGAGTTAAGGACCACCTCCATGTGCCAAACTTCGAGGTGCTAATTTTCTGTCGCGATCCATGCCACAGTGTTGCTTTGGCCATGCCAAGGCAATGTTGGACCCAGTCTGGTCCATTGCCAGTGAATCTTTAAATGATCCTTCCCTTGGCTATCAAGGCAAATAAGATGCATGGGCAAACCAGAAGCCTCATTGGTCACATGTGGCCTAAGCTCACGTTCGCAAGCCGTGACCATTCCGGGCGTCTTAGACTATTCCATGGCCGACCATTTCCGTTAGTCTTCAATCGGCAGACAAGTAAGATATTTGGGCGTGAATTAACTAAAATTTCACCTACAGTCCTTCACCCAATAATAGTAAACTCTAAGAGGAACACTTGAATTAACCAAATAGAGAACTTGGTTCTTTGCCTCTGAATAATCGACTAAATCCTGACGAAGACAAAGAGCGAGCCAGTAAAACCAGTTAAAACGGGTTTAAGACTATTGTCATAATTGTCTCACTTTCATGACTACAATGCCTTTTTAAGAATTCCTGGCGTGCCCACTTAGAGGAACATTTTCCCTTTTTACAACTGCTATACATTCTGTTCTCACTTCTTTCTGATGGTAAAGACGTTCATGTTTTTACCTTTAAATGATCCGGGATGTAGTGCTGCGAGTGCCTACTGGAGCCTGGACCTTCTTGTTTGGAGAATTTATTAGGCAAAGTCCCTGTCAATGCACGGGCCGAAACTTTGATTCATCGGGCTTTTCAGGTTCTGTAATCTCTGGATCAATCCAACACAACATCAAATCACACTGACAGCACAGTCCCGCGGACACTGTGAGAGAGAGTGAGGGTTTAACAGCGGAGCGGAGACTCCTAGCAAGGACCACCATTCACCAAAAAGATCTTTTCCTCTCTTCTGTCGTAATTGTCACAAACTGCAGCCGCATAAAGCTTCAATCTGTTCTTTTCAGCCATGGGATGAGATTTTAAAATATATAGCTTGCTGCTCCTCAAGGTTAGTCTCTTGTAGTCTTATACCGTGCTGGTTTGGGCATTTGGTTAAGCTATATGTCACTGGCAGCGCACATGACTATAATCTGTCAAGCCAACACTGGGTTTCTCAATCAATATTCAACAGCCAAGGTTTTCTTCAAATGAATTTACAGGAGGGCCACCAAGTTCATGGGAATACTTTAATGTTGTAGCACACCAAAGCACAACAGATATGAAGAACATATAATGAAGGATCATTTACGTAATTTAGAGTGCAATTAATCGAGATTGAGATAAAATGAAAAAGTACGTTTCGATTTAGCAACGGTAGTTTTCAGCTGGAAACTTTGACTGACCACCGCCCTATCAGCAGCGGCAGGATTTGGCCAAACTAGAAGGACAGCAGAGGACCAGGACCAGTGGTGGTCCAGCCTCATGCCCTGACCCCTCCTAATAGCCAAGTTGATGAATGACAACCCCGTAAATTTAGACTATGTAGCAAACCCCAATCTCCTTCAAGCTTGTACCAGAACTTCAGATCAAGCCCCATGAAAGCTTCTTATCATTGTTTCAGCCAAAAAGGGACCACTCCAATGCTCAGCCCCCAATGCCCCAACATCGCAAAGATCAATATCCCCTAAAGGACCACATCAAATCCCTCACCTAATTTACCACCCCCCCCAACCGCCACACCTTATCTAGAGTCCAAGGTCCGAAAACCACATTTAATGTGGGCAAACATCTAAGCAACGATGAAAGATAAGACGAAACACTGAATTCCATTCCATCATCAATTATCATCCATCTAGACGTTGGGAATTGAACTAAAGCTAACCAAAAACAATGTGCCAATGTGGTACGGCAAACTCGCTTCCCAGAAAATCTCTGCTCAAAATCAAAGGGCCCTGGGAAATAGTGAGGATCACATCAGACTTCAGAACCCAAACTGATACATGACTCGTATGGCCATATGGGGGTGAGACTTGCGAGACCACTTCTGCACATGCCCTGGACCCACCGATCCCCAGTTTACCAGTAACAACCACCACCACCACCACCCACCTAAATCGCCACATCATCGTCTTCGTCATCATCACCATTGCCGATTTACAACCCGGTTTTCACATCCCCATCAATCCACACTGTGAGCACTCAAAAGTTTCGACCCGACCCTCCCCGAGGTTTAATCCACGTGGCCCTACGCATTAAGACTATCCCCGGTGTCTCACCACCGCCACGTGGAGTCATAGTCGCGCATGGGACTAGTCTCTTCCTTTCCGGGGCCCAGCAAAAAAAAACACTTCCCAACCAACGTCTTACATAGGAGTAGTAGCCTCAACACTGCCTCTTTATCCGTACATTTCCCCATCCCTTCCCTTCCTTCCCTCCATCAAAATCAACAACACCGCCGTTTGCAATTATCATCACCGTTTTCCTTGTTTCATGATGACGTGGCACATTTTGAAGCCAAACAGCGATGCTGTTTTGGCTGCCATATTAAGCCGCTGATTGGTCATATCTTGCACTATCTACAATTAATTAATTAATTAATAGAACAGAGATTAGGGATGATGATTACCATTGCCATGCACAAAGCTACAAATAAAACTATCATTAAGAAAAACAAACACTCTATATTTTGATTAATTTAATTCCAGATACATCAGAAAAAAAAAAGATACCCTCCCAAAAAACCAATTAGGAAAATAGCCAAAAACAAGAAAAGAAAAATACTAAAAACTAATATGAAAGTTAGTTGCACATGAACACCAAGAAGATCAAACTCGCAACACCTTCCAATATCACCAAAAGAAAACTTCAATATTAAAAAAAATAAAATTTAAAAAATTTACACAAGAAGAAACAGTCACATTCTTATATCCATATAACTCTCTTCAATTTAGGCTTTCCTTCATTTTTTTTTTCTATTTTTTTTCCTGAGAGTTTTCACTTTTGTAGTTAATAAATAATTTAAGGGAAAAAGGGGAAAAAAGGTAAGATAATTTACGGGAGATAGAGGTTAGGATGATCTTGATCAGTCCATTGACTCTGACTCCAATACGTCTCATCAACAGCGTTAGGAAGATCAAACAACCCTTGATCTCCACTCCCTTGCCAATCCAACGGTCCAAATCCTCCAGAGCCCTCACCCTCCGATCTACTATGCAAATTTGATAGCTCAACCTGCACCGTCTGATCAAGCAATCCCCCGCTGATTTCCTCCCCTCCTACACTCATCATCTTTTGCTGCTGCTGCTGCTGCTGCCACTGCCCTTGCTCAAGTCCTTGCCCATTCAATACCGTACTGAAACCAAACGACAAAGTTTCGTTGTTTGATGAAGTAATCAAGCTCGTAAAACTCCCAATCTCGGAAAATATCCCGCAGTCCGATCCTTGTTCCAGCAATCCTGGCTCGAACCCTAAATTATTAGGGTTTCCATAAAACTTCGACTCGCTTACATTTATCAAGTTAGAATGAGATGTTACTGCCGACACCGCCTCAGCAGTGCCACCAGCAGAACTATTATTGTTGTTGTTGTCGTTGTCGTTATTGTTATTATTATTAGTCACTGCAACGTTAGAATTGGCTGCAGTAAGACTCGAACTCTCGCTGCTAGAATGAGAATTCGCTTTACGTTGATCACAGTGCTGCTGCTGTGGCTGTGGCGGTGCGGCGGCGGCCGCCGCAGCTGCTGCTGTGGCGGTTTCGGGTGAAGGTTTGGTTTTCGAGCGCTTGGCTTTGCGGCAGCCACCGCCCACGGGGACGTTACGGAGGACGCCACCTTTTGTCCAGTAACGACGGCAGCTCTTGCAGAAATGACGTGGCTGAGAGAGGTTGTAGTTGTTGTAGTAACAGAATTTTGTGTTGAGAGAATCGCAGCGTGGACACTTGAGTGCTTGGTGGCTTGGGTGGTGGTGCGGTCGTAACCTTCTGTCTCCTCCGCCGCCGCCTCCTCCTCCTCCTCCTCCTCCGCCGCCGTTGAAGATACGGCCACCTCCGATTGTGTGGATGTCTTGCATTACTCACAACAATTTCGCTCCAACAAAAAAAACTGAAAGCGAATTTGTCGGAAACTCGGATCTTAATCCGGTATATTTATTTGAGCTTTTATATACACAAAGATTCCAGAGAAGTTTTGCAAGAAACAAGAAAAATAAATAAATAATCACGAGTGAAGAGCTTCTGAGAGGAAAAATGCACACAGAACAGTTTTTGAACTTGTCTGACAAAAACCCCTTTGCATATTCTTCTAGTAACAAGATCGTATTTCTCAATTACCAAATCAGCCTTTTCAGAAAACCAAATTACCTAAATTTTGGTATAGGATTCTTAATTACGAAATTGACCTTGTGCAGATGGGTGGGAGATGGGAGTGGAGAGTGGGATTGTAGGGAGGGATATGGAAATTGCGTAACTGTACGAAGAGAGAGATCGGGACCGTTGGTGGGAGACACTGGGAGGGTAAAGGAGGAGAGGTATTTGATGTCCACAAAATCAGGTTGTCGAGTTTGTCGGCCACCCCAGTCTATCTGCTGGGACTAGCCTGGTGTCAGCACAACTGGTCTAGAGCCTCCCACGTTGCACAACGTAAATGACCGGTTGTAAAAAAATTAAAAGTATAGTACTACCAGGTTACTGTACCATGTATCCAGTGATTCTAGTCAGTGAGTCAGTCCCCTGAGATTGCGATACGCCGTAACAGGGTTGCTTGGGATCTGATACTGGAATGGGTTTTTTTTTATGTTTTTCTTTTTGTTGCTAAAAAGCTTATTGGATGTTTGTTGCATATTGATACTGTATATTAATTACTTGTACATAAATTAAAAAAATAATTATACATTGTGCCAAAACAACAATCAAACCAAACACAGACCAACTGTTCATTGCAAGCTCAAACTACCTTCTTGTTGAAATTAGCTTGGTAACTAGAATGCCATCAAGAATGAGTTTCTAATCATGCATGCTCCTCTTTTAACACCATTAATCACTTTTTTTATACCATTTGGCAAGCTAAAAAGGGGCATTCATGTTTCATTATAAATTTGCAGATGTGTCTTTAGAAAAAGTGAAGTCATTTCTAGCTACTATATGAACCCTTTAGAGGTAGGATCTGTCACTATCTTTCCCATGAAGAGTTAAAATGAAATCCCAAGAAAATCCCATACTAGGTTATATTTTGAGGCTGTGGGAAGTACGCCTTCTCACGTGTGTTTCATATTCACATATTCAAAACAAAACAAAAAATAAAATAAAAATTGCTTGCAATTTTTCAAATAGATATTTCTAACTTTTTGTATTGACAACGCATTTAATCTAATTTAAGGACACTCTCACAAGATACCATGGAGTTAGGTCTCACTGAAGGCTATGTTGATATTGCTCCAACCCCACTTTGGGTCACAATCCTTTAGAGTCCCTAACCCTATTACATCTCAACCCCAACAATGAATGCGACAAGGATGCAAGAATGCCATAATCTGGTTCTGCAATATTGCACCACTTGTTTACTCCGCAATATCACATTATACATCAATATCCCCTAGGCCATCCAAGATTTTGACATTTTAGAGTTTCTTTATACATCAATATCCCTAGGCCATCTAAGTTTCTTGATATCATCTTATCTAATAGTATTTTTTTAAAAAAAAAAATTTGAAGAAAGAATCGAATTTTATTTTTTAAGTAAAGGATTATATATCAACCAATTAATCATATATTTAAGTACTCAATGTATCTAATAGTTTGATTATCGATTTTGTAATATTTTTTACGTGTCTTTAAAACACATCTTAATAGTTATTATTTGAAATTTTAACTTAAAATGGATAGATTTTATAAGATGAGAGAAGATTATTCTTTTAATTGGGCAATAAAGGATTGAATAGAAGAGAGTACAAGACAAGGGAATGGAGGAGAATGAGATTTGACAATGATCATATGCATTAATCGTCTTTAATTGATTTTCCCTTTGGGTAATGTGCCATTATTAAGGTTTCCTACTTGTTACAAAACCAAAGACACACAGAGGCGCGCACGCCATAGGTATGACAAGCGCTGTTGTTCCAAAATGTGACTTGACCTAAAGTTCATCGAGAATTTATTAGTATCAATAAAAATGTAGGCGCCTATAACACGACTTTGAGAGGTTCCAATCCAACTTGTATTTATTAAAAATCTTGGATCCCAAACCATCTCCTGATTCAATTCTTGGTCTTTGTCACCAACCCCAAGCCTGTTTGCGGTGATTAATTCAGTGGTCAAGGCATTAGTCATCTAATGACATCCTTGGAACAAAATTAAGAGCACACAATTAGGGCTCTAACGTGGTGCATCGTGGCAATGACAAGTGGCGCAATGTAGCTCCAACATTGCACTAGATCATTAATTCATACTCGAATCATCTACAGCGTTTGTAAGCAAAACACGTACTTGTCCGCTTCATACATAATTGAAATCAAGATCAGTGAGGTGAAGAATGGAAATTCTCTACTCCTCCCTGCCTCTTTTCTGTCATATCTCTATTTTAATGTCAAGTGTCCAAAATGTTAAGGTCTCCCATAATTACAAGCCACAGAGCAGGGTGGAGCGTCCCTTTGTTTGGGGGGCCATGACCTTTTAAAATTTTTAAAATTTTTTATATATTATATATTTTTAATAATTTTTTAAAATAATTTTTTATTAAATAATTAATATAAATAAAAAATAATAAAATAAACGTTTTATTGAATTTTACTTAAACTCTTAAATTTTTCCTTAACTCTTTAAGTTTCTTCACACTTTTTTTTTCTCTTCTTTTCTCTTTTTCATTTTTTTTGTCATTTTATTGTAAAATTATAAAGAGGTAAATTTTTTAAAAATATTTTTATTTATATTATTATCTATATATTTTAAGTTTTTATAATTTTTTTAAAAAAATTTTTACGAACCATCAATCATATTTTTTTTTTATATTATGTACGTTATATTTTCTACTTCTCATGTTCTTTATGTTTATTATGTGAATTTTATTTTCAATAATTTTAGTCTTTCAAAATTAAAAAATTATTATGTAATTTTTAAATATAAGTTCTAATATTGTATTATTAGTTATTACTTAAAATTTCATCAATATATTATTTTTTATTAATCCTAATTATATAAAAAGAAACTATCTTAAGTATATCATTTTAATGTGCTTTACATTTTATGTTTAGTTAAAAAAAATGATCTTAAGTGCTTAATCTTTAAACAAACTTGATTAAATAAGGGAAAATTATTAATTTTGTATATCATATTTAATTATTTATATTTTTTACATTATAATTTAATATTTAGTATTTTAAGTTTAAATAGAATAAAATAAAAATATTAGATATTGATTGTATTAATATTCTAATCATTTATATTGGAAAAGGCATTACAATTATTGAATGAAACTTTCTCAGAGAAATATTATAAGGTTTTTTATAATTTTTTATTTCCTTGTTATGTAAAATTATTATTTATTATGAATTTTTTGATTGTTAATGATTAAGTTCAATATATTAATTTTAAAAAAAAATTTATTTTTTTATTTTTGATTTTTTAATAAAAATTGACTAATGTCGTTCCTGACAATGATTTTATTTACTTGAGAAAAATAAGGAGTAATGTTACTACTACATAGTCCTTTTTGCGTTGTGCAGATTTTGTTTTGTTCTTCACATGGGCACTGAGATTGGTGAGGGGATTTTGCCAATAGGACTCTAAAAAGTTTTTCATTACCTTAAGGTCATCCATTAAACAAGATTAATAATCCTAAACACATGGCATTAAAATATAGATAGAACAAGAAAGGGGTACGAAGAACGGACAGAGGATTTTCATTATAGGTGATAAGATGGTGAGATTTTAATTAAATTTCAATAAAATTTAGAGATAAATATCTAAATAGAAATATATTTATATTTTGATTTGTAGATAAATATGTGTCATTATGCAACGAAACAGAATAAGGTTAAGCTTTGCTTTGGTTGGTAGTACAATGAAAAGCTTTAATGTCATCAACGCTTGACTTTCTGGCACTATGTCAGCTGCTCATTAACAGGCATAGATCAAGCCTATAGATCAAGTCTGGCTTGGTAGAGAGGGGTAAAACATTTGAAGATGGAAGAGACCTTTTAAAGCTTGATGAAAGGACAAAACTGTGATAGACATAAAAGTCTTTCAATGTACTCACAACGTTATGCTTTAAGGGTGTTAATAATTTTTAAGGAGACAACTTAACAATTTGTTCTTTAAACTTTCTAATTTGGAGGTTATCTAAATTTTAAACATTCAGATTTGTTGAGAAGAGAAGGTGGGAATTTATAATCATTTATCTTTTTAAATAAAAATTGATAAAATAGTTTTCTTCTTAAAATATTTGTTAATAATAATATAAAAAATATTTTCAGGGAAAAACTAAGTTGATAATCATATATAAACAATTTTATAGAACTTTAATGAATTTGAATATTTAAGGTGTCAATATATCAAGAAAACAGAGTCAAATACAAGTATTGATGATAATACTTCTAAATCTCTATGGAATTTAAAAAGGTATTCCACACTTATCATTTTCATAACATCAATTTTTATTTTTTAAAATCAAGGCTCACTTCATTTATTTATTTGTAGAAGGATATAAACAGCTCAAACACAAAAGAGAACCGTTCAAAACCAAAAGAACTTCTCAAAATAAACTTCCTCCAACTCCACAAGATAGAGTTAGACTTAAAACCCAATTGGTTGTATTAGAGGAGTTTTTTTTCAATCATTAACCAACGAGAATTGACCCATTTGAAAGCAACAAAGACAACAAAAGTTTCTTTAATTGTAAGTAATTCAGCAAGATTTGAATCTCCAATGTCAAACATTTAGAAATCGTAAGCTTAATGGAGCCTACCTCATCACGTAACGCCTCCCCAATTTTCATAGCACCAGGATTGCCCCTCAATGCTCCTTCAATCTTTAACTTGAGAGAGTCATAGGAAGGTCATTCCCACATAATCTCCTTCGTATTGTCAAAGACAGACCTAAAAATATTTATGAGTGATGTCATAATTAAAATAACAATAATAATTAAAAAATATAAACATGTTCAAATTCATAAACTAGAAGTTTTAACATTAAATTAAAGAAAATGTAAATTTAGTATATTTATTTAATATTTCAAAGTAAAAATATCTAAGATAACTAAGGAAAAAAAAAATCTAAGATAACTATAATTGTTTATGACCATTTTTCATATTATAAAACAGTGTACAATAATATCAATAGAAATCCTATCAAACACATTTTTTCAATACATGTCACTAAGCAATTATTGACCCAAAATTACAATTCATTAACATAAAATAAGATATCATAATTAAATAAAATATGATCTTACATAATAAATTATCAAGTTCAATTAGTATCAAAGAAAATTTTCTATTCATTGATAAAAACTAAATATAAGCATCCACAAACTACATAAAGTTAAATACAAAAATCAAATAATATATTTACAAAATAAATAAAAAAATAAAGAATCATAATTTCAAGATATTATTTGAAATGCAATGCTATCTTTTATTAATTAGATTATAATTATGGACCCAAACTATCAAATTAATAAAAAAAAATATTTAGACGTAAAGCATTTAAAAATTTAGTTTGGGTTAAAACTTACTTACAATTGAAATATAGATGAATTGTTTTGAGATGGTAAAATTCACAACAAGGACTGAGAAGAGGAAAGATTTGAATTTTTGGATAGAAACGGTAGTTTAGGTTTTAACCTTTTTAATAAAAGAAATTTTGTTGTCTTTCCATGTAGTATTTCAATATTAATATATAAATTACTCCTTAATAAATTACTTTTACTTGGAGTCTTTGATAGAGAGGGCAAAAAGTATCTTGTTATAAGATACTTGTGGATACTCGATCCGGTTATATAAAGTTAAGATACCTTATAACCGGGTTCGGGACGAGTTCGGGTAGTGAAATCGGATTTGAGTATCACTTCTTGGATACCCACTATCCAAACTTGATTACTATTTATAAATATTTTATTATTATTTCAAGGATTAAATTAAAAATATACAATTTTTACCAACCTACAAGTAATTCTTTTTGTTAAAAACTAACAAATATATGAAAAGTATGGTTACTCTAATTATTAATGTGATGATATTAATATCTTTAAATTAAAAAATTATTAGATTATTAATTATGTTTAAATAATATGAATATCATATTTTAAAGGAGTATAATTACTATTATATATTTACTTTTAATATAAATATATTTACTTTCTATTTTGTGTTAACATTACAAAAATTATAACTTATAAAACTATTAATTACAATATATATACCATTGTTTATATAAACTTATAATAATATATATATATATATATACGTATATACTTAAAGAGAGCTTGTGAAATTAGAATAGTTTTGGAATCTAACTATTTTTTTTAATTTCATGAAATTAAAGATAAATCCATATAGTTAATTAAATTAATTTATGAAATTATGATTATTAATTAATTTGTAATATCTTGTAATATATATATATATATATATAGTTTATATATATATTTGTGTTAATTTGTAAGAAATATAATAACTATTATATATATACTAAAATATTTTTAGTATATATACATACTTTAAATATAAACATATTTACTTTCTATTTTGTATTAACATTACAAAAATTATGACTTATAAAATTATTAATTATAATATATATTTTTATTTATATAAACTTAAATAGAAATTGTGAGATTAAAATAGTTTTAAAATCTAGTTATTTTTTTTAAATTCATGTAATTAATGACAAACTCATATAGTTAATTAATTAATTCATGAAACTATAATTATGAATTAACTTGTAATGTCTTTTAATGTATATACGTTATATATATTAGGTTCATTTATAAGGAATATAATTACTATTATATAAATTAAAATCCTTTTTGTGTGTGCTTGTGTGTGTGTGTGTGTGTATATATATATATATATATATATAATATATATATAGACTTTAAACACGAATATATCTACTTTTTATTTTGTGTTAACATTACAAAAATTATAATTTATAAAATTATTAATTACAATATATATACCTCTATTTATATAAACTTATAATATATAAATCTAAAGGGAAGTTGTAAGATTAGAATAGTTTTGAAAGCTAGTTATTTCTTTTTAATTTTACATAATTAAGGACAAGCTCATATTGTTAATTAAATTAATTAATAAAACTATAATTATTAATTGACTTGTAATGTCTTTTAATATATATACTTTATATACATTGGGTTCATTTATAAGAAATATAATTACTGTTATATATATACTAAAAGTATTTTAATATATATACACTTTAAATATAAACATATTTACTTTCTATTTTATGTTAACATTAAAAATTATAACTTACAAAATTATTAATTGTGTTTGAGATATTTGTTTTTGATTATTTAACTTTAAATTTTATTATTAATTTACTTGTTATTAAATTTTACGAAATATGTAGGAAAAATATTATTGTATGTGGATATGTGTTGAGTTTTAGGTTGACTAGAATTCTATATCTTATTTGATTAGAATTTTGGTTTATGTACAACATTAAGTAGTTTAGTTTTAAACTTCTTATTCCACATAGAATCTTAATCACATTCTACTTTGGGCTTTTATACTATAAAAGTATATCTCTAGGCTTTAGAATTGTAAGTAGTGCTTTGAGAGCTTTAGAGAAGTAACACTTTGTAACTCTGTCTTTTACTCTAGGTGGAGCTAGAGTGGTTTGGGTGAGTGTTCTTGGGAGGTTATTGAGAAAGAGTGTGCAAGGGATCTTGGGTTGGTTTGGAGAGCCATAGAGGTCAATTTATTGTACTTTAATTTCTCAATAATATAAGAATAGTTTCACTCCGTGGACATAGGCAAAAGGTCGAACCACGTAAATTCTTGTGTTTTTCTGTTTGTTTGATTTCTTTGGGTTTTATCTTTGTTGTTTCCTGGGCAAGTTTCTAGATCCAACAATGTTCAGTGCTTTCGATGCAAAGGGTATGGACATATTAAAAGGGGTTGTCCTACAAAAGGGGATGAAAGTAAGGAGAACAAAAGTGAGTGTGCTTTCGTTGCTAAAGGTGATGATTGTGATGTCTTTACAATCTCAGAAAATATGGATGCAAATTCTTATTGGTATTTAGATTCTGCTTTTGCCACTCACATATGTTATCAAAATATGTTATCAAAAGAATTATTTTGATTTACTTCAAGGGGGGATGGTTGGGAATTTGACTATAGGTAATAAGTCAATAGTGAAAGTCATGGGTCTTGGAATAGTAAAAATCAAAATGTTTGATGGGGTTGAACACTTTTTGGGTGGTGTGACCTATGTCCCAAAGATGCGTAAGAATCTAATATCATTGAGCCTGTTAAACTCCCAAGGTTATGAATATTCAGCTTGTGATGGAGTAGTAAAAGTCACATAAGGTGACATGGTCCTAATGAGGGGAAATTTGTAAAATGGCTTATATCGTCTAGAATGTGAGGCCTCGAAAGGATGGGAACAGTGCACAGGAGATGGTAGCTACCAAAGTGAGATTTCATTTGCCGAGGAGGTGATGAAAGGTTTCCATGATGTAGACGATGGTGAAAGGACGAAAAAACTTGCTAGTGGTGAATTGGAAGGGTCGTCGAGGTCCCTTTCAGAAGTCAATTAGTGCCATTGACTTGATGGCTACAAAGGTGCATTGGTTGTTTTGTGGAATCGAGTGTTGGACCATGCTTGATTCGATATGTGTAGTCATGGTAATTATAAAGGCCAATGATTTGAAAAGTCTTGTGTTTGGAAAGTTGTTTAAAGTGTTGAAAAGTAGGTGGAGTTAGGAAGTTGCAATTGGATGCGACTGGGGGAAGAAGTTTAAGGAGTTTGAATTCAAGTCAAAGGTGGAGATTTGTTGAGTTTTAGGTTGACTAGAATTCTATATCTTATTTGATTAGAATTTTGGTTTATGTACAACATTAAGTAGTTGTATAGTTTTAAACTTCTTATTCCACATAGAATCCTAATCACATTCTACTTTGGGCTTTTATACTATAAAAGTATATCTCTAGGCTTTAGAATTGTAAGTAGTGCTTTGAGAGCTTTAGAAAAGTAACACTTTGTAACTTTGTCTTTTACTCTAGGTGGAGCTAGAGTGGTTTGGGTGAGTGTTCTTGGGAGGTTATTGAGAAAGAGTGTGCAAGGGATCTTGGGTTGGTTTGGGGAGCCATAGAGGTCAATTTATTATACTTTAATTTCTCAATAATATAAGAATAGTTTCACTCTGTGGACGTAGGCAAGAAGTCGAATCACGTAAATTCTTATGTTTTTCTGTTTGCTTGATTTCTCTGGGTTTTATCTTTGTTGTTTCCTAGGCAATTTCCACAACAATATGGATACGGATTATCTTGGATTTTTTTGAAGAAGATAACACTCCTTAACTTACCAACAACACTTTTGCTCAACCACTCCATTTCATCAGCTAAAATTTTTGAATTAAAACTTAATATCTTCAAAACAATCTTTCCACTCTTTCAACTTTTCATTGCTTTCAGTTCTCTCTGTTTTTTAAGAAGCCTTCTGCAATGTCTTGCCATTGTTGATGTTTGAAGTCTCCAATCCAACAAGGGCCTCCTCACACGAGCTTTCATCTCTTTGAGCTCCATGTGGGATCATCCTTGCATGCTTAGTTTTTGCATACTTTTGCCCCTATCAAACTTGTCATTCCACCCCTAAGAAACCCTCCTATTATTCTCATAAAAGATTGCTTTTTGACCCTCAAATTCCTCCTTGTATCTAACAAAGGTAAAGTTACATATATGTTGTTCCATTTTCTATTATGTTTGGGAATGTAAATATCCACAACCCTTCCACACACATCCAAAACCTCTCATAATGCCTTCCATGAAACCTTGTAACTGAAACTTTCAATAAACACAGATCTCCAATTATCCTTCGATGTTTTCCTCCCTCCACCGCCATACTTACTTCTTTCACGAAAAAAGACCGTAATCTCCCTATTACATCAAATGTCAACATTTGGTGTTATTAGAAATTAATAATTTAGATATTTCTCAAGCTAATTTTTATTGTATGTTTGTTAACATATTACTTAAATTTTGGTTATTTTATTTGAATTTATATGTTAAATTTTATTATATGATGCTAAAATATGCATAAATATATAGATGTACATATATTAAAAGTTTGGTTTGACTTTTTAATTTATACCACAAATTAAATATATCTATAGTTTTTAGTTCCAATACTTTTGTCATATTCGTATCTAACAACATTAATATGTCTAATAAAATTTGAGATCATAATTGTGACCTCTAGGTAAAAGTTGAAGGGATAAATATGTGTTGGTTTTTTTTTAATAAGTCGATGGGATAAATATGATGTTAGGCTTAAAGGATATTTTGATACATTCATTTAAATTATCTTTTGCAACAGTAGACACAACATACCTAAGACTAAGACACAATTACAATGTATGAAGTACGTGCGCACTCACATGTTGAAGCAAATGGTCATTGATATTTGACAACAAAAACAACACTAAAATCCCAAATGGGGGGACCTTTGTCTAAGACATAATGTAACAAATTGGTGACAAAGGTTTATTAAAAATCTATATATGTCAATCTCAATGGAAAGAACACGATCAAATTCAAAGTCCTTATCCTTATCTCACGTAAATTCATACATACATATATACATATATATATATATATATATATATTTGATTATTGATATCAAGAAATGAAATCTCCACTGCAACCCTAACAGCATCACCCCTCAGAACACGAGGGCCGCGTTTGGCTACGTATGTTATCCCCAGATGTCTACCTCCAATCTCCTTCTTCCTCAACCATTGCAATACTAAAGCACAATTATTGTCTTGTTAGGGCAAAGGGACGACCGTGGGGACAAACCCAAATTCCACCCATCACCTGTTCCAAGATGTGATAATCAGTGCATTTTTCTGAGGTGTGGAGCCCGAAGTTCTATCCCCTGTTAATTTCTCACCCCATCTATTGCATCTTAATGAAGGTGATTGTCATCATATCAGCTTGATGTTCAAATTTTGCTGTCTATGGTACATTTTGAGAGTGGGGAGATTGCTTTCGACCGTTGGGACTTTAGTGCACAAGGACATTTTCCACGTCTAAATTGCCTGTCTAAAAATGGTTCACAACGATGCATTACTCCCCCTTTTCATGTACTTAAACGATAACAAAATTGCAAGATACATGTGTTCGCCCCGGGAGGGTGTCAAAAGAGAAAAAGGAAAAGAAAAAGCACCAACTCTATTATTTACTTTTTCTTATTTAGTAAAAGAATGCTATAATCAAAGCATAAAAATTAACGGAAAATTTCCTTTGTTAATGAATCAAGTAATTTCTTCTACTTTTCATTGAATTATTGAAAGTAAATTTGTTTTTATCTCAACGCTTTTGTCTCATTTGATGTGATAATAATCTATTGATTTAATTATAATATTTCATATATGAATTTGTAGATTTTACTTGTGAATAATTCAATATTTGAATACCATGTTAGGGACTACAAATATTTAAGACAAAAGTAATGGGATAAATAGTATGACTCTTATAGAAAAATTGAATATTAATTCCACACATCTAGTAAAAAAATCAATAAACAAATCAAAATAAATATACCAACAGATCAATATAACCTCTTTCTGTCGGACTTATTGAAAAGTCATTGCTCTCTTAGATCATGCAATGTATTGAACAAAAAACTTAACAAGGCTTTTAAAAGTAATAATTTGGAATTCTCTAACTTCCCATAATTAAAATAAAAAGGAATTTGCAATCCTATAATACATATTTTAATTTGCACTTAATCAAATTCTTAACAAGGGTTATCGACGGTTTTGTATATTATTTTATCTTTTAATCAATAATACATATTTTGCCCTGCCTGCTTTGTGAAACTAGAGAATTTGGAAACTCTATCGACAATGAAACATAGGGTGCTGGTAAAAGTGTAAATGACAATAGGGTTTTTGGTTGGTGCCATGCAATAAACTCGATAAACAAACATATATGGGTTGGCTTGAAACAGAAATAAATTATGGATTATATTCGGATTTTGTACTCATTGTCAACATCCAAATATTGATTTTTTGAATTATGGTAAGGTGGGAATTAATGAAATAGAGTAAGAAAATTTCAAATGTGAAGCAAAAAGTGTCAAATCAGAAAGGTTGAATATTGAATTGAATTTCAAATATAAAAGAAAGAAAGACAGTTGATCTATCTTGATTTTATTGCTTGAGTGAACAGGTATGACGGGAAACATGATCACATGCACATGGGACGGTGTGGGGGGCTCCCCCCGCATTAGGTCTTCTGGTACTTGTCCACATCAACCTCTCTTTTTCTCTCTCTTTCTCAAATTTCAATTTTGAAAGCCTACATCTTACAACTATTATTTATAATAAATAAATATAAAAGTAGATGCTCATTTATTTTGTAAGAAGCAAGAAGGTTTTCAGCCCTTTTTTTTTCCTTTTTTTGTTGCTTAGGACACTCCCTCCATTTCAGAAATGGCTTTCACGATCCCTAAGATTGGAAAAGATATGGGTGTTTTTCTCAAGAGTCTTGCTGATTTGTACCCCTGTAATGGGAGTCATTGTCCTAAGCCACCCAATTTGGGCTCACTCTCTCCGGCCCAGTCGGTAGGAGTAAGGACAGCCTCTCAGCCTTAGGCCCCACCAACCACCTATGTCCCTACCTATCACTTGTCTCAGTAGGCCCCAACCCCATCATCGTCCTCTATCTAATCACCCATCCGCCCCTACATTTAGTTAGTAAATATATATATATATTGCAATAGGAAGGACAGCCCTAAGGTAAATCAATTTGCATTTTTTCCCCAAAAAAAAATCAAATTTGCTTAATTTAGGATGTGATTTTTATTGTTTTTTATTTCTATATTAATTCCTAAGTTAGTAGCAACTGTGTGTGGTGGATTCCTCCCTTTTTTTGAGCACTTGGGACATAGCAGATTTTGATCATTCATTATGTAATGCTATTACCATATTCTATTATTAACAAGATGAATGGTTGAGATTTCCATAAGAAAATTTTTTAAAAAAAGAAGCAAAACTCTTGATGCTCAAACTATATTCTGAATGAAACTTTTAAAAAAAATATATATCACTGGATAAAATAATTGAACGATATTATGAGTTTTTTCATATATATGTTAAAAAAGTATTTCATAAAAACCGAAAATCCATATAAAAGACATACTAGAATTCCACGATTCTTTTTGCTTTTCAATAAAAACCATAAGCTTGTACTTAACGACTCATGCTCGATTAATTTTGAAATTTTTGTAATGAATAACGTGGTACGGATCATCTAGAATGTAAGGTGTGAAATTCAAATACAATGAACCATAAGTCGGTGAAATATATGACCAAATCAGACGTAAAAGATTCAAAGTTAAGGCTGTCATATTATTAGACTAGAAAATTTTGACTTTGTTTCATGCATTATTTAACCACGAATTTAACAAGTGTTGGAGATTTATAAATGCTTTCTAGCTAATAGGACCATTCAACAAAATTCTATTGACATGGTCATTTAAATGGGTCCACAATGGACCTCTGTTAGATACTAACAGTCCAACCCCTCTCACAAAAACAAAAAAATCTAATCCATTGTCAAAAAAAAATTAAATAGGCTTTGACACTTGTGGATATAAAAACAAAACACATGACATAAAATAATGAAGAAGGAGGGTCCTGTTTTAATACTGCTATCAATCACAGATAATCTACATTGGACCATGTTCCCCAAAGACTTTGAGTGGGAGCTGATTAATAAGAAAATAAGCACATGAGCTAATGATGCAAACACAAAGTTTAAGATTGTATTATTAATAAGAAGAACTAGAAGAAAGGGGAAAAAAAGAATCTAAACATGACTAATCAAAATTAAAAACAATTACTAATTGAGAATGTCTTTTTTGGTGTTTTATGATTGGAGGGGAGTATTACACTGAAGTGGTCCCCAAGTGCGTTGGATAGCAAGCGTCCAATGAGCGGCTGCTCTGACAGGTCCGATCGGGCGCTTTTGGAATTCAATAATTTGGGCCCGAACCTTCGTGTTGCTCCCATCATACCAATTGCACTGCTGCTGTCCCAGTTACTTGTCCCCAACTGTAAAAGCTTTGCTTCACCAGGCAACAGTGGGGAATTCATGCATACACACAGCCGGCCCTGCAAAATTCTCTCCATCAATCAAATACTTTTCACACCATTTCTTGTTTTCTCAGTCATCCACTCATGGGTTAGGGTGCGGTAAGAAGCGATGCCACTTCAACCTTTAACTACATTTAGTTATTACATATGATGGCGTTCGTGAGAGAAAAGAAAAGATATCATATATGATTCTGTAGCCCAATGGTTGTCGTATTCCAGTGATACGTACGTCTCCCATTTTAAGGAAGCTTGAGAGAAACTCACAGATTCTTCTTTTCACGTCCAATTTGGAATATCTTTATGGAAAACATATATAAAATGAACCCAGAGGATTATCTCTATGCACTTTTAAATGCTTTTTAATATAATACATTAATCGTCCCACTACTTAAAAATGTTTTATAGAAAATAAATAATAAGTTTATGAACATTAATTAATTTTTTGAGTGTAAATAAATAATTGAATTGTAAGACATTTTATTAATTCTTTCATATTCACGAGGTCATATATTTAAGTTTCATCATAAATCTTTGTATGAAATTCAGTGCAAGAGCCAAGACATCAGCAATCTCTTTACATATATTAAGGTTTGGAAAGAACCCTTTTCATCCCATTCTCTGTATCAATCAATGAGCATTATTTCAGTAAAGCATTCTTGTGGATTGTCTCCATAGTTGTTCTTAAAGCGTGAAACGTCGAGTGGCAGTTCATGTGTAGGTACATATTTGCTCCCCTTATTAAAGCAACTGAGTTGAAACAAGGGAATTCCGAGCGGCGGTACCCATAATAATATATCTGAATTAAGTAGAAGCATGTCATTTAGTAGTGGACAAAGCAGGTTGAGCTGGCCATGCTACTGCCTCCTTTGCCATGAAATCCGCAGCTTGATTTTCTGCCCTGATAGCATGTGTAAGGATTACGCTACAGTTGCTGGATCAACTGTCTTCTACTTGTACATGCACTTCCCCGACCACGTCATCACGCATTTGTCACCAACGATGCACCCTCAAATGCTCCAGTTCCCTTCCTTACAAAATGTTTTGGTGGGGTCAGAAATATTATATATGTTTGATTTGATTCCCAAACAATGTAATTGTATAGAGACATGAGAAACTAGTCCTTTATCCAACACGTACGCTATGGTTTTACACAACTTCGCAGACATATGTAGGTTCGTCGGTACATTCATTTCCGTAACTTGTGATAAGATAAGGATATCAATGAGTAAAATTGATTGATACACACATGAACGTCCTTGAATTGTGTGTGTTCGCATATACGGCTAAGAAAGAAGAGGACGGCCGATGGGGCGAAACATACAAAACATGGATCTGATGGGGTTTTGCATGAGGTGATGCCACACACATCTGCCTTGTGGAGCAATATATATATAGGTCCCCCCAACCAGCTGCCATTTCACAACAAAATGCAAGCGACGTTTCGTTATTTTTCACTTGTTCATACGAATTAAGCCCCTCGATGGTAATGGAAGATAGAAACTCCAAGATCTCGTGGTCACATCTGTTTTGATATTCTTAATCAATTTCATTACATACAAATACATTGTAACAACTCTTTTCCAACACATCTAGTTATGTCTTTGTCATCTGTCATTAAATTAATTTTTTAAACAATGATGTATAGAATGATAAAATTTTCATCTAAAAAGTTGTGATTAGAGCTCTTAATTAATCATGGTCAAATAGTGCATTTGATAATGATTTATGCATTGTCTACTTCTTCCATTGGGTCCCATTAAGAGTTAGGTGAGGGTTGTGTCCATTTAGTTTTGATTGGGGACCAGGAAGGAGAGTAGAGAGAAAACTCTTCATAGATTCCATTATTAGCTAGCCAGGATTTATAACAAGCTGTTGATAAACAAACACAACATCAATTATCTCTCTTCTCAACATTAATGGTATAAGCCTATTTTCCGTACCTGATTTTAGAATATCTACGTGCTTATAACATTTATCATGGCAAACCTAAGAATAGTACCCTATAAAAAAAAATGAATCATCTATACCATTATTTACTTAGCCATATACTCATACTACTTTCTCTCCTCTTACCTTTTCATTTATACTGAATTATGATTTTGTTTCTCCTAAGAACGCTATAGGGTGTGCTGTTGATGTATAATTGAGAAATGATGTGTTAGAGAAATCAAAGGAAGGCTGCTCAAAATTAAACTACCTTTGACAATAATTTTGACCCTTCATGTATGATGTCACCAATGACGTTCTACTTAGGAGAAAAAATTGAATGCAGATTGTAGGGATGACGAAATTTTGGAATCCGAAAGATTGAGGCACTGAAAACTTGGTAATAGAAACATCCATGTAATATTCAATTTCTGTACAAAATGTAAATGACCCATAATTCTTTCTTCTATATGCTTGTTAAATGTGGAATCTCAAGCTATTTCTTTCATACAACCCATAGGAATTTTTACGAGTATAGTTTCTTAATACATTTCCAAGCACATATATGCAAAAATGATTAAATGATATATACTCATTAGTAACACTGAAGTAAAAACTTGTAAGAATTTGAATAGAAGTGTTTGGACTTGACTAGAGGTGTGCATGGGTTGAGCTCGATCCCTCGATTTAAGTCTGTTTAAATTAATTTTATTATTAGAATATTAAAAGAGTTTTATATTAATATTTTAATATCTTTAAACGTAAAAAAAATAATTTTTATTGATATATTATCTCAAGTAGGGCAGAATCAAACCTAAACCTAAAATATCTTATCTAGGGTTCACCCCCAGTCGAGCTTGATTCGGATCATGGACTAGTCTAGACTTGAGGCTCATTAATTTGGATTTGTTCTCTTAGGCATTGGTTGATACTTTTGTTATTTATTTTTCTTTTTCAATTCATTTTTACAAGAAAAGTAAAAAATAAAAATTAAATTATATAATTAGTCCCTATACTTTGACATAGTGATAGATTTAGTCTTTGTATAATAATTTGTAAAAATTAAATATTTATACTTTTTAAAATTGACAATATCAATTTAATTGTTAACAATTTTAAATTTTTTTATTATTTATATTGAGATGGTATTTTCTTATTGATGTGGCATTAAATATGATGGTTTATTAATAATGATGTGACATTATTTTATTTATTTCATAACATTAAATTATTGAGTATACAAATTCAATTATTCTCTATTTCACAACACTCTTTTCCTAAGTCTTATAAAACTATTCCTATTTTTTATTTGTTTCTTTTCCAATCTTATTTAAAACTATGAACTCATATTGGATAATTTCACGTTTACACTTATACTATCCATGTTAGTATATGATCATGTCATGTCAACAACATTATTACATCATTTGTGAAAATGTCACATCATCAATTTTGAATTGATAATAAAAAATTTTTAACACGTTGGATTAACATTGTCAATTTTAAAAAATATAAAGATTCAATTTTTACAAGTTATTGTGTAGGGATTAAATCTATTATTTTAATAGAATACAAAGACTAATTGTATAATTTGACAGAAACAAATAGTATAAACATCAACCAAAAGTCTTAACAAAAGAAAACAATTTATTCATTGACTTATTATGCTTAGATTTTCATTGAATCTTAGTGGGGTCATCAAGAAAAGTGCATTGAAATTTTCCATTATCTCATCTATATACATTTAATTCTTTTTTCAATAAATCTAACTCAATTCTTTTTTTCTTTGAAAACCATAGACTTTATAGAAACAACCTAAACAACCAGCCTTTGCAACAATTGTTTATAAAATGGAGTAGACTGAACTTTTTTCTCCTACAGGGGTGCCACGCGTAGCTAAGGATGGTTCAGATAACTGCCCATTGTGTATTTCATGTTCGAATTTAATGACAAAGGGTCCCTCTTCATTTCGTTTCATGCATGCATGGGTGAAGCACCATGATTTTTTGCATATTTGTTGAGAAAAATTAGAATGCTCCCATCCATGGTTCAGGTCTTGCAGTTTTTTGGTTGAAACAAAAGCAGCTCGAGAGTGCCTTAAAATGGTGGAACAAAGCAGTGTTTGGGGACATCTTCTCCAAAGTTCGGGCAACAAAGAAACAGGATTCAAAAAGCGAGATTACATTTCAGAATGCACAAACCGCAGCTAATAGGGCATCAATGAATTTAGCCTATGTCGAATTGAATCACATCCTTGGCATTGAAGAATTTTTCTGACAACAAAAATCAGGTGTGAAGTGGACAGTCAGAGGTGAAAGAAATATGAAATTTTTCCATATGGCGATGCGGAAGAAAGAATTCGAAATCATATCTTTAAAATCCGAGATAACGATGGGAACATGACTGATGAACCATCACTTATTCAATCTTCAGCTGCGGATTTCTTTTCTAATCTTTTGAAACATTAAGCATGCCATATCTCAGTACTTAATGGTTCACTAATCCTTTCAATTGTGTCCAGGGAAGATAATGATGTCCTTTGTGCAATTCCATCATTACATGAGGTTCAAGAAGCGATATTTGATATTGATAAAAATAGTGTGGTAAGGCCAGATGGATTGTCTTCATTGTTTTATCAACACTGTTGGAGTATAATTTCAAAAGACTTATTGGAGGTAGTGACTGATTTTTTCCAAGGTGCCACTTTGCCAAAGGGTGTGACGTCAACTACACTAGTTCTGCTGCCCAAAAATTCGAATCCCTTGAATTGAAGTGATATTCGGCCTAATAGTTTGTGAACTGTACTCAATAAGATTATCACCAAAATTCTTGCTAACCGTTTATCAAAGCTCTTACTTGCTCTTATTTCAGATAATTAAAGTGGCTTTGTTAGCGAAAGGTTCATTAGTGATAATATTCTACTTGCTTAGGAACTAATATATTGAATCAATCATAAGGTCCATGGTGGACATGTAATCTTACAGCTTGATATGATGAAAGCTTATGATCGGCTGAATTGGGAATTCTTGTACACAATGATAAGACAATTTGTCTTTAATGAGCAGTGGATTGATATGATTAGGCGTTGCATTTAAAATTGTTGGTTTTTGCTTTTGTTTAATGGATCCACGATAGGATACTTCAAAGCAGGAAAGGGGATGTGGTAAAATGATTCTATGTCCCATTCTCTATTTATTATGGTTGCCAAATATCTCTCTTGGGATTAAATGCACTTTATGACCGATATCGTTCACTACATTACTCTTCGAGATGTTCCATGTTGGTTAGTCACTTGTCATTTATAAATGATATGTTCCATGGTGGTTAGTCACTTGTCATTTGTAAATGATACTATTATTTTTACTAACAATAATAGGTCTGCTTTGAGAAGGATTTTGAATTTTTTGAAAGAAAATGAGAAGGTATCCAAACAAAAACTAAATCAATAGAAAAGTTGCTAACTCAAGGATTCAGATCATTAAGTCAACCACAGGATTTATTCAGAAAAGGATGCCAATTAGACATTTAGGAGCTCCACCTTATAAAGGTATGAAAAAAGCCTTTCTATTTGACTCTCTTATTTCTAAAATTAGATATCGTATTTCAGTGTAGGAGAATAAATTACTGACTTCAAGAGGACGGATCACCTCACTGAGGAGCGTTATTTCTTCTATGCCGATACAACTATTACAAGTTCGTAAACCTCCATTATGTGTAATGGATAAAATTGACAGTTTGTTTAATAATGTCCTTTGGGGTGATTCGACTGGCTCTAAACGCATTCACTGGACTACATGGCAAAAATTCTATTTCCTTGGTAATAAAGGAGGTCTTGAGGTTCAAAGATTAACGGATGATTTTGAAGCCTTTAACATGAAATTCTGGGCGTTTCGCACTCCTAAGAGCCCCTGCGCATGGTTTATGAAGACCAAATACTGTGGTGGTCAAATTCCAATGCAAGTAATTACAAAATTCCATGACTTCCCAATATGGAAATGCTTGAAGGACGATTGCCAAATTGTTAAAGAAGACATTCACTGAAATATAGGTGTAAATGTGGTTCTTGTGATGAGAAGAGGAAGTGACAGAGAGGACGATTGGAGCAGTTTCTGAAGCATTAAATGTCGTAACAGGTAGAAGAGAATAAGAAAAAAATAAGTGTTCTGAGTAAGAATAGACTAAAGAGAAAAGCTATAAGTCAGAGTCCAGTCGTTCTGAAAAAAGTCATCTTTTGAGTTGTGAAGTCTCTATATATATAGTGATAAAAAATAACAGTTACAAGAAAAAGTTTTAATACGGGTAATGAATGATATCATTAAGGAGAGTTTTAATGTTAGGTAACTGTTACTAAAAGTTAATGTTGAGTAACGGTTAAAAACTTATTATGTAACCATTGAAATAATTATATTTAATAAAACTTGTTCTCGAGTAGAAGTTAAAAAAAAAAAGCTGTACGTGAACAGGTACAAAAGAAAAAGCTGTACATGAACAGGTACAAGAGAAAAGCCTGTACGTAAACAAGAATAAGAGAACAAGGAAAAAGCAGAAACATTTGTACTTCGGAAAAAGGTTAAAAGAGACCTCTTAACTACCTCCATATCTGAGCCACCAAGCCAAACTTTTCGAAACATCCCAATATGAAAGTAACCCCTGAACCCTGCCACCTATTTCGGAGTACTTTCACTGTCATCTGTGTGAAATTATTATTTTGTACAAAATAGTTGTTCTACTTATATTAATTATTCCATATGGAGTAATACTTACCTGTTCTAGTTGTTCTGTGTGAAGTAGTATTTCACTTATAATGATTGTTCTCATTATTCTTTATATAATATTATGTGATAAAATGATTTAAATAATAAGTATTAACCAAAATCGACTATCTACAATAGGCAAATGAGAGCTTTTTTTTTTCTTTTTGCATGCTTATTAGATAGGGGAGCAGCCATTGGCAAACTCTTTCCCTTCTCATTTTTATTCAAATATTAAAGTTCATTATTATTATGATGATGATAAATGGGATGTGAATAAGTTAAAGGGCTTTTTACCGGAGGCAGAGCTAGAGCATTTTTAAAGGAGAGCCAAATAGATAAGACACTAGATAATAACTTTATATATAATTCAATTCTCACTCATCTAAAAGATTAAATAAAATTTAAAAGACATTGGACATACAAAAAATACACATTAACAGTAATGATGATGTCATATATATATATATATATAACTGAATGAAACTTTGAAAGGAGTCTCTCTCACTCTCTGTGCAAGAGTGGAAGAGAAAATAATTTTTTAAACTCAAATAAATTATCTCTTTACTTTGTGTGATTTACACGAAATGGGTAACTTTCTGAGAAAGCTCTGCTCTTATTTTTTATTTGCCTCTTAAATTGCTAATTAACATATCGGTTATTGAGTTGAATTATTGAGATATAATATGTTAAGATAAGTTAATGAGTAATACTGTTAAGATATAATATGTTATGATAGTTTTAGATTTATATTAAAATTTAGTGGGTTTGGGTTAATGGACTCAATTTTATTATTTTTTTTAAATTTGATAGGCTTAACATATTAAGTTAGAATTTATTTGCTAGGATTAACTAGCAATATACTGACCATAATGACTCTAATTTTATCAAACAGTTTATGACTCTAATTTTATCAAACAGTTTGAGGAATAAAAATAATTATTAAAAAAAATATTTTGAAGTACACTAAAAAGTATATATATAAAAAAAGTTTATTGAAAGAAATACAATCATTTCATTCTATTAATTTGTATGTGTATCCTTATTACTTAAAGTTTGTAATATATATGTTAGAACGCATTGGTTATTTTTAATAAAAAATTATACATTGATGAAATTCTAAGCAATAGTGTAATACAACAATTTATATTTAAGAATTACATAATAATTTATTAATTTTAATTATTAAAATCATAAAAAATAAAATACACATAACAGAAAAAAAAAAGAACATGACAAGTAGAAGATAGAACCCATATATGACATAATACAAAAGAAAAAAAAAGAATATGATTGATGGTTCCTAGAAATTTGTGGAAGAAAATTTATAGAAATATAAATATATGAATAAATAGAATAAAAATAAATAAAAATAAAATAATAATATAAATTGAAAAAAATAAAAAAAAATAAAATTGAAATCATTTTGTTATTTTTTATTTGTGTTAATTATTAAATAAAAAATTATTTTGACAGTCATTAAGAGAATTTATAAAAAAATTTAAAAATTTTGGAGGGCCCATCCCTTAAAGAGGCTCGCTTTTTGCTTCTTACCTAAACTTTTGATTGAAGATATAGTTAAAATTCTTATTGAAAACACAAGTAATGATGTCGCTTACTGGGTTCCTTCTTTAAACGGTGAATTTACCACCAAGAGTGCCTAGCAATCAATTCAACAAAAACAGCCCATAAATAATGCATTTGATTTAGTATGGCACAGAAGTATTCCATGAACGATTTCACTCCTCTTTTGGAAAGTTATTAATGGATGGATACCTGCTGAGATGAGATTAAAAACCAAGAACTTTCAATTGGCATTGAAATGCTAAATGCAATCATTCTAAAAAGACCCTCCTCCATGTTCTTTGGCAAGGTTCAGTTGCATAACAGGTTTGGAATTTCTTTGCTCATTTTTTCCAAGCCTTTGTCATTTAGCCGTAGAATATTATGCAAGTGTTGTGGGCATGGTTTTATTCTAGTGATTATACAAAATAAGGACATATCCAAATTTTATTGTCAATTTTTATTCATTGGTTCTTATGGGTTGAGAGGAATGATATTAAACACAAGCAATCAGGTATGTTCCCTTAACATATTATATGGAAAATTATGAATTTATTGATGTAGCTTCACAAAGGGAACCTTATGCACAAACAACAATGGAAAGGTGATATGCAGATTGCTAAGTTGTGGAAAATCACCTTTCTGAGTCAATCACCCTAAATTATTAGTTGGTTGAAGCCCTACTTTGATGAGTTCAAGTTGAATGTTGATGGGAGCTCAAAAGAGCATGCTCAAAATGCAGCTAGCGGAGGTGTTGTGCACGACCACAAAGGCATGTTGCTATTCGGCTTTTCAGAAAATTTTGGTGGCCATAATTCCTTGAAAGCCGAGTTTCTTGCATTTAAGAAAGGACTTCTTTTATGCCATGACCACAATTCGACCAAAATATGGGTTAAGATCGATGGATTCCATGGTTGTTGTAAACATGATAATGTAAAAAAGTATCGGATCTCATGATTTTTGGTATATCTTAGCTTTTACTCGAACTTGTTTGCAACACTTTTTCTTCATGATTACTCATATTCACCATCAAAGTAACTCAGCTGTTGATTTCCCTTCAAATCAAGGTTATTCACATGAAAGACTCAAGATTTTCTTTAATGCTGAAGGTGGGCTTAATGGTATTCTTAAATTAGATAAAATTAATTTATCATATTCAAATAACTGTAAGAGAGTGGTACTCCTTATTTATTTTATTTCTTGTAAGCAAACAATTTTATTTAGCTATTACAGTTTAGAAAGAAAATTATTAATTTTTTCTACTGGTTTTATATCCCAAATTACCTACCACCCATTAAAAGAGAATCTTAAGCAAAAAAAAGTTCAATTCAAATTATACATTTGAAGCAAATCCTCACTGTCAAGAAATTTAAAAATCAAAATTTATCTTTACAAACAATTTGAAATCCATCGGTCAATCAACTTAGTGGCATTAGACCAATCAACTTCCTTTATTAAATTTGCAGCTTACTGGCATATTGATTAGGTTTGATTGATAAAAGTGTTATGTTATTTGGAGAAGAAAGGGATTAAACCAATTCTATTTGTTTTTGGTTCTGTTTTTGTTATGTTGAATGCAAAGGGCATGGTTGTGTATTGCTCCATCTTTTTTGTCAAATTAAGCTTAAAGGGTAAAAAAAGGAGAGATAGAGTTACAGCTGGAAAAATTGTCCTATCAGACTTTGTTTTAAGGTCTTACCCAAGTCTGCTAGCCATTTGTTGTTGTAAAGAAAGTTTAGAAAGTTTGAAACAAGTTATGGGGTCGAAAATGAAAAGGTGGGTTTATGAAGGGACTCTGTTATTATGTTTGTTATGGAAATTGCCCAAGAAATAACAAAGATAAAACTCAGAGAAATCAAGTAAACAGAAAAACACAAGAATTTACGTGGTTCGGCCTCTTGCTTACATCTACGGAGTGAAATTATTCTTATATTATTGAGAAATTAAAGTACAATAAATTGACCTATATGGCTCCCCAAACCAACCCAAGATCCCTTACACACTCTTTCTCAATAACTTCCCAAAAACATTCACCCAAACCGCTCTAGCTTCACCTAGAGCAAAAGACAAAGTTACAAAGTGTTCTTTCTCTAAAGCTCTCAAAGCACTACTTACAATTCTAAAGCCTAGAGATATACTTTTATAGTATAAAAGTCCAAAGTAGAATGTGATTAGGACTCTATGTGGAATAAGAAGTTTAAAACTATACAACTACTTAATGTTGTACATAAACTAAAATTCTAATCAAATAAGATATAGAATTCTAGTCAACCTAAAACTCAACAATGTTTTTGTAACTTTGGTAGTGGTTTGGGCTTAATCGTGTCTACCATGGTGGGAGAGAAAGATATAAAAAAGGAAAATTAAATGAAAATAAGCTATGAAGGGAAAAAGATATGAGAGAGAAAAAGGAAAAAAAAATAAAACCAAACATGCATTAACTCAATAAAAAAATAAGCATGTATCAATTTGTGAGAGTTAGGACACATAATGAGGTAGGGAATAAGGACAAGGGTTTTAAATGTTTTTTAAAAAAAGGTATAGATGACCAAAACAAAAGGACATTATCACTTTTTCATCTAAAAGACTTATTAATCATCCTTCGTTAATCACCATTGTTCATGATAGTTAGCAATTCTTATGGTTGTTGTACTTCTACTTTAGTAAGACCATTAGCTAAGTGATAACTTTATGATATAGAGTTATTTAGACTTTATTTTGATAATAATTTAGTTTAGTTCTTGTTATAATACATATAAATTAGTAGGTTTCAGTTAAATTACTTTAGTTAATTAATTTAGATGAGTCAATCTAGTTTTAGTTATTTTTTTATTTAATTTAGAATTAATGTGATTAATATAAGTTATTATTGGTTTATTTGTTCTTTTGTAGGTGTTTAATGAAGGAAGAGAGCAATTTCAAGGTGTAGACCTTCAATGCATATATTTCAGTATTTTGATAATAACTCTTTTCAAAAAACTCCAAATAAGATGATTCTTTGACCATTAGAAAGATAAGAAAAAATGCTACAACTTTTATATTACCACTTCACCCAATTCAGCCAATAAAATGGTCAAAATTATATTGAAGTTAAAGCGCTACAGTAGTCCTAAGGCAATTACGATTTCTGCTGATTAATGCGTCGAAGCTACGACTCACTTAGTCTGATGAGGAAATCCTTATTGAAATTTATTTCTTTCTTCACCCAACTTAGCATAACTTTGAAATCCTATACAAATAACCTTTCAGAAGATTTTTAAAAGAGAGAGCAAAACACCATATTGAAAGTTAAAAATCAAGCCACAAAGTCATTAAAACTGAGAAGAAATTAAAAGATTCAAGAAGATTTGGAAGAATAAGATTACAATTCTTGGGTTCTATTATTTTTTGTTGAATTTTTATTTTTTTAGTTTGATTTTAATGTTTAAACTTAATTTGATAATGATATGTGACTTGATGGGGACCTAAATTATTAATCTAAGATTATGATTGAACTCAATACGTAATCTGATTTATTTATCTCTTTTTTACTTATGCTTAATGGATTTAAGTTGTTTATTTTATTATGTTCTTAATACTTCTAATTGCCTAATCACCAATTAGATTGAATTGGAAACTTAGGTTAAACCTTGACGAAAGATATTTAGGTAGATTTTGAATAGAATAGCGTATAATTGAATACACTTAATTGATTAGGTGGTTTGATTTGCATATAGGGTAGACATACACCTATAAGTCATATGTAGCCAAAATTAAAACACAAACTTATTGAATCTACCTTTAATTTAATTTGCATAGACATATTGCAAATTAATTGAGAAAGATATTTTTATGAGAAACTCGACAAAGACTTATAAATAATTTAGGACTCTAGGCTAGCAACTTAATTCATTAAGCTAAGTTAAGAGAGAGAGATAATAATCAGATGAAGTATTGAGGAACATTATAATCTTAGGTCTAAAAGTCAATTAAGTTTAGAAAAGTAATTTTGCTAAGTAAATTTAAAGTAATTTTAACTATTAAGTTTTGTTTTTAATTCAATTTTTAGTGTTTAGATAAAATTAAGGTGTGTAATTTTAATAATTAATAGTAAGAATTAATTCAATTTCCCATGAGATCGACACTCTACTCATTATTATATTATTTTTACGATACGTATACTTACATGGGTAGTAAATTAAATAATACTAAGCTATTCACAATTCTAAGGGTGGCAAATCTCTCAACTTTCACTTGGTTTTTTAAGCATTCTATATGCAGGATATATCTCCTAAATCTCCATGGAGCCTTCGAATCCACTTTACTACATTAAAGGAATCACTTTCCATTACAAGGCCATGTGAATTTGTCCATTTTAAAGTGGCAAAAATTTTAAATGCTTCATTGATGACAAGTAGTTCAACAAGATTGGAGTCAGCTATTCCAATTACTTTTATGAATTGAATCTTAATATCCCTTACTTCATTTTTGAGCATCCCACCTGTACTCGTTTCTCCCAAACAACCTTGTCATTTCATCCACGTTAAATTTTAACTATTAATCTGGTGTTTTTGTCCATATTGTAACCCCTTTCCTAGTTTATGTTTACAAACTACTTTAGCAAGTATGAGAAATCTGAAAGTACCCATAACAAATTATGCTTATTCGACAATTTAGCGTTTGGGCACCATGTCTGCCATAACTTAACAAAATCAAAAAGCCGTGATCCATCCCAAACCCTTCACCTTGAATATCATTTCATTTCAAGAGAGCCATATAGACCAAATTATCATAATAAAATCATACACCACACCGTTCTACCCACAAGGGTCTTAATCACATCATTCCTTGTCATGAACACAAAAGTAGCCTTCTTTAACTTTGTCCACCTCACCCCTAAGAGTAGCTCCATGTGGTCCAAACCTTCCACAATTCTAAACACTTAAAGAACAAATGATCTATTATCTCATCTTCTAAATTTCACAATGTGTACTTGGATTGATATCTATTGGTTAGCCCTATCCCCATGAGTTTATCTTTAACCATGACCTACCCAAACCTACCCAAACCTATTTCCAAAAACTCTCATCCTTGTTGTTTTCGCCTATGACTGACCTACAAAATGATTTTGTGGTGCAATTCTCATTCATTGATCCTTTCCATATCACCTTGTCATGTTGGTCCAACCTTAGGCAAAAATCTTTTAAAACATGTAACAATTGATCCCATTGATCTACTTCCCAATTGAATAACCTTCTTCGTAATATGACATTCAACCACCACTTAATGTTTTCCATTGGCCCATATGCACCCAATACCTCATTTTTATTGATTACTAGTGCATAAAATCTCAAAAACGTATATTTGAATACTATTCCTTTAATCCATTCATTGTACCAAAATAAGATATTTTTACCTTACCTACCACATACTAGATCCCTTATACAACATGTTGGTAATATTTATTATATGGGAAAAACAGATTTATAATATTTCTCCATAAAAAAGATGTTTTTTGCTTCCTTCAAAACAAAACCAATTTCTTACTTTTCACTCCTTTTTTCTTTACAATGGACATTCTTCAAAGGCTATCTTGTTCATTTCCGTATGTCTAAATCCACTTATTAATGAAAGCTGTATGTTTCAATTGCAAATCTATGATTACAAGTCCTTTTACATCCATATATGTATTTGCACACTAAGTCCTAATTGACAAATACAATTTTCTTCCTTTCAACGATCCACTTCACAAGAATATCTTTTATATTTTATCCAATTCCTCTTTCACTTGCATCGAGATTTCGAATAGGGGCATGAAGTAAATAGGAAGACTCATAAGCACCTATTTCAACAAGATGATTATTCCCTCTATAAACAAGACCTTAGATTTTTAAACAGCCAACTTAAACTTAAACTTTTCCATCACTGGTTTCAAAATTTTGGTTAGCACTCAAAGATAATCTCAAAGACATTGACGGTAGAACTCGTACCCCACAATTTATAGTCCTTCTGCACTAATTCACTATTTAATTACCCACATCTACACCAATAAGGAAACTCTTACTAAACTTAATTTTGATACTGAAAATTACCCAGAAACATTTAAGGATTCTTTTAACGTTGACTAGATTCCCAAATTTCGACTCACAAAACACCATGGTGTAGTTTACATATTGTACGTATGATATTATTAAGTCAAACCTCCTTATACTTAGACCCTTACAAAAACTCATGTTGCTCACTTTATTCAATAGGACATTCAAGGCTTTTGCTATCATGTTGAAAAGAAAAAGGGATAAAGGACATTTCTATCTTAATTCGATTTGTATTGTCTAGTTGGTGTCGTATTGATGAGTACTAATAGCAAAACTGAAAAAACATACGTTTTCATTTCTTCTCTCCATCATTCTTCGAGCCTCATCTTACAAATCACTAAGTTCATAAAGTCTCAATTGACATTAGCATAAGCCTTTTGAAAACCTTAAAAATCAATCCACTGTTGTTATCCTTTCTTAGTTGATGAATAACCTTGTTCACAATTAAAATGTAATCCATTATTTGTAAACCTTTTATGAATTCAAATTGATTACTTCCAATGACCTCTTGTATAACTTGTTTCAAACAGGGAAAAAGCACTTTTGCAATAATTTTCTAAACACTCCCCACCAAGCTTATCAAAGCTATAAACGAGGCATTGACACAATCCTCTCTCTTTTAGAAAATGTAAAATTCCTGCATGAATTCCATTACCTCATCTTTAAATCTATTCCACTTGTTTTTAAAGGATTTGATATTGAAACCATCAACTTTTAGGGCTGCATTACCATTACACTAGGAAATAACCATTGCATACTTTACCTTTGAGAAAGGTCTTTTGAGAAACTAGACTGATTATTCACTAAAAGTTTTTATGCTACAATCCAAACCCCAGAAACTCATTACTTCTCTATGTCTATAAAAATTTTTAAAATGGCAAGCAACTTCTTCCTTAATCAACTCGAGATCATTAACCAGTCTTTCCTGTATAGCAAGCTTATGGATGTTATTGGCTTTTTTTCTTACTAATGCAACTACATGAAAGAATTTAATATTCTTATCACCCTCTAGAAACCACTTGACCGTCAATTTTTGTTTCCACATCTTTTCCTTTAATTGATACATAGACCACAATTCAACCTTCATTTTGACTAATTCCTCTATTTTCAACATCATTAGTGACTTCTCTTGTAGACTATCAGTCATCTTTTGAATATCTTCCTCAGCTTTGCTATTTTGTCATAAGTTCCTATAATGAATTTTTTGCCATGATTGGAGAGCTGGCTTAAGACTCTTAATTCTATACAAAATACACTTTCTCTTTATCTCTCGTGATGTTGTTTCCTCTTATGCCTCCTTAATGGTCTCTTGGAAGCTAGCCTCCCTCAACCAATGATTATAAAATCTATATGGTTTTGGGCCCAAATTAATAACCTCTTTAGACAAAATATCGACCTGTGATTGAATAGTGAACAAGAAAGGTATCTTTGCATGCTATCATTGTTATCCTCCATAAACTTAATGTCAATAAGGAATCAATCAAGCGTATTAATAATTGCTTCATCTCTATTATTGCACCATGTAAACATACCTCAATCCAGCGTATTAATTGTTGCTTCATCTCTATTATTGCACCATGTAAACATACCTCCCACCATCAGAAGATCCATGAGACCCATTTCATTAATAAACTCAACAAATTCTTCTTAAATGTTCTAGTTATAAGTTCTTTGTATTCTTTCCTCTTCATTTTTGGCTCCATTAAAATCTCCCCCTAAGCACCATGGGGACCTCAACCCCTGACAATTATTTACCAACTTATCTCACAACTCTCTTATTTTATTATCACCATTAAGATCATGCATGTTCTCAAAATCACACCTTTTGCTATTTTTCATTAATCTTCCAATAAGAACAATAAAGTTATTTTTCACCACACTTGTCTCTAGATACAAAAAAAGACTCATTCTAGATGGTGATTAAACCCCCAAAGGTGCCCTTAGCCTTGGAAACTTGTCTCGTGATTATATATTTACCCCAAATAGCTTTGTACAAACAATTGTCCACATTTTTGAGTTTTGTTTCTTGTAAGAATACCATCATAGTTTTTACTTTAATAATCAACTTCATGATCGCCCTTCTTTTTTCCTTTCTCCCTCGACCTCTTACATTCCAAGTTAACATAATCATAACCAAAAACTTATCTCCTTGCAAAAGAAACTTATTGTCTCATCAACTTGCTCGCTTCATTCGATCCCCGTCTAAGCTTGTTGAAGAACTTGATCGTCTCCTCTTTGCTACCTTTAAAGATAATTCTCAACTTTGTTACTACCACCCCTGTTCCCTCTACTTCTCTTGAAATCACTCTATTTTTGTGAAGAATGTCCGCATCTAAGATTGAATCCTTTGAATTGTCTTCAATTGATTTTCGCTCACCATATAAAATTTCTCATATCACTTTCCTCATGTCTCCTTTTTCTTGTCATCGAATTCAATTTCATATTCTTCATCATGTTCTCACCTCCTTTGCCTCTTATAATCTTTTTTAAATAAGGAACAACTTGCCTCAATAGTTGCAAAATTAGAATTTTCCCCCCATTTATCCACCATGCACACCCGTTGGATCCCTTCCTTCACTCTTGTATTTACCCTCAATCCTTCTCCACTTGCTTCTAGAGCGTGATCATCCCCTTTTCCCGCAGCCCAATAGTCTTCCTCGATTACTTCTTTCTTTTGATTTTTCTCCCTTAGCTTTTTGGCTTTGTTTTTCTTTCTTGCCAATACTCTCTTGTTCAATTTCCCTTTTCTGCCTTTTCTTCCTTCTCTTTCAAACCAATCCTTCATGAATATGTGTACTTTTCACTATCATTAGCCTGCATTAAATTTGTTCCACTTCTCCTAGATATTTTTGTTCCCTACCCTTTACCATCCATGATGGCACATTCCGTCCCTACCAATCCTTCCATTTGATGAGGCTGGTGCTGTAGACAACCTCCTACTTCCATTCCCCCTTACTTTGGGAGCTTAATTTCTAGCAAAGCTGATAAGCTATCGTTTGCCCCTAACTGTCGCCTGAACTTATCTATTGAACCTAGCTTTCTTAACAGTTATTATTCTCCCATCCAACCTTCTATTATTATCCCATCTTATAGCCTTTATACAATCCTCTTCCTCCCTATATCTCACTATATAAAAGCTTGCATTAATACTTTAAAATTATTTATCTATTCATTGAATTATTAATTTTAACTAATATAAAAACATTTAACAATAAAATTACACTTGCCATATATTCTCAAACCAAATTTAAAGTTACATATATAATATTTGTTTGACAATGATAATATATATATATAGTAGCATAAATGAGAAATTATTTATTTAATAATGAGAAAAAAAATCATATATATATATATATATAATGTAACATATTCAGGTTTATGGTTTTTGGAAATTGGCTTTGGCTTTTATGTAATCTCGTTCAACTACAAGATTACGGACCATAAAATGTATTTAGTAAGGGCCTTAAGAAAATAAAATTTACATTCTCTTTGGAAAAGAAGATAACTTAAAAGAGGAGGACAAGGATTGAATTTCCCCCTAAATGATCAAATTTTTGACAACTTGAAAATCTAACAATTTCAACTGAAATGCTATCTTAGATGAATCAAACATCGACAGGCTCGAGAGAATACAGTGAATATTTCAAACAAAAATTCAAGATTTCATGAACCAAACGACCCCTTAATTCTTGAATTTATAAAACTCCAAGAAGTCAAATGATATACTGACAGAGGTAATTGACATCCTAATTAGCAACATTTGTTTGTGGTTAGTTATCACTAAACATTATAATTCAGCTTTGTATTTGTTTCGTACAGATAATATGCCCTGGTAGGCGGTGGCCATCAAGTCCTCTACTTATATTTGACCATAGACTAGAGCAACAGTTGATATAGACGGAGTACTGTGGTTGAATTAGTGGATGGAATGACCAACCACTTGGCAGACCCAAAATAATAGCAAAAAGGGTGCCAATGAAAGTGGCCTCAGTCTGCAGATGCATTGCCATTAGTGTATGTGTAATAATAACACAAAGGGATCCAATCAAAGTGGTTGGCCCAAGCATGTGCTCATCATTCCACATTGTATGGCACTACATTTTAGATCCCTCCCTACTCTATTACTCAGTAGACTCTTTTTATTTATTAGTAAGCTTTTTAGCTTATAAGTTGTAAGTTTTTAATGATGACTTATCCTCTTAATTACCTAATCATCACTCCAACCCCAACCTTTTTTTCTCCCTCTAACCAATCGGTAACCCTTTCAAATGTGTCCTTCTCCATCCTATGTCATACTAAGAGACTCAAAAGGCCCAGCGTTGCCTAACAAGTTGGTCTGCTATAGGATTTGACTTTCATTTCATTGGTGCTGCTTATTGTTTCCATCCCCAACTAAATTTGTTCGAGGAAAATAGAGGGGCGGCAGAGAGGGATAGTGTTTCCTTTTAACTTCAAAAACTATGAATATATATACGGGTGTCGGCCAATCTCATTACTCACAGAAAACTATAAATGTCTTTAATGCTATTTATTTGTAATTAGATATTTTAAGTATCAAATAAAATAGCATTATTCAATTTAAAAACCTGAAAAATAAAAATACTTAAAACAGGAAGTAGGCTGAAAACTTGTCAAATATTTGTGAATGCAAGATTGGATGTTTTTAATACATTGACATTGACATTGAATAGTCAACAAACCACCTAAAGGCACCGCATTCTAGTTAAAAATAATGTTTTGAGAGGTTGAGTGAGGTTATCTATAATTATGATCAACCCAACCCATATGGATTAATCAATTAATAAGAAGAGGAGTCTCTTTCCTTGTCAATCAAGATTAAATTTTTATGAAAAATATCATTCAAAAATAAAATCTTGACTACATGCACATTTAGCAAGGTGGTATGGACTGTTTTCAAATAACTAAAGTTTAAAACTGTTAGCCATGCCAATAAAGGCAAAAATCAATTGAGAGAGAGGGTCTACCACATGGGGTCAAATCATGTGGCGGTTACCTGGCCACTTTCCGTGAAGTATGAACCCAAACCCAACTAATTATGGCTAGGTTACCATAGCTAAACTCCAAGCGCAGAAATCATGAGCTTCACTCGAAAATAACAAAGAGATAATTCAACTGTCACAAAAATCCTCCAATTTTTGCTTTATAAGCTAGTTCCATGTACTTTGTTAACGTCTTCACGAGCAACTTGTTGGTGCTATTTCAAGTATAGATGACAGATGCTATAAAACAAGGCAACCTGCCACATGCTTCAGTCTAAGTAATTTGTACTGGCATATTTCAGGTTGTTCTTGTCTTAATAATTTCCTTTCCATCGAATGAGTGGATCCAGGTAAGAGTAATTAAAAGGACTGTTGATAGCTGGCAAACATCATGGAAAAATTATGAAGGTGAATTCTGATCAGAACCTTGAATTAAAACAGCTAGCCTAGCTAGATACATGAAGCTGTCCCAACTAATTCTGAGTCCATGATTGAGTTATTTAGTACAAACTAGCAGCAAACTTGAATACCATAAAAGCTGGACATAACTCATACTAGCAAAAAGTTTGGAATACGGTATAAAGTTGAGCTGCAACTCAGTTGTTTTAATTATTGCACCAATGGCTTCTTAGCATGGTCCTTTGGGATTCCAAAAATAAAACCACAGACTGATCCCCATGCCATGGTTGATCAATCACATCTAAGTTTCCTCAAGATTATTTCTCAAATTCAATGGATTGCAAATGGATAACCATTGACAAATAATTAAAATCACTTGGTACTGATAGAAGAACTAATTAACTGTGTACGTCAATGCGATTAAGTTATCATTAAATTAATGGCCATCACGCACCAAAACTTACAAATCGTTCAATGTGAAGATGAAAGTAGCCCATGCCCCATAGCAACAACAACCATTTCCCCACCAGTCGTTCAGTCTGAAATCCAAATCAATCAAGTCAAAAGAAACCCAACTCCAGGATGTCAAGTCAGAGCATTGTCCATATGTATAATGAAGCTCGCTCGCCGATATTCTTCTTGTCATCTTTTGCTCCTACTTTCCCATTTCAGGGTGCATCCTCACTTCACCCCTTCGTTCCATACTCGTATTATGCTATGATATCTCGAGGCATAATTAAACAGTAAATAATTATAAAAAGAAAAAAAAAAAGCCCTACGTAGCCAGTGTTACAAAGCTCTCGCTCTCGCACGATCGAATTATTAAGTGTGGGATCAAAACATGGATGTGATTGTCATATACAACAGCCAAACTCTTGGTCCCATATGTCTGGACCGCTTCTCAATCCTGAAATAGTACGGGGTGCCGTGCTCTCTTAACAGCTGATACCCTTGAATGGTTCTCAGATATCTCTTTATTCTAGACAGGATACGAAATTTCTTCTATATCTATTTTATTTTAAAGATAAAGCAATCACAGTTCACAAGCATTTATTAGAAATGAGTACCTTAATTTGTTCAAGGTTATGACAAAAATAATCTACAATTTTGATCAAACAATAGTGTAAATTCAGAGATGGGTAGTAGAAATCTTAAGTTTGAGGAAATAGGGGCAGTGAACAGTTGGAGTACCATATTAAAATTACCAATAATTTCAGTAGGATATTTGGGATCGATGAAGACTATTAACAAACAAGCTTTATATATCCCCCATGTTCATTCTTCACTCAGTTTGTAATCTGAAGAGCACTTAAATATTTATTCTCACCAAACCTTCGATTGAAGTATTACATGATTGATGCTGCACCACTTGATTTGCTAGATTAATGTGTGAGCATAGATAAATAGATTGTTCATAGCAGGTTCACGTAATGGGAAACTGAAACAAGTGGGGCGACACTTTGTTTAAATAATTGAGCATATCAACATCAGAAAATGGGAAGTGATGATGTCATTTATGAATTTTTTTTTCTTAAAAAAAGAAAGAACAAATTGTCTAGATAATGCTGTTGACACAACCTTCTTAGAACGTGGGAAGAAAATGCGAGTGATGTGTCAACACAAATGTGCAGCATATTTTAGGGAGTGAAGAAACTACGAGGCAATTAAAAAGTGTTGGAAGAATGAAAGGAGGCAGACAATGAAGAAAACTAGCATCAGGAAACCGAGAGTGAATCTCTATCTTCCTCCAAGCTATCATTAAAAGAACCTCAACTCTTTTGCACCAATAATGATGATGGATTGAGGAATGCCAACAAAGGAGAAGGCAATAACCAAAAGGCTTGGTGGCATCCCCACTCAAACCAAGGGGTACAAAAAGAATATGAAAGCAAAAAGGACGGTAACGATAGGAGTGGGAGACAATAAACTCCGTCTATTCTGTAGAACTTGAGTAATGGATCCCTTGGAGTCTGTTGGATGGTGCTCTCATTGTTGCAGCTAAAATTTGTAGTTAATATGAGGAGGCGACTGCTCCTGCTTTTCCATATAGCAGCAAGACCCCCGTCAAATCATTTAGTCCTTTTCAAGTTCAAATGACCTCAGCAGCACTGCATCATAGATATCTATCTATCCACATATGAATTCACACTTACTAAGTCCCACTGAGGAAACCTGCACGGTGATGACAAGGAAACCGCTGTAAAGCCCTGAATGAAGTCCACTAAATCGGCTCCTTTAGGACAATAAGAATTGAAAAGAAACATTGTTTTGGGGAGGAAATAATTGATCCCACGAATCCCTGCAAAATTATTTGTAAAAATTTACATCATTTGATCGACGTGTAAACAACAATCCACTCAAAATAGTCCTAATTGATTACTTTTTTTCCCCCTATGTGAGGACAGAAACCCTGACACAAGACTGATATAATACATTCAGGTTTGACACCAACAAAGCATTGTATTAAGCAGATGCTGAGATAAGCTTCTACAAAAAAAGAAACACCCACATTTGTAAAAGGGGCAGTTCCTTGAAAGTTGAACAGACTTGTCAACTTGTGCTTTTCGACCTCATAAAAGGTTGAGGGTATACAAATCTAAGAAACTACTTTTGGCTGTTCCACACCATGACCAAGTTTGAGACAGAACAACATTGCCGCTTCATTCACTTAGTTTCACACACAGTTTGAAATTATGGACTCAAGTTTAACCAAAAGGTCCAGAAAAAGATTTGAGTTGAATCCCAATAAAGAACATTGGACCGCTAGCTTGCAGTAGACTCAAGTCATTCTTTTTATATTACAGTTTCAAATTTCCATTTCTCCGCCGGAGATTAATGAAATAATTGCAGACAGAAAGTCAAGGCTCCTTTGATTTCACCCGTTTGCAAAAATTCAACTCCCGTGTGTGTTCTCCACCGGTAACTAGACTGGCGATCAGATAGAAAATTGACCTCACCATACTTATAAAAAAAACGCAGATATATCCCCCATCTACCTAAAAAGACTATGGGAGTCATTCCAACAAGAAAATGAAACTAGTACAACACCTCCAATAGGCTCATGGTCATTTCATTCCATTGCAAATCAACAATAATCCCGCCTGATAAGGAATGTTCATGAACCGTTCATACATAGCGAAACATCTACTAAAATGTTTTGTCAGAATGGGCCGTCTTTAACACAAACTCTAAAAGTGACATTTGAAGCATTCCATAGCTAACTGCTGGAAGTCCTTTAGAAGTAGCTGTAGCTGCAGTGATTAAGCCAGCCCTTGCATCTTGCAGGCATTCAGACTTTCAAGCTCCAATAGAGGCATACCAAGAAAGAAGAGAAAACTATGCTGGTATGCAAATACTTTTGAGTAGTATCACTTGCATAGAGTTTTAGCCATATCCATTTTGCTTACAAATGAAACGAGGAGAGGAGCAATAAGGGTTCAGATCCACCCATTTCCAAACGCATCAATTAATCATTTACGGTGCCATCCAAATAGCATAAAAAATTGTGTGCATGAACATTATGAGACTATCACCTAAAGATAAATGGTCAGTTAAACACATCTGATATTTCTAACCCACGCATGCATATGAAGCTAACTATCCAGCTTCTACTTGTAATTAGGTCAGAAACTCTTAAAATTACATTGTGATCAGCATCTTGCATTTTCAAAAGCCCCTTAAAGAAAAAGATAAAGGATCTTTGCAAAGCATTAAATTGGCAATAACAATTAAAAGCATAGCATTTCACCATTATCAAACACCACTTAAGTATATGTAAAGATAATAAAGCACAATAGGAAAAGGCATAATTGTTCAACATAAAATCCATTGGATCAATACAATGGTAAGGAAACAAATTAAGGGGCTCCAAAGGGAGAAAACAGAGGTTACCAGGATGGAAAACAACATTTACTGTTTATTATAAATCAAAAGCCAGGAGAGGCATGCAGCAGTTAAACTTTGATAAACAATGGGTCAGGCGCCACCAAAGTGATATCTAACATTGTCATACACTTTTATGGGGTGATAAACATTATAATTAAGCAGATTGTGGATTAACATTCACATCTCAGATTACATTCCAATATCTATATATTTTCCTTCGAGATCAGACACCTTAAATATTTTCCATATTTGCAGCACAATGTAGCACAGAAAAGAGATTTAAAAAAACAAAAAAAAAGCCTTTTTTAAGTGCTAAAAGCCTAAAACAACAGCTACCTGTGAAACTCTGGGAATGTCCTTCTTACTCAATTATATTATATTGCAGATGTTAAAATCACAAAAAAGACTCAAATTATTAAGTTCAGACAATCTGTAGACTATTATAGTCACACTTTAGCATTCTAGTAATCTAGTTACTTACCTTCATCAAAATATGCTCCCAAACAGTAAAAGAAAGGGGAAAGTGGCAGACCACGCTTACTCCCACACACGCATACATGTAGACACAAAATTTTTATCCATAATTCTAAAACAAAAATAGGATTTCTCAGGTTCTTATCAGTTTAAATTTAGTAAAGTAAATATGATATTGTTGCTCACTTTACTCTTTGATATATAGCTCATGACTACATAGCTAGCGTTAAATCAAGTATCATACCTAACCTTTGCAGTAATTCATACCTAACCTTTGCAGTAATTGATGGTAAGAAATGTTGACCTTTAAGTTCTAAAGAAGTGCCCGTGTCACAATTTTTCCTTGTCACTGAATTATAACAGTCAGCAATGTAAAATCGCTCATAATACCTCAACTAAGAAATGGGGCAACATGTGCATGATACTTTCAGCTGAATTATATGCCTAAATAAAGGAGCATGTTACTATTTATATACATAATACATGCCCCAAAAATTATAGACAGGGAGGCTGTCGATATAGCTCTCACTTATACCAGAATCCAAGTACTACGATTAATGTATTATGAATTTTAACTTAGACCCAAAAACAACGTTACTTAACAGTAGCAAGAGCAACCACCCACTTCACATAATGTTAAGATTTAATAATTCAAGGGGCTAGTGACAAGAAATGCTAGCTTCAAGCCTATAAAGTATGAACTAGTTAATCTTATCTCATTGACAAAGCCAGCAAAGAAACAGGAAGAAAAAACACGTCAGAGATTCCAAAAGGTTACATACATGCCTGCCACACTTTTTTCCTGCACAAAAGGGGAGTGAAAAAAAAAAAAAGGGTTACCTACATTTATTGGAAAAGTTTTCAAGAAGAAACATCTCCTCCTCTTAATTGCTGTATTGCAGTGTACAATTTCCTTCGATGCCCAACAGCAAATACACCCATCTCCTTGAGATCATCTAGAGTAAGCAGAGGCAGAGTTTCCTCATCGACCTCATGCATTTCAAACATGCCAGCATACCTGCCAAATCCCAGGTCTTCCAACCATCTTCCAACACTAGTTACGTCATTACAGGTGTATCTCATTTGGTCCCATCCATCACCAGATCTAAAAAGCACATTATTTCTCTCATAACAAGCATCCTTCCAGTAATCATCACCATTTCCCTGTTGCCAACTATCATAACCGGGTTCATCCACATCATATTCACAAGCATCTTTGCTGGTAGCCGGTGTTTCATGATCTGATATGTCCTGAAAACCATTAACAGGGCAATAATCTTCACAAGCATTTGATCTCATTCCCATAAACTCTTTCTCACCATGCTCTTTTCTATCTTCACCACTAAATTCCGGACTAAGTTTAGTACTCCAGGTCCAAGCACTGCCAAACACACAATTATTGCCTTCCCTGATCCTCCCTCGCCGCTTCATGACCCTACTCTTCCTGGTTATGGTACCAAAATTTAAACTAGACTTCATCATATCAATTTCATCAGCATTCACCACATCAAAACCTGATTTCGAAGAATTCGGGTTCTTATTCTCTCTGTTCTGTTGCAAATCAGCTGACATCCTCGGGGAGACACCACTGCCAGAAATCAAGAAATCTGGAGACTCTTCTTTAGAAAACCCAACAACAGTAGTAAGTTCATTTCCTTGAGGGTTGAGAAAATCAGGATTCCATCTTTTATGTCCTAAACTTTCCTTGGTCTTCTGAGAAAACCTACATGCAAAAGCAGCAGATACGTCTCCTATTTCCCCTAACCTAACATTTGGCCGCCTTTGCCTTTTTGAATTCATGCTTAAAACCAACATTTTACACCAAACCCCACTTTTATCAAACCCTAACAACACCAGAAAAAGAAAAAACAACCCACAAAATTAAACCTCAGAAACAGCCCAAACAAATTTTAAAAACCCAAAATTTGCAACAAACAGAAAAGCACCCCCAAACAACCTTTAATCTGCTTAAAATAACGCAAAAATCATAACAACAACTATAATTTACATCAATATTCAACAAATAAAATTACTGGAAATACTAATTCAAGGGCGAAACAGAGAAAGGAAAAGTGAAGAAGTGAACCTGTTAAGAAAGTAACAGTGGCAGAAGAGTTTGAATTTGTGCATGTTTCTAAAATTGGAGTATTTGCTGAGTTGCTGCAGTGGGCAGCTTAAAACAACAAATACATATATATATATATATATATATATATGTATATATATTAAAAAAGGAAAGTGACTGAGTTAGTTTTGGTTTCTTTTATTGGGCTAGGAAACCAAAGAGCAAACCCTTTGAGAAAAAGGAAATGAAAATCTAGTGGCGAATTTTGTTAGATTTGTCTGCGTTGCAACATAGATTTAGATTTTAGATTAGATTTTCAGACATGGATAGGGACATGTAACGAGAGGAAGTCAAATTGAGAATTATCCTTCTCAAACAAGGATGAGGGAATAGAGGATATGATTGAATGTTTCCATGAGTTTTGTAATAATTTTGGTACTGCTTGTCTTTTTCCTTGACACGTGGAGTTGTACCCAACATGTCATGATATATGCGGAAGAAAAGCAAGGAGAGACTCTGGATTTCGAAACCTTAAAAATGAGCTTCTTTTTTTTATTTTCTTGGACACATGCAGTGGGCTGAAGAATCAAGTAAAAATTGGGGATTCAAGTTGGGAGTCAGAAAATAATAATAATAATCTTTAAAGCAGAGGAAGATTCTTGAAACAACTTGGTTTTAGGGACAGCAAGGGTCCAACCATGTTGATCACAGACATTGGCATTTAGCCAACAGGGAACCTGCCTGCTTAACTATGTTGTGGGCTTTTAACCAAACCAGCAAACGAGGTGACTCATCAACACTACTCTGTAGATTATACTTTCTACCTTCACCTCCTCGTCCACATCTGTTTACTTCCTCATCGACTTTCCCTTGCCCTTCCCCATCCCTTCCTCTTCACCAAGGGCGGAGGGCGGAACCGTGGTTCTCAGAAAGTTTAAAAATTTTTATATATTATATATATTTTTCAATAAATTCTCAAATTAATTTTTTATTAAATTATTGATACAATATGCTATATATATTTTTAATGGGTTTTTTAAATTTTTTTTATTAAATAATAAATAATAAATAATTTTATAAATCTATTTAACTTTATCTTAATTTTAAATTTTTCTCATTTAAGTTTCTTCACACCTCTTTCTATCTTTTTTTCTCTTTCTCTTCTCTTTTATTCTTCATGAAATTACAAAAAGATAAAGTTTTTTATCCTTTTTATTTATATTATTATTATTTGTTTATTCTTTTTAATTTTATTCTATTTGATCATATGTTTTAAATTTTTATATATTTTCTTCTTTAAATTTTTACTAATCATCTACTATATTCTTTTTTTTTATTATGTAATTCTATCTTCTACTTATCATATTTTTTTTCTGTGTTTGCAATGATTTAATTTTTAAAAATTAAAAAATTATTATATAATTTTCAAATATGTATTATAACATCGTAGTATTGATTGTTACTTAAAATTAACATCACATTATTAATTGTTGTTTAAAATTTCACTAATATAAATCTTGATTATATAAGATTTTTTTTTATATTTATGTTTTATATTCAATTGAAAAGAAATTATATTTGAGTATTTAGCCTTTAAATAATATTGATTATAGAAGAGAAAATTATTAATTTTGTATATTATATTTAATTATTTATATTTTATGTATTATTCTTTTTCATCTTTAGATCTTCAATAAAAGTTTGTTAACTCCATCCCTACTCTTCACCCCGTTCATCAAGTCCCCTCCATAGCTCTCTGTTCATTAGAATAAATGTTCAAACACATATCTTTGAAAAAATAAATATGTTTATTTATCATTAAATCAAATATTTTAATAAAAAATAAAAAAATTAAATTTAAAAATTACTTCCATCTTTATCTAAATTTACAAATCTAATTTTTCAAATTTTATTGCATGTAGTCCATAAGTATATAAACTCTCGTTAATAGCAATTCTAGTGATTTACACAAAAAATGAATAAAATAACACTAACCATGTTGATAATTATTCATGTATTCATTATGTAATGATATGATTTATGATGCAAATTTGATTTTTAAACGTATTCATATCAACATAACCTTTTTAAGCTCTCATTTATATGATGTGTTTTAATCACACTTTTTACTTTAATTAAAGTTTTGTATCAATTTCTATAATATTTAATAAAATAACTAGATTTGATTGAGAAAAAAAATGTTATACTTATTTCTTTGTTTGACACGGCAAGTAATTCAATCATTCGTTTTTTTTTTTTTTTTTGTTCCTTTTGTTGTCTGTAGCCCCGATCCTACTAACGCTCTTCCAGCTATTAAAACGCAACGAGAAGCGAATGGTAATCTTACCGAGACAAATCTGGGGGGCGGGGGGGGGGGGGCGGGTCGGGGTGTGCGGGTGGGTGGTGACGGTTTGTGTGGGTGGGGGTGTGGGGGTTGTGGGGGGGGGGGGGGGGGGGGGGCGGGCCGCGGGGGGGCGGTGGGGGGCGGGGGGTGGGGCGGCGGGGGGCGCGGGGGGTGGGGGGGGGGGGGGGGCGGGGATGGGGGCGGGGGGAGGTGGGCGGGGGGTGTTGGTGGTGGTGGGGGGGCGGGGGGGCGGGCGTGGGGGGGTGCGCGGGGGGGGGGGCCGCGGGTCGCGGGGGGGTGGGGGCAGGTGTCACGGGGCGATTCTTAAGACCACTCTCCGTGCGGCCTTGGGCTCAACCCTTATCTTGGTACTAGAACCCAAGTCAGCCTCAGTGCTTCAGCACTTACTCAGCAAGCACCCAACTCCCACCCATGGCTTTAAGCCTGCAAGCAAGCTTGCATAAAAGAGAAAGGAAGACAAGAGAAATACTAGCAAAGAGAAGCTAAGCTTGTATTGAATGAATTGAATTACAATGTATTCAATGGGATGATTTACACAAGGAGCATGGGGTTATTTATAGCCAAGGTTCCACAACATTTCCCTCCAAAGTTTTCAATCCAAAGTATTCCCCCCCAAAAGATTTCCCTCCAAAACATTTGGGAGGTTCTAGAAGTTCGGTTGGGAGGGAAAATTTGAATTTTCCAGCAGCCCCCCTTACATGGGTCTAGTGGGCTGGCACCTTCTTGGGCCTCCTGGTGGGTCTGGACTGTGGCCCGTGACACCCTCCCCCACCTAAGCTGGCAGCGTCCTCTGCTGCCGTGTGGAAGGCGTTAATCCAATCTTTGAACTGCCACAAATCTTCTGCAGACTCCCAACTAACTTCACTCTCGGGCAATCCCTTCCATTTCACCAGGTACTGATGTTGAGGCATGTGATGCTTCCGTCGAAGTACTCTATCGGCCAGCACTTCTTCTACCTCTTTGTCGTACGCTGCTCGAATGCCTACTGGTGCCCTGTTGCTCACCCTTCGGCTAGGGTCCTCTTTATCTGCATGGTAAGGCTTCAGCATGCTGACATGAAATACCGGATGCACCTTTGGCTTGAGCGGCAAGTCCAACTTGTATGCCACCTGGCCGATTCTCTTGATTACCCGATATGGGCCCTCGTACCTTCTAACAAGGCCCTTGTGCAAGCCTTTGTTCCTCAAAACAAGGTGTAGCTTCACCATCACCATGTCCCCTTCGCTGAAGTGAGCTTCCAGTCGGGTTTGATCTGCCCACTTTTTTGCCCTTTTTGCAGCTTTGTGGAGACACGTTCGAGCTAAGTCCCGCTGCTCTTCCCAGCCCCTAGCGGTTTTGTATGCCGCTGGTGCGACACCTGTATAGCCCACGGCAATGGCACTTGGTGTGTGGGGCTGTTGTCCAATCACGATTTCGAACGGGCTTTGACCGGTGGACTCGCTGCGCTGTAGGTTATGCGAGAATTGTGCTATGTCAAGCCACTTTGGCCAGTCGGACTGCGTGCCCCTCACGAAGTGCCTTAAGTAGAGCTCCAGCAATGCATTCACCCGCTCGGTTTGTCCATCCGTCTGTGGGTGGTTGCTGGTGGAAAAGCACAATTCAGACCCCAACAGCTTAAATAATTCCGTCCAGAATTTTCCCGTGAATCGGCCATCCCGATCGCTGATGATGGTGTGCGGAACGCCCCAGTATTTGACAATGTTCTTTAAGAACAACTTGGCTGCTTCTTCCGCAGGACATTCTTTTGAGGCTGGTATAAAGGTGGCATATTTCGAAAATCTATCCACCACCACCATAATGCTACCGAACCCATCTGCCTTGGGCAGCCCCATGATGAAATCCATGCTTACGCTGTCCCATGGTTTTTCTGGTATTGGCAGTGGGTTGAGTAATCCCCTTGGTCGCTGCTGCTCAACCTTGTCTTGTTGGCACACCAAGCAGGTCCGCACATAGCTTTCAATGTCATCTTCCATTCTGGGCCAGTAATAACTGGCGCTTACCAATGCCATCGTCCGATGCATCCCCGGATGCCCTGCCCAAGGGCTGTCGTGGCATTCTTTCAGTAGCTATTTTCGCAAGCCCCCATGCTGCGGAACATAGAGCCTATTGCCCTTAGTGTACACTAGCCCCTCTTTTACCCAAAACGCCTGGTCTTGCCTACCGTGGCATGCTCCAGTATGGATTGCGCGGTCGGGTCGTTTGCCTGCCATCCCGAATGTGAGGTAGCAGCTCTATGCGCACTTCACTGATGGCAGCCAATGTAGCCTTTCTGCTTAAGGCGTCAGCCACGGAGTTAGCCTTGCCTGGCTCATACTCCAGCTCATAATCGAACTCTGCCAAGAAGTCTTACCATCTGGCTTGTTTCGGGCTTAACTTCTTTTGGCTTTGAAAGTAGGATGTGGCCACATTATCAGTCCGCACTACAAATTTGGCCCCCAATAAGTAGTGCCGCCATAATCGCAAGCAATGCACCACTGCCGTCATCTCCTTTTCCTGAACCGTGTACCGTCTCTCGGTATCGTTCAGTTTTCGGCTTTCATACGCGATTGGATGCCCATCTTGCATCAGTACCCCGCCAATGGCAAAGTCACTTGCATCCGTATGTACCTCGTACGGCAGTATATGATCCGGCAATCTCAACACCGGTTGTTCACTCATTGCCTGTTTCAGCCGATCAAAGGCATGTTGGCTTGCGGCATTCCATTCCCACACCCGGCCTTTCTTCAGCATGTCCGTTAGTGGTGCCGCAATGCTTGAGTATCCTTTGACAAACCGGCGGTAGTAGTTGGCTAACCCAAGGAAGGATCTCAGCTCCCTTACCTTGGCAGGCGGTTCCCATTCCTGGATAGCACTTACTTTGGACGGGTCCATCCGGATTCTGCCATCCCCCACAATGTGCCCTAAGAATGGCACCTCATGCAAACCAAAGCAACATTTTTCCCTTTTCACGAATAGCTCATGTTGTCTAAGGGCCTCAAAAACAAGCCGTAGGTATTCAACATGGTCTTGTAATGAGTGGCTATAGACAACATATCATCAAGGTATACAACTACGAATTTGTCAAGAAAGGGTTGTAATACCTTGTTCATCAGAGTACAGAATGTTGCTGGTGCATTGGTTAATCCAAATGGCATAACCAAGAACTCGTATGCCCCATAGCGAGTCACGCAAGCCGTCTTGGATATGTCCCCCGCAGCTATCCTCACCTGGTAGTACCCCGATCGTAAGTCCAACTTTGAAAACCAGCGCGCATTGCCCAGCTGATCGAACAAGTCAGCTATAAGCGGGATCGGGTACTTGTTCTTGACCGTGAGCTTGTTCAAAGCTCGGTAGTCGATGCATAGCCTTAAAGACCCATCATGTTTCTTCTGAAACAATACGGGAGCTCCGAAAGGGGATTTGGATGGCCTGATAAATCCAGCGTCAATAAGCTCCCCAAGCTGCTTTCTCAGTTCTGCTAGCTCGGGAGGCGCCATCCGATATGGTGCCTTGGCGGGCGGTTGTGCCCTGGCACTAGCTCGATATGATGGTCCACTTCTCGTGCGGGAGGCAAGTGGCCTGGCAGCTTCGGAGGCATTACATCTTGGAATTCCCAGCACCTCTAGGACTTCTACCGGTGCCTTGATTATATTGCCGGGGTGTCTTCTAGACTCAGCACCGCAGCAAATGTCTGCTACCTTTGCGCATGCCCTTGGCTAGCTGCATGGCAGACAATGTTTTTGTTGGCTGAGTACGTCCTCGTCTGACTGGCACTATGCATTGCCCCTTTGATCCAAGATGCAATGCAATCGTTGTGCGGCACGAGAACAGCTTGGACTCTATCTAGGAAGCCGATCCCCACGGCTACATCATAATCATCCATCGGGATGATCTCGATGTCCACAGCTCCATGCCACTGGCCAAGTTGCACATCGATCCCTTGGCAATGCCTTGTGCGCACTCTCTTTCCCTTCATCATTTTCATTGGAACATCTACTCTATCAGCTCGCAGTTCAAGTTTTTACCAGCCGCTACGCTATTAGATTTGATGCCTAGGTTAGCAGCACATTGTTCGGACACGAAGAGTTCAGAAGCGCCCGTATCCACCAGTGCCTCCACCGATGTCCTGCTATGATCATATCAGCATACATGAGCCCCTTGGCTCGACTATTCGTCTTGCTTACTGCCCCCAGCAGCACTGAGCCCAATCGCGCTGCCTGGTCTGATTGTGGCTCCTCCTCCGAGGCTATCGCCACTAGCTTGGTGCGCTTTGGGCAATCTCGGACCCGATGTGGTCCGTCACACAAGAAGCAACCCGTCGGTTGGTCCTCCTTGTTTCTGAAAGATCTCCATTTTGAGGTAGAATTACCTCTCCATTTTGATTGTGGCTTGCCCTCGCCACCATCCTTAGGCTGGTTATCTCTGTCCGCCCAGCCCTTATCTTTGTACTGCCTATTTTTATCCGCCCATCCCTTACCTTTATCCTTTGGCTTGGATGGCGTAGGTTTGTCCTTGTCGGCTCGGGAGTAATCAACCAAGCTTTGTCGCCACTGCCATGGCTCGAGTGAGGTCTTGCATGCCTCGCCTTTGCAACTCTTGCTTGGCCCATGGTTTAAACCATCCATGAAGGTGAAGAGGGCCTCCCTCTCCCCTAGATCCCCCACTTGAAGGGCCAGCTCGCTGAACTCCTTCACATAGTCCCGGATCTCCCCACGTTGGACCAGCCTACGCAGCTTGCCCCTCGCCTCATCCATGGCGTATTCGGGGTAGAATTGCTGGCGTAATTCCCTCTGGAAATCTGCCCACGTGAGTACCGGGGCTCCACCGAGCCTATCATCGCACCGCCTCCTCCACCAAAGCAGTGCTGTATCTCCCAGATACATGGATGCCGTAATGATTCGACGGTCATCCATCACGATCCCAGTGGCTTTGAAGTATTGCTCAAGCCCCCAAAGAAAGTTGTCTATTTCTTTGGCATCCCTCCGGCCTCGAAATTCTCTGGGCTTAGGCACATCTAGCCTTGCTTCCGGGGGTGCGGCAGCCTCCCGGTCACTATTGGCTCTTGCCGCACGCATTTCCTCCTTCAATACATCTAGCTCACGCCTCAACGCTTCCATCTCTCTTGCCAGTTGGGCGTTTCGTTCCATGGCCGTCTCAAAGGTTTCCCTCATCATCAATTGGACTTCTCCTTTGAGTTCCTCATCACGAGCATGAAGCTCTTCCATGTGTTCTTCCTGCACATCAAGGCGGTCACGCGACTCGCCCACAGTCACCTCCATCTTTGATAGCCTCTCATCAAACTCAAGGATGGGGTCTCGTGAGGAAGACTTCGCCTTCCGACCAGCACGCGTCTCTCTGACCTCGATAGTTTCCTCGGGCATGCTTGATCCGCTAGTAGTCATTCCTTCCTTTCAATCACCTCCTCCTTGTTTGGGAATTTAGCCGAGCACTTGGGTCGCAAAACCTTCCCTTTGGTCTGGGAATTTTGTCGAACACCTGGATCGCAAACTGCTCTAGGAATTTCGTCGAGCACCTGGATCGCAATGGCTCTGATACCAACTATCACGGGGCGATTCTTAAGACCACTCTCCGTGCGGCCTTGGGCTCAACCCTTATCTCGGTACTAGAACCCAAGTCAGCCTCAGTGCTTCAGCACTTACTCAGCAAGCACCCAACTCCCACCCGATGGCTTTAAGCCTGCAAGCAAGCTTGCATAAAAGAGAAAGGAAAGACAAGAGAAATACTAGCAAAGAGAAGCTAAGCTTGTATTGAATGAATTGAATTACAATGTATTCAATGGGATGATTTACACAAGGAGCATGGGGTTATTTATAGCCAAGGTTCCCCACACATTTCCCTCCAAAGTTTTCAATTCAAAGTATTCTCCCCCAAAAGATTTCCCTCCAAAACATTTGGGAGGTTCTAGAAGTTCGGTTGGGAGGAAAATTTGAATTTTCCAGCAGCCCCCCTTACATGGGTCTAAGTGGGCTGGCACCTTCTTGGGCCTCCTGGTGGGTCTGGACTGTGGCCCGTGACACAGGAGCTTGGTATAGGGCGACCAAGTGGACAAGGGTTGGGTCGGCTTAAAGTGACCTGTTGCTGTTAGTGTCAACTTAGCCAAATCTAAAATAAATTGCTTCGTATTATAATTATATAAAATATATATGAAGCCTATCATCCTTTTTATTTATTTATGGGAACCCTATCATGTTTTAAAAAGATGGAAAACCATGTATCGTAGTAATATTCACAATCATCCCAAAAGATCCTCGAGTTGATACACTATATTTGAGTAATAAAATTAGAAACAAGAGATTTTAAATGAATTTGAAGGCTCAGCAATCAATCCACCACTCCTAAATATTAGTTCTTCAAATTGCCTAATATATATTTGAGTTGCATGATTAGAGCGTTAGTCATAAAAAAGTTGGTATACTGCCTCATTCACCATGTGTTTTGTAATCTGTATTAAGACATTTTTTTTAATTGGCTTTTTAGCACTTGTTGCACACCCATTTGGATGAGTTCCTATTTCATGAAAATGAACTTTCCCACTAATTTCAACTTTGCCTATACCACTGTTACATATAGATGTTGTGATTCTTTATTTTTTATAATTAAATAAGTTGAAATCTGAATCCAGTCTTTTTATTATTTCTATTTATGAACGTAATCTTTACACTTTTATTACAAGTCAATTTAAAGATAATAAAAAATTATGTTCAAATTTTGATGTTCATTTCAGTCATAATATAACCTTTTTGTTTATGACTCAGCCATGCCAACATGGTTTTTTTCATCACATGGCACATTAGTGCAAAAGCCCTTTATTTTTAATAAAAAGACTAAAAATCCTTTTTTAATTCAAAAAATATTAATTATTTTCAAATTAAAATAAAATATGATGTTTTTTTATGCTGATATATATGTCATGCTGTCAAAAAATTAATCCACCACATTATGTCAAGATATCACCGATATTCCACTATCCTAATTAATGGCAAAATTTAACATCATTATATACTGTCCCAAAAATTTACAAATCTAATTTTTCAGAATTTATTGCATGAAATTAATAAATATATAAATTCTCATTAATAACAATTCTAGTTGTTTACACTGAAGATAAAACATGACACTAACCATGTTGGTAATCATCCATTTGTAGTCACATGGCATTTTAGAAAGGAAAAAAATGGAAGTTGCAAAATAAGATATTACTTATTTCTTTTTTTGACATGGCGAGGAATTAATAGAAAACCCATCTTATACATACAGATTAAATAAAGATTACATCTCTTCTGTAATTTTAAAAGCTAAAATCTATTTCATATTTATAGAGTTGTATTATCTATTTCAATCCCCATTATTCCTAAATAAACAGTAAACCCATAGAATAGCTTTTTGCCTTTGACCTCGCAGAAGGGGAATAGTCGTTCCCCTCCCTTCCCATGGGAATAGCCATTTCGGATGACTAGGAATACAAACCATGTTTACATGATCTTATTCTTGGGTAAATTTTAGACATAATACTTACAAAAATATTTGAATTATTTAAAAAAAATTAAATAATTTTTTATTCTTTTATTACATTAACTCAAACTCATATATTTTCATTTTCAATCAAATAAATTCTTATAACTAATGATTGATTAATTTTTATTAATCAAAATGTCACTTATCGTTTTTTGTCACATGCTGTTGATGTGGCATGTTGACATGTCATAATGAGTAATAGCATAACATATTAATCTAACATGATAAAATGATCATATGGTATTTTTACTTTTCACATCAATATCACATCAGCGTTATATGAGCATAAAAGTACAAGTGATACTTTAATTTATAATAATTAATCAATCATTAATTATAAAGGCCTATTTGATTCAAAATAAAAGTATAATGACTTAATTAAAAGTAAATAAAAATAAAAATTTATTTGAATTTTCTTGAATAATTCAAGAGTTTTTCAAGTATTATGCCTAAATTTTATAATTCTAATTGTTTGTTTTTATTTTTTATTTTTCTTTCCTTTTTTTTTTCAACAAAATAGAGGAAGAGCTTCATTTGTGAGATGAAGTTTTTGGCCGTCGAAGTATGGCTTTGACTGTTGACAACTAGAATTAGTGGTTGGCAATGTCAATTTGGCGCGGCAATCACTAGATTCAGTAACTAGTAGTGTTGATTTAACGCACCAACGACCAGATTTGGCATAGATAATGCTAATTTGGCACCCAACAGCGGAATCTAGTCGTCGACAACTCAAGATTGACACACTTCAATGAATCGAGTTTTGCTAATTGTGGTTGGAAAAGTGAGAAGAAAAAAACATAATATCTAAGAAAAAGCTTTTAAACTATTAAAAAAAATTTAAATAAGTTTTTATACTTTTATTATATTTAATCAAACTCTTATATTTTTATTTTAAACTAAATAAGATTTTATAATTAATGATTGACTTAATCAAAATATTATTTGTCATTATATATCACGTCATGTTGATGTGATATGTTAACATATTATAATTGATAATAATGTAACATATTAGCATATCATAATTGATGATGACATAACATGTTAATTTAGTATAATAACATGATTATATAGTATTTTTTATCTTTTACATTAATATTATGTTAATGTCATGTGAATATAAAATGACAAGTGATATTTTCATTAAAACAATTAGTCAATAATCAATCATAAGAGCTTATTTAATTCAAAATAAAAATAGATAGACTTAATTGAATGTAATAAAAGAATAAAATTTTATTTAATTTTTTTTTAAATAATTTAAAAATTTATTTGAGTATTATGTTAGAAAAGTAAAAAGGCATCAGGCTAAAAAAGGGAGAATGGAAAAGGACAAAAAAATAAAGAAAGCATATAAAATTCTTGAATTTATTAATTTTATTTAAAAGTTATGATATTTTTGTAGGTGCAGACACTTTATTTTGTCGAGGATATGTATTGAATATTGAAACTATAAAAAAATTATGAAAATTACGAAAAAAAGAGATAAACATGAAAAAGGATAAGGATAGATTTACATCAATTTTAATTCTAAATGAGCTTAAACATTTAAAAAGAGATTAAGTTAGATTGAATCAAAACTCAAAAAATCAATTCAAGAAAAAATAAACATATTGGGTATAAATATACCCAAGCATCAACCCAAAAAAAGATACAAAAAAAATTGAGAATAAACAATTGGCAAAGGAAAGAAAAAATAGTTTTTTGGGTTTTGATTTCTTTTCCTAGATTTAGGAGAATTGGATTAGTTCAAAAAAACTACAAAGGGACAAGGGGATCAAGAGGATTCAGGGTATGAGGTGGTCTTTTAGAAAAAAGCATTTCACTTAGAGACAGTGAAAAAAGTTAGAAATAAAGAAGAGTTAGAGAAAAAAAGCTTTAATACCAAAAGCAAAACTGCGTCGTTTTCGGCTCTGAGAAAATGAAAAATTTTGGTGGATTGGATCACAGCCCACACCATGACTCAAACCAATTCTTAAAGCCTATTAGCTTGAATCCACTTGGTTTTGGGCATTAAAGCCCAACAGGGTAAATAATGTTTATCTTTTCTCTAGGCAATTTAATTTTAGAGGAGCATAATATAAGGATTTTGAATTATAAGACATATTTCAAGAAATCATAAAATTAGTTAATCTAAATAATAATTAATTAAATGTAAATATTTTAAATGAACATTTTAAGAAATGTTACAAGTGGTAACTTTCTTAAATTTTTCAAAATAAAATTAGTTTACGAGACCTTGCCATAAGTGTTAGGGTTAATTTTATAATTTACTTTTTACAAAAGAGGTTTATTTTAAATAATTATTATCATGAATTAATACTAGAACCACACTATTAATGTTTTTGTGTAAGTTTGATAAAAAGTAAATAAATAAAAACTATCCAATGATGAAATTTTAAAAAGGCTATAAGTGATAGGTTTTTTGAAAATTTCTAGTTGAGAGATTTTTTTTGAATTCTACCATGAATGTTGGAGTTTTCAAGGATATTTCAATATCAAAGGGTTTTTGTTTATTTCAATCTCAATATAAATAAATAAAGATTTTCCTATGATGAAATTTCAAGAAAGTTATGAGTGATAATTTCTTACAAATTTATTTGTGAGAGATTTTTTTTGAATTCTGTTATAAGTGTTAGAGTTCTCAAGGAATATTTCAATATCAAAGAGTTGTTGTTTACTTTAGAAAAATAAAAAAAAATTAAATATTGAATTTAATAAGGCTAAAAGATATATAATAAATTAGGTACCAATTAAATGAGCATTGTAGGGTGCTAATAACTTCTTTACATGTTTCTATATTCTCGCACTTAAATCTGTCTTATAGATCAAAACTTATTTTTTTAATGAACTTAAGTCAAACCTAGAATCTTATTAGAAAAAATAGATTTATCTAGGTGACCAATCGCATTTGAATAAGAAACTATTGATAGCAACTTCTCTTAAGTCAAACTATTGAGTTTCAAGACTCACGTTTATGACAATTCGACTCGCGATTGACCACCTAGGTGAATTTATTTTCCCTAATGAGGTTCTAGGCTTCACTTAGATTCATTAAAAAAAAATTTTGATCTAGAAGACAGATTTAGGTTTTGGAGTGTAGTTACTTGTGAGGAAGGTATTAACACTCTCACAACACCTATGTAATTGGTACCTAATTAATTATGTGTCATCTTGTAACTTATTAAATTTACTATTTAATTTTATTATCATTCTCATATTTTTTAAATAAACAAAAACTCTTTGATATGGAAATAACACTTATGGTGGAATTCAAGAAAAATCTCTGACTTAAGAATTTTCAAAAAGTTATCACTTATAACTTTTTGAAATTTCATCATTAGAGAATTCTTATTTATTTGCATTTTTATGAAATTTACATGATTGAGATAACAAAAACTCTTTGATATTGAAATATCGCTTGAAAACTTCAATATTTATAGTAAAATTTAAGAAAAATCTCTCACTTAGAAATTTTTAAGAAATTATCACTTATAACCTTTTGAAATTCTATTCTTAAAGAATCTTTATTTATTTACTTTTCTATCAAACTCACGCAGAAACATTAATATTGTAATTTTATTATTATTTAATGATAATAATTATTTAAAATAAACCTCTTTTGTAAAAATAATTTATGAGATTATCCTCGACGCTCATGGCATGTTCTCATAAACATTTTTACTCCAAAAAATTTAAGAAAGTTACCACTCGTAACCTTCCTTAAAAATTTATTTAAAAGATTTATATTTAAATAATTATTATTTAAATTAACCAAATTCCATGATTCCCTAAATGTGTCTTAAAATTCAAAATCCTTATATCATACTCCTATAAACTCAAATTGCCTAAAGAAAAATATTATAATATTTATCTTCTTGGGCTTTAGTACCCAAAATGGGCTTTAAGAATTGGTTTAGGTAAAGATACGGGTTGTGATCTAATCCACCAAAATTTTTCTTTTTCTTGGAAACTAAAACGACATAGGTTTACTTTTGTTATAAAAGTTTTCCTTCTCTTCTTTTTCTTATTGCTAACTTCTTCACTCTCTCTAAGTGAGAGCTTCTCTCCAAAAGACAACTCATTCATTGAGTTCTTTTGATCCTACATCTCTTTAATCAAAATAGTTTTTTTTATAAACTAACTCAATTTTCTTAGATCTAGAAAAAGGAATCGGAACCCAAGAACTTAAGAACTCAAAAAAAAAAAAAACCTATTTTCTCTTCTTTGCCAATTGTTTCTTCTTAGTTTTCTTCTCTCTTTTTTTTCAAGTCCCTTTTTAGCGTTGATGCTTGGGTATATTCATATCCAATGTATTTTATTCCTTCTTGGATTGGTATCTTGAGTTTTGATTCAATCTAACTTAATCTCTTTTCAGATTTTTAAGTTCATCTAGGATTAGGATGTAAAATCCCACTCTAATGTAAAATGCTAAGTTAAGAATTCCCTAGGTAAGCAGGATAATTTTGTATTTTGAAAATTTAAAACTAAGTTTAATATTGAAAAAATTCATGTTTTGATGTATTAAAATGATTTAATAAGTTTGGTGTTAAAGAAGTTCAATTGAACATGTTTCTAAGATTTATTTTTGCTTACTGAAGCCCATTTATTGATAAATGTTCTTTATCAATTGATAGATACAATCCAAAAAGGTTCTTTAAAGCAATCTTAAAGAACATTTATAAATAGATGATCAGATTTATCCACAAATAACCAAATCTATCGATAAATGGCCCAATCTATTGATAGATGATATATTGTTAGATAGTTCCATTTATAGATTGATAGTAATGAGAGAGTTTTTAAAATAACCTTGAAACCTATCTATTGATAGATGGCCTTGATCTATCGATAAATGACATCATTTTTTGAAAAAAAAAGTAAAAACATATTTTCACAGCCAATACTATAAATATATCATATGAAACGAGGGTTTTCAGTCTTTAGCTATTTTCCAAGATATTTTCTCTAACCTTAAACTCCCTCAACCTATTTTTGGATCAAATCACCATTTTTTATGATTTTAAAATTAGTTTTGGGTTTTTAAGAAAAATATGACATTTTTAAGCTTTATAATCTTTAAAACTTGACTTTTAGATTCTAAAAATATAGTTTTGTTGCTCAGATTTTTTGTTTGTTGCTGGAGCTCAAAGGTTTTGCAATTTTACTTAATATCTAAGCTTACTGAGATAATAATGAAAAATTTATGAATTTTCTGCTTATGGGTATTTGTAAAATAATGAGTTTAAGCTAAAAATTTAGTTATAGATGAATCTGACTAATTTCGAATGGCTTAATTAGATTATTACATGATTTGTTGATTGAGGATTGATTATTATAATTATTGAAAGTCTAAGAAAAAACAAAACTCCACGAGAATTGCTAAAGTAGATTGGTACTTTTTTATAAAAGTTGTCATTTTTGAAGTAAGTGTGTACACCATTTTTAAAATTATTTTTGTATGCAAAGTTGAAAGCATGATTTGAATAATTAAGGGTTTATTGATGAGTATGATATCCCATAAATATTTATTTTAAAAAATGTATTTATGGATGTGGAAATGTTTTGGAAATTGGTTTTCAAAACTATATGTATATGTAAATATGCTATTATGTATTAGTTTTCAACAAAAAAGACAAGCCTTTTTATGATTATAGTCCACTCGATTATTACAGTCTTCAAGCTAGTGTGAGTATGAGAATTACATATATGTGATTAAGGTTCATTTCTCCATTTGTGCATGTCATCCTTGCGTAGGGGCCATGCTAATCTTCTCTGTATCGTTTCAATTTTATCGAATGTCGTCAAAAGGACATATATGTGATTAAGGATCGTTATGAATGATTAAAATGTTCTTGAATGTAAGTACTATGACAGTGGATTGAGAAAGTCTCCACTTTTCTTTGATTCATGTGTTTAACATAAATTGGTATGATCTTCTATAAACTGTGTTATGATTGGTTTTAGTTTTTGAATGTAAGTACTATGATTGTGGATTGAGAAGGTCTCCACTTTTCCTTGATTCATGTGTTTAACATAAATTGGTATGATTTTTTATAAAATTTCAACTATATAGTGATTGGTTTTAGTCTTAGTATGGTGTAAGAATACCACAAGGATGAGATTGGTGAGCGCCTCATCCATTTCCTTTACATATATTTGACTTTAGTCTCTATGTGGGGATAAGAATATCACAAGATTAAACTTGCCCAATACGCTACTTTTCCCTTTTTGTATGTTGGCTCTAGTCCCAATATGAAGGTAAGAATATCACACGATTAAGTTAAAAGTCATATCACTTTTCCCCTCCTTATGAGTTATAGTGTGGGAGTAAGAATACCACTGGGATGAATTGAGCGAAAGTACCCATTCTCCCCTTAGTTTGCTTATGGTATGTATTGATATGATTTATTAAATGAATGGTTCATTCTCGATTAAATGTTAGATGTTGAACTTGGAAGTTTATAAATTACTTATAGTTTCTCCTTGCAAACATTTTGTAAATTGAGTTTTGATATGAATACTATATTTTTAGCATCATGAGTTTTGAATGCATTTATAGTTATATAATTGTCATAATTATTTTGCAACAATGATTTATTGCAAAAAAAAAAACTCTTATTTGTGTTCCATTCCCATATCCACTCACAATTTTTTTGTGACTCACGTTATTTTCTCCTATTTTGATTCAGATTAGTAGATTGTTTGGCTAGATAGCTTGTGAAGTAATAGCCCAGCTCGTTCGTGGTTGGTGTGGTAAAACCTTCTTTCCAGCCTTCCGATGTTGTTGTACACTCTGCAGTGTGTCTACTCCAGTTATAAACTGTTTTGTTTATAATGAACTATAATATGAAAACAATATTGATAAATATGTTTACGTTTTCGCATATTGTGTTAAGCCCTAGATATGGGTGCATGTTGATATTAAGACTATGGAGGATGAACCATAGCAACATAGACACGAGATACTAGCCAAACCCCAGATGTTTAACATTGTGAATATTTACATGATATATGATGACACCACACTTGATGTTGAGAAGTTTCATATTAAGTTGGCTTTGTTGAATTATTGAATATTTTGATTATGAATGAACTTATATATATCAATATGAAGTATGACTAGCCGATGCATTTATGAATTCGGATTTACTTGGGCCTAATAGGTCATATCTACATAGGTCCATACGTCAGTCACGATTCCTTTCAAAATGAGATATGACATAAGATTGGGGCAAACCTATCCTTACCCTTTTTTATGTTTATCTGTCTTTTTTTTTGTTATTTTCTTGATTTTTATTTTTTTATAGTTTCAAAATTCAATAGATATCTTCAAGTGTCGAAAATCTTTAATTAAAATATTATTTTTAATAAAATGTTATTATTTTATTAATGATAAAATGATATTTGGTGTAAAATTTTTAAAATATACATTAAATTTTTAAATATTAATTTTTAATTGAAGGATAAAATGGTATTTTACACTTATTCCTTACATATTCTTTTACATGCTTTTTGCTAACCAAATATCATAATAGATTAATAGTATTCTGTCTATATTCCATTTTATGAATCAAATTATAAAATAGTTATTCCTCTTATACTATTCTTGCATAATAACTATTTCTTTTGCGAACCATAGATACCATAAGAGTTTTATCCACTAAAGATATTTGCTCTTTAAATTAATTTAAATTTATAAGTAATTCACATCTAATAAAATTTCATTAAAATCTAAATTGATTTTTAATATAAATTTAGATAAAATATCACACAATAAAAATGTGTATAAATTTTAATTTCAAAACTTGTATAAGACTTCATATATATATATATATATACACCTACATACCTATATATGTATTATAAAATGTTGTATTCATGTATACCAACCAAACAATGAACAAAGCTCTAGTTAACCGGAATATATTTAGCTCTAAAGCCAAATTAAATATGAAGTGGAACAAGACACAAGACCAAGCGCGCGTGTAGGATAAGATGGTAACTGTCACTGCACACGTTAACACCCAAAAAAACAAACAAAAATACATACCTGAGTTCATCAAGTTCTATCCGTTAACCATTCCAACGAGGAAATCAAAGTAACAAGGAAAGGAAGAACGAAGAAGAAACGTGGACATTGGCCTTGGGCTTGGACCGAAATGGACATTTGGAACAAGGCTCGAAGCTTCGCGGAGGAAGCAGCAAAACGCTCCTCGGAGCTGACAAAGGAAGCGGCTCGGCGGTCCTCAGAGTTGACCATTGGCTCCGCCAAGCTCGGCGATATAGTTACGGAGGCTTCGAAAAGGTCGAAGGGGATCGCGGCGGAGGCGTCGAAACGAGCAGACCAGATCAGAGCGGAAGCCGCGAAGCGAGCCGACCTTATCAAGTCGTCTCTCGCCGAGGGGATCGCGCCGACACAGAATACGGAGACGCAGGTGGAGCAAGAGAAAGAACTGGAGAGGTTTGGAATTAATGAAGAATTAAGAGATTTTGTCAAGGGGATTACTTTGAGCACCTTTCAGGATTTTCCTTTGCCCGGTAAATACTTCGTTAACTTTGTTTGGATGCTGAGAAAAAGTAGGCAGTGGAAAACTGGAAAGTGAATTTGTGAGTTTGAAAAGTCAATGCTCTGATTGTTTACTGAGAAAGAAACTTTAGAATTTCATTTTATCAAATGTAGTGGTACAAGCTTTAAGCTTAATTCTAATGTTCTATGTTTAGAATTTATTCTAATTAAGAATGTCGTTTCTGAAGTGTATTTTAGGAATTAGGTAGTTCAAATAGAGTAAAATGAAAATGATAAAAAAAAAAGAAGAGAAAGGCATATAGCCTTTTTTCTTCTTCTTTTATCTGCATTTAACGGTGAGTTAATTTGATGAGCATCTGGATTTGCAGATTATTCGCCAATTTCTGATGTTCCTACTGTCTCAAATGTAAGGCAAGATCTTACGGAGTGGCAAGAAAAACATGCCAATCTTGTGCTCTCAACGGTTAAGGTATATACATTGTTGATGCAGAGTGAGAACTCTTTTTAGTTGTCTATAAAAAGTATACTTAATTTCTAACGCATGTAATCTTTTGAGTAAACAGGTTGTCAAATAATAAAGGTATTAATTCATTTTGAAGGTTTTAAGATCTTGTTTTATGATATGAATGATTAAAATGATAATTGTATGCAAAAAAATTTAGAATATATTCAACGGCTACATAAATATAATTGCATTTGGATTTCTTTCCATCCAATCAGTCATCATTTTGTCTATTCTTAGTGTTGCATTCGAAGAAGAAAATTTTCTAACATTATCCCATACTCATTTGCCAATTTGATGAAATATAATAGGCAGATGGTAGCCATAATCTTCTAGAATCCTTAGGAAAAGAGTTTGCGAGATATTGAAAAGTGCTGACCAAGAATATAGATTGAAAATGATGGTGATCCTTTTGAATCTAGTTAAAAATGCAAATTAGCTTCTTCTTTTTTTTCTTATGATCCACTATTAACATGGTCTGCATCAAACTTGGCAAAGCGATAGTTTAGTGTTTTATTTTTGTCTTTGTTGGAAATACGGCCATGTGTTGGAAGTAAATCATTCAATGAGGTTAACTTTCAAAAAAATAAAAAAATTCATTCAATGAGGTTTGAATCATATGCAACATTTTTTGTGTTCTCTTTTAACTCTGAGTTTTTTTTTTTTTAATGCAATTTCTAATCTGAATTCTTTGTGGGAAAATTGACCAGTCTAATGTGTATTTACTTCATATAAACTACGAATGTAACTTTTTATGTTTAGCATGATAAGCATAATCATACATGCATGAGAATATGGATGTTGACAGTTCCAGTAACTAAAGTATACTATTTCTTAAAACTATGCCTTTATGTTCTTTTATTGCTAATTCCAGGAAATTTCAAAGTTAAGATATGAGTTGTGCCCACGTGTTATGCGAGAAAGGAAATTCTGGAGGATATACTTCATGCTAGTAAGCAGTCACATTGCACCGTAAGTAACCTTTCTTTCAATGTTAAGCATCCTTTTTTTTTTTTCTGAATTTAAACTCTCAGCTTCATTTTAAATGACCTTGTCTCAATCTTGGTAGTTCAGATTATGAATGCTTCCCTGCACTTGTCCTTTTTCTTTAGTTTATGTAATTTAAAAATTTTGCTCAAATTTCAAACCAAAAATAATTAAATAAAATGGTTCACCAAGTTTATGATTCCAACATAGTATAATTAAGTCTTTGCAACACATCTGTTTAATTTGTTTAGCATTGATTTCTTTTCAATTGACTTTTGAAATTTATCAAAACAGATCCTTAGAATTAATTGCTTAGATAATTGGACATTTGGATCCCAAAGTACTTTCAGAATTTTCCTCACGCCGATGCACATTTCCTTAGGTTTGATTCATCATTTTCTTTTAAGTAGCAGTAAGCCTGATAATTTATGATTCCTTATAGTTATGAGAAGCGGTACATGGAAGATGTTAAGCAAAGTTCTGCAGAACAAGTTACAGATGAAAAAGTGAAGGAATCTTCAAATGTTGAAATGACTTCTAAACCACAGGCAAAGGAAACCAAAGAGCATAGTAAAACTTCAACCTCATCCACTGAACAGGACCTGGATATATTCCTTTTGGGTGATGACAGTGATGAAGGCCCTGGTACAAAATTTCTTTCTTGAAACATTAAAGTGGTCTGTTAATTGTCCTTATTCCTTTGAAATGGATTTTCTTTTTCTATATTAGAGTGTGCATTCCTGTTTTTATAGTCAAGATTGCTGATATACCTAGCAATTGGTGCAAATGAAAAGGAATCTTCTAGAGAAAATTTTTTTTATGTGAACTGCTTTTAATGTGCTAATCATATGTTTGGTGCTTTAGATGATGGAGATGAGGGCTTTGATGATGATTTTGATAAAATGGTGGACAGTTCGGTAAGCACAGTTCTCCCATTCTTCATTTGACTGTATTTAGGTTTATGGACTATGTCTTGTTCTGATTCATATCTTTGTCAAATTGCTTGGGGTAGTTTGGACTACTAAAAGTGAAAATAAAAGTTATTTGATGTGAGTGAATTCATATACCTAAGTTAGACTTTACAAAAAAAAAATGAGCTTGAATCCAAAGCAATGTGATTTCTAGATTCTTGTAGCTTTCTGATTTTATGGTTATACTCAGTTTCAGTTTAACAGAATCATTTTATCATTTGAAAATGAAAAAAAAAATGAAAAAGTAAACAGGAAAGGGAGGCAGGCTTCTTTGTATAGTATGACCCAAAATTATGATTTTGCCTGATGTAATTTATTAAGGACGTAATATAATGGTCTATGCTTGAGTTGTTGGACACATGAGCACAGCATAGTTGCAGTTTCATTGCATTACAGTTTCCTTCCAAGTTCCAACCAATTCCAGTTTAATGTGTCGATATGCTAAAAGCTCTTTCTTACACTGGATAGATCTTTTAAATGAATGTATTTATATTTTGTTCTAAATTGCAGGATGAGGAGAAGGACAAATCATAGAGGATGCAGAAGCTGGTGTCAACATGGTGAATCATTGCTATCATCAGATTGGAAAGTTAAAACACTTGCTGTAGAATAAAGGGCTGGCAGGTAATTGGTAGCTGTGTGTGTCAATATAAGAAACCATTGGCATTGGTGTTTCATTTTCTTTGCCACATGGTTTTTCTTTTCTTTTCTTTTCTTTTAGGAGGGTGGTAGGGGTGCCAACTTGGCTGTGTGTGTAAAGAATTTTTTTTAATGATTTACCCGCAAAAGCAGTGGTTTAGTAAATCTAATTTTCATTCAACTTACTCCCCTGTGCTAGTGTTTGGTACGCGATTCGCGTGGGTCAGATTTTAGTATGTACAAAATACCAAAATATCATAATACACAGATATAGAATTCAGAATCAATAATACAGTAGATTGTCATTGTTATTTGGAATTTAAATGCATTTCTTATCTGTAGTATGTACAAAAAAAGGTTTGTAAACTATATATGTAAAAAAGTTGTAATGAAATATCAAACTTAATTTAGATAGTATTTGATATCCATTTTTTATAATTAGAGTAATTAAAAAATAATAAAACGTAAACCTCACTATTAGGATACACTAGTTACTAACATCATTTAACTCTAGGTTTTTTCTCCATTTAACCATCCTAGTATTTTTCTTTCGATTCAACACCTAAAATTTAAAAAAAAAAAAAGCCTGTGTACAGCAATTCATATTACTGTTTAATAATTTAACTTTTTATTAGCCTTTCATCAATAAAATAATTTTTTGCTTAAATAGTAAAAAGGTTCTTGAATTGTATGCGTTTTGTAATTGAGTTTTTGTACTTTTATCATACACAATTAAGTTTTTTTTAAAATTTTATTCAATTGAATTTTTGTTTGCTTATTTTATTTAATCGAATCCTTATCTTGTAATGTAAAAATAATGGACATTATTTCCAATGACAATTGCATACAAAATTTGACATAGCATGTTGATTAAATACAATAAAGGCTAATGATGTGAAATTTCTTGTGATGTGGTGTATCAAGTCCACAACTACAACAAAGAGCTAATGACATGGCATGTATGGCGTGTCACGTTAGCAACACTTTTCTTACATCAACATGGTATATTAGATCTTACGTATGCAATAAGTGATAGTTGTCACGTCTACCACATTTTTATTACTAGACAATAAATCAATGAGGAAAAAAATAAAAAGAATAAAAACTCAATTGGATACAAATTAAAAAAAAAAACTTAATGGGGTATGATAAAAATATAAGAATTTAATTGTAAAAATGCATATAGTTTAGGGGTTCATTTTTTATTTCAGTCATAATTATTACTAAACTTTTAAAAACGAAACACTACCAAATATAAAAACTCCAAAATAAATATAATTTCAATAGAAAAACTAAAAAATTATTACCCGTTTAACATCAATTTACCACAACAATTTACGTAAAAATTACACCTATTAAAAACGAAGATCTAAAAGGTCCATAATGACTAAAGTCCAAAGAAACTGTCAAAACTATAAATTTTTTTAATTCAATATGTTTTGGTTCTGTTTTTTTTTTTTTCATTTTTCTTGTAATTTTTCTGATTTTTTTTATTTTTCTGTTTCTCATTTTTTAGATTTTTTTATATTTTCAAAATTTCTTTATTTGTATTTTTTTTAATTCTATTATTATTATTACTATTATTTTGAAGAAAGTGGGTGTCTATACTTACTAAAATAAAGCAATTAATAAAAGGAAGAACTCTTTTCTATCAAATAAACTATTATTAATTTTGATAAAAACATTCTTCAAAATGGTAATTTAAAAATATATTAAAGAATGATGTTCTTTTTCATCTATCAATAGTTTTGTACACATCTTTCCAAATATATATATAGTTTTGCACACATTCACACTTGTATATACATTCTAGTATTTGTTGTCATGAGCGTTTGCACGTGAGTACTTTTTTTTTCAATTTTTAATAAAAGTTAGATATAATACAATTTTTTTAAAAAATATAAAGCTTGAAATATGAATGCTTCAAATTTTGTAATATTAATTTATAAATTATACAATTCTATTAAAATTAAGAAATTTTTTTTAAAAAAAGTAGTCCAATGCAATTAGAATTTTTATTTGCAAATTGGATAAATCTTATTCATATTTAACATGATAATTTAGAAGTAAAATTAGACTATCCCATTTTGGCAGTTGTGCCTAATTCTTAATTTGTATTCCAATTTTTACTTGATATGATTATGTATAATAGGAAATATTATTTATATAATAATTAAAATAACAATTTAGAAATAAAATTAAACTTTATCCTATTTAGCAATTGTTGTTACTTCTTACTTTGAATTTCAATGATTGATAGTACTACTGCCACATACAATTATATATATTAGTTACAAAATAATTAAAAATTATTTAAAACGGTAAATGACTGTTTAAAAGCATAATGGGTAAAATGTTTATTTTCTTTGATCTAAATATATTTATATAATCTATAAATAGATATGGATTATAAATATACGCCACATACTTAAAAAGATTCTTTTGAGTTAATTTGTCTAGATTAACAATATGTTTGAGATAATGTGCATTTTACTCTTATAAACTATTAAAGACATGAATTGTCCTAAACATTGGGTTCATAGCTAACAAACATGTTTAATTTCCATTGAATTTTTTTGTTTTTTGGTTAGATAAGGGTGAGAGAAGCACAAACCCTACACATAGCAACTCTAAAACAATCCTCTTGCATCAAGTAAACCATCGGAAAGGGGAGACTCATCATATTGTATTTAGATAAATCAAAGGGATGGTGATTTTTTATATATATATATTCTTCAGTGTTTTGTATAATTGCATTAGGCATGAAGGAGACCAGATCCTTGGGCTTTATGTATTTATTATTCCACTAATATTGGCTTTATGGAATCCCATCAAACAGGCTTTTTCCTTTTTGCCATGTGTGTCTCAGAATTGAGATTAGGGAATCTCCATTTTTGTGCTGGTTCCAACCATGTTGTTAATTAGGAATATTATCTTGGCCGCCTTGGTTGGTCTCACTGTCTCTTTTTCTAATATGATGCGGTTAGTTGCTCGCTTTTTAATAATATTTCACCTTATTTAATTAACTTACAAAGACTTAGAAAATATCGTTAAGTGCCACATTGGCCCTTTTGCCTTGTGCCGTAGGGTATCTTCCTGCCTGCAAATCCTGCTCTCTTTTTCCTCCTCACCGCCTTGAGCCGGAAACCCACCTCAGGGTTTTATTTGGAATTGTGATTGGAGTTTTCGTTTGACCAATTTATATAGTTGAATTTAACCACAAAACGTAATGGTAGACAAAGTAAAATCTTGATTACGGGAAACTAAATTGTTAATTAATTTTGTGATTGCTCACGATTGTAAGTTTTTTTAATTACAATTAAAGTATCAAACTATATAATCCTTAGAGTACATTTTCCTATAGAGACCACTTGTTAATGCCCTTCTAAATAAGTCATTTGACCAAAAAAGTGATGCCACCTTTCAAAGTCGTAAGGTCCTATTGATATGGAGATGGGATCTTCTTCTTTGTTAGGCCTTGGAGTTTTGGTCTATAAACATGGGGAACGTCTCTTTTGTATCTAATAAATAAATACAAGAGCCATAATGTTCATTTATCTTTTCTTTAAAGAGAATGCTAGCACGCCACAATTTTGTAGTCTAATAAAAAATGTGTCATTTTCAATAAATCAAAATATTAATAGGAGGACCATTTCGTTGATCAGTCGTTTTCAAAGAAGCCTCTTCTCAACAAGCATCTTGGGCTTTGGTTCCACATCAACTTTAATATTTCTCAAATCTTGAAAGTCGGCAAGTGTAGGAACAGCTCAAACATCGTTTTAATTACAATCACAAATGAATATATATATATATATATATATATAAAATTTCTCAATACTTTCTTTTGATTTTTCCCATGTTAAAGTATTTGTGAAGAAATAAAAAGCATGAAATGGTAGGAGCCAGTTATTCCATGGATGGGTCGGCAACGCAAACATAAACAGAGAATTTTGAAGGAGGAGAAGGGTTTTGGTATGGAACACGTGCATGAAACCGATTCCTTGTACGTAAATTTATTATAGGTTTCTGAACGATATGGCTAGCTACCTTTCTTTTCTTAGTATTAATATTGTTACCAACCTAGAGAAAGAAAAAGATTATATATGTAAAACAAATATTGGTCATTCTTTTAACATAGTCAGCAACAAATCTGCACAATCATCCTTATTTAACATCTGAAAGAAAGATAATTTATGTATGGTGGAATGATTAGCTTCAGAAAAGGCTAATTAAAGCACTAACCTTTTGTTAATTGCCCCTTTTTCTTACTTTACTCATTTATGGTTAGATTCAGGTTTTTTTTTTCATTTGAGAAAGAAAATTTTGAATTTTATTGTTTAAGTAAGAAATTATGTACTAATTTATAAACTAAATATTTGAGTATAGATCCAATTTATACCAAGAGAGCATAAAAATTTGATCAATCTTTTATTTAAAATTTCATTCCAACCATACCAAAAAAAAAAACAAAAGAAATGAATAAGCTATCAGTTTCATCCTTTCTTGTTTCGTTGAAATGGCATTAAGATAGAGATCGACCCTTTTCCTTTTTATTGTCATTATTCATATATATGCTTTGGAAGAGAGTTTGCCATGGAGATTTTCCTAGTATGTCACTTTCCAACCATGTTTTATTTAAGTGTTACAATCCATTATTAGTCATTGCGGGGGGGAGGGGCTGCATTTAATTATTTTCTGGTTACTACTTCTCTTTAAAGGGATTGACCCTTTTCTATTTCTGCCAAATTACATTATGATGAGTAAAATTAAACCAAAATTGATGTATATTAATGCTGAGGAAGAGTTTTTTAGGGACATGTCGTAAGAGAAAACATGCATACACGTATTTCTATGTTATGTATTTGAAATTTATTACTTTAAATGAAAATCCATTGACTTAAAACGAACGAGAACAAACAAAGGAATACAAGGATAGCAAAAACCACTATGATATGTACCTTTGTCTACTTTGTTTCTCCAAAGTAGATGAATCAATTAATTCCACTGAAATGATTGATTATGAAATTTACAAATGAAAAATGCTATGCTTTTTTTTTAAAAAAAATGGAAAAATTCATCTTGATTAGCATTACAATTTAGTTAAATTGAAAATATTACTATGGGTCCAGAATCTAAGATCTTATACTAACAAAAATCTAATTTGTGGGACAAAAAAATCCCAACAAAAAAATATGGAAATGGAAATATTCAAAGTCACCTACCCTTGTTCAAGAGGACCCACGTCAGATACAGCGGATAGGATGTTAAATCTATCAAACAAGATGGTGGTGAATCCTCTCCCCTATTGTCGCAGAGGATCCTGGCCCGTGGTTTAGGTTTCAAGTTCCCATCAAAGATGAACTATTACATCCCTCCGGATCATCTGCACCCGTGCAAGGATCTCGCCACGTATGCAAACCCCCAACAACGTCGAGCACAAAAATAAACCATCGCCATTTAACCGCGTCAACTTCATGGTTCAAAGATTTCTAATCTTTTAAGTTTGGATCACCGTCACCACTGCCTGGAGCGCGTGAACAAAAAATATCTGTCTTTGTGGGCACGAACATCTTAATCACGTTGTCGATGGAGCCCACTGACCTGGCATCAAGCGATCTGATGGAGTGGAAGAGCGTTAGGATTGTTACACCTGGCATCCCGATGGAGTGACCGTTCTGACACAGAAACGCCGTCTTAACGGCGCAACCGACACTCCGACAGCAAAATGGGTCGAAAGCAGAGCCGTTGTCAATACGGTTCAGGGTTCTTTTCAATTTTTTTTTATTATTTTCTGTTGTTTTTCCCCTCCTTTTGTGGAGATTCGAGCCCGATGGAAATATCACATGCTCAATTCAATTAGACATTCGGCATGAGGGGAAACTTGACCATAATGTACTCCCTAACAAGAGCATATGTATGTATCTCGTATGCTTTCTTTGAGTTTTTTTTTTCCTTGAAAATAAACAAACAAGGATTAGTAATAGTAGAATTTCAAGTCTTTGTTATTTTAGAGATACCTTCTTTAAAACAAATATATAACATTTAGGTTGTAATAATGAATCTCATATTTTTACACACCTTGGTTTTTTTTTTTAAAAAAATTTAATAGAAAATAATTTCAACTCGAACTTTTCAAATCAAAAACTATATATACCTATAATTGTACTAAATACTTAAATATTATGTTTTGATTTTATTTTTCTACATAATTAAAGTGATTTTATTTAGTTGTTGAAGTATTGTGAGATTTAAGTGAACCCATTAATAATGATTGTATATGATTATTGTTGACTTGGGACATAGTTCTAGAACTCACGACATACTTTTTCAACATTTTCAACTATTAGGACAGTTATTTATTGCAAATATTAGTATTTTTTTTGGGGGGGTTAAAGGTTTAGTTTAGTATACTGTACATTAACTCAGTGGTGTGCACCCTCGTTTTCAATGGTTTGGCTGCCTTTATAAAAGTTAGGTCAAATCTCAAATCCAACATATTGCTAAATATAATAAATTTAAGCTAATTCCAAAACTAATACAGTAAAATTCATTTGCAGATAAATTATTTAAATTTACAATTTATTGGATTTCATTAACAAAACAATTATATTACAGAATTACTTTTTTAATACTTAAGTAATAACTCTATTAAGGTATTAAATGGCTATTATTTTAGAAAAAAAAAACGATAACTTAAATCCCAACTAGGTATATGACCCAAAAGGAAAATCAACCAGGTAAAAGGGAACAGGTGGTTGAAACATACAATTCAAGAAGTCAGGACAATTTGAATGAGCATGCTTGCAAGGAAAAACGACGTCAACCTACAAAACTTATAACTTAAATTTAATTTAAAAATTAAATTGCAGAAGAACCATGCATGTATATGCCAATAATAGATAACATTGCGTCAAAGCAAATTAGACTGGTACTATTAATTGAAAAGTCCATTATTATTGAAAAAGAAAGGGTTACATTGTGTTTTCATATGCCAATAATATATAACATTGCGTCAAAGCAAATAAGGTTAGTACAATTAATTGGAAAGTTCATTATTGTTGAAAAGGAAAGGGTTACATTGTGTTTTCATATGCTTTTGCCATTTTGTTTTTTCTTTATAAATTTGATGCATGCATTTTGTAGTAGGCTGCCAAACTAGAAAGAAAATTTGAACCCAAATTTTTCTCTCCAGAATCTAATCTCTTATTTTCTTTTTTTTTTATTTTTTGGAAAAAGAAATTAGAAAAATGTTTGGTTGCCGAAATTAGTAAATTTAGTTAAAATTTTTGGATCAATTAAGAAACAAGTTTATTAATAAATGATTTTCTTTATTTTATACAAGCAGTTGGCAGGAAAAGAGTTTTGCCAAATTCGGCGTAGAAAATTTAATGGTCTTCTCAAATTTTGAATTTCCAAATTTGGCTGTTATTTTAGCATTGAATGAAACCCATAATTTAATTTTTCCAAATATTTGCGTAAATCCTGATTAAGGCGACACACACCCACGTACTGAAATTCTCGCGATATATTGTCGGTGTAGCGGCAGATGATTCAATGCCATCCCAAATCTAACGGCGATCGTAAAACCCATCCACTCGAATACAAGAAACTCCATCCTCAGAGGGGGCCACCTGTGCGTTACCACCGCAAGATTAGTCGCCACGTAGGGGAAACTTTGGGCCCGCTCATACTGTAACTCAGCTGGCAGGCATTTATTGGTTGAAATCGAGTTAACCATGGAGAGCAGTCAAACAGCTAACCCTAGTCAACAACCCATTAGAATCGTAAACTATGGTTAAAAAAGTGATCATCGGTGTACGGCTCGCATCCCCCCCCTCTCTCTCTCTCGCGTCGTAAATGCATTGCCAACTACACGGCGTTATATTCTCGTTTCTAAATCTATTCTCTCTCTAAATTTCCTCCTTCTCTCTCATTCTCTGGATTGGCTTATGGTCGAGGCAGGCACGGGTTTCAACGGCAGCTCCACCGTAATATCTTACCGGGAAAGTGATTTGATCGCCCACGAGGAGGAGGAGTTTTTTTTTTTTTTTTGAAAATTAGTTTATTATTCGATTGGAATTTGTTAATTTGTTGAGTTTCATTTGGAAGAAGAGGAAACAAGTGGATCTCTTTGATTGATTTTGAATATTTTGTTGAAATTTTGTAAGTTATCGGATCTCGAAGATTCTGTTAGGTTTTATTTTTTGGAAAATAAAAGCACAGGAAGGGAATGTTTTCCCTTTTTTTTCGGGTGGTTACTAAATTGGGCGAAAATTATCTGACAATCAACATACATTGATCGAATTTGAAACGAACGAAGCGGAGTCGTATTGGGGGATGAGGGGGAGAGTGGGGATTATCGTTGTTGTTGGAGATGTGCAGTGTTGAGGGGTTAGGGAGAAAGGGAGGGATAAGAATGGGGGTGATGAAAGGGGGAGGAGGAGGCGGCGGGGAGAGAGTGGAGAAGTTGAAGAGCTCGAGAATGAAGCTGTGGATGATACGCGCCACCACATCGGTGTTGCTGTGGACTTGCATCGTACAATTAACGGCTTTGGGAGAGACGTGGGGACCACGCGTCCTTAAGGGTTGGCCTTCCTGTTTCTCTCATCAGGATTCCTCCGTTTCCGTTATTGAAGACACAGTCCCCTCCGTTCCCGCCCGTGTCCTTCCTCCCAAAAGTAAGTTTTTCCTCTTCTTTTTCCTTTTTTTAAAATTAATTAAATTTCTGTTGATTTTAGTATATTGTTTCTTTATTATGCATTGTTTTGGGTGAAATTAGGGGAAGAAATTGAGCTAGTCTTTACTGGAAACAGGAAACTGGGTTGAATACTTTTAGGTTTATCTAAATTCTTATTTGAGGGGAAAAAAGCAATAAAAAATGACAGATTTTCATTGGGTCTTTGAGCACTTTCAATTGGCGATCTCTTCAATGCCTAAAGTGCAGTTATTTAGATATAGTAATGCTGATCGAATTCAATTTGAGTCTCCCCAATATTTACATCATCATCTTAGTTTTGATCGAATTATGTCCTTTTGTTTATCTAGTGCGATATGTTTGCTTGAAATGCGATATCCTTTATGCATGGAATTTTTCATGTGGGGTATAGTTTTATGCCAATATATTGTTATTTTTACATTTTATTTTTCATTAACTTTTAGGGATCGTTGTTCTTGTATATTTCTCTCGTGTTAATTTTTCTGGTTTTGAAATTTATATTTTAATGTGATATGATGTTTTGTTTGTTGACCCTAGGGGTATATAAAAACAACGGTTACTTGATGGTTTCATGCAATGGAGGTCTCAATCAAATGCGAGCAGCAGTGAGTGCATTAGCCAAGGAATCTAAACATATTTTTTATTTTTTCCGTTTTTTAAGCTTCTGTTTAGATTATGTAAGTTCATGATTTGCTCTCGTGTTGGGTTTACATGACAGATTTGTGACATGGTTACCATTGCAAGATATTTAAATGTCACCCTTATAGTCCCGGAGCTAGATAAAACATCCTTCTGGGCTGATCCCAGGTGTGTTAACTAAACTTTTCTTTAATTAATCTATTGAATATTGCAAATGTCGAGATTTAAAAAGGATGGTCTAAAATATGTTCCGGGTAGTTTTGAACTGGAATTATTTTTCTTACATATCTCTAATTATATTTTTAATTGACATGACAGTGAATTTCAAGATATATTTGATGTGGATCATTTCATTACATCACTGAGAGATGAGGTTCGGATATTGAAGGAGTTGCCTCATAGGCTTAAGAGGAGAGTGGAAATGGGACTGGTGCTTTCCATGCCACCAGTTAGTTGGTCTGATATATCCTACTACCATAATCAGGTCAATTCTTTGTCATCAGTGGGTCGTTTATGCCCTTAGAGCCATTTAGACTTTATAATTGAGCTTGGTTCTTTCTTCTCTTTTTGTAAATGTTTATATGCTTTTGCAGTTCTTTTCCTTCTCGAATACCCCTCTTAAAGTAGTATATATCTATTGCATGCAGATTCTTCCTCTGATACAGAAGTATAAAGTTGTACATTTAAATAGAACTGATGCTCGACTGGCCAACAATGGGCAACCTTTAGATATTCAGAAGCTGCGATGTCGTGTAAATTTTAATGCTTTGAGATTCACTTCTCAGATAGAGGAGTTGGGTAAACGAGTTATTAAGCTTCTGAGGCAAAATGGTCCTTTTATAGTACTTCATCTTAGATATGAAATGGACATGTTAGCATTTTCTGGCTGTACCCAAGGTTGCAACAATGAGGAGGTGGAGGAGTTGACAAGAATGAGGTGAGCTGTACATGCATCTTCAACAATAAATTGACCAGGAAGTCTACATTTTAAACTTTAATCTAACTCTTCCTTGCACAACCATTTTGGCAGATATGCTTATCCCTGGTGGAAAGAGAAAATAATAAATTCTGACTTGAAAAGGAAAGATGGTTTGTGCCCTTTGACGCCTGAGGAAACTGCCCTTACTTTGAAGGCACTAGACATTGATACTAGTTACCAGATCTATATTGCAGCTGGTGAAATATATGGTGGAGAGAGAAGAATGGCAAGTCTTGCTGCAGCTTATCCAAAATTGGTAAGTAGGTGGAAGTTCAGCAAATTCAATGTAATAATGTTAGAATTTTCATTTTATCCTGTATCAATAATCAGTCATATGTTTGTTGAAACAGGTTAGGAAGGAGACTCTCTTGGAGGCATCAGACCTTAGGTTTTTTCAAAATCATTCATCCCAGATGGCAGCATTGGATTATCTTGTTTCCCTGGAGAGTGATATATTTATTCCTACATATGATGGAAACATGGCTAAAGTTGTAGAAGGCCATCGCAGGTACTGCTCTGCAGATAGATTGGTTCTTAATATGTTCATAAAGGTTGTCTTGCATTTATTAAATGATTCCAGTCCTTTTTTCCTTAGATGAGATGAAAAATTTTGGAAATGTTTAAATATTCCCATATTTATATCTCTACCATCAACAGGACAATAGTTTGTTTATTTCTTGATGCAAAATTATTGCCAAACTTTTTCTTTCTATTTTTTTAACCACCTTTTTATTAGATTCAGGAATCTGATATTGTTTGTGTTTCAATGATTGCAACATGAACTAAGGAATTTTACAACTACCCTTTTCTGGAGTGCTTTTTTGATGTTTCTCATATAAGTGATAGTAGTTCTGGTGTATTTTGCTTTTCTGCATGGTTAAAACTATTTGTCATAATGTGTAATAATTGTAGTGTTAATTGCTCCTTCAGATTTCTGGGATTCAAGCAGACAATTTTATTGGACAGAAGGCTTTTAGTTGATCTGATAGATCAGTACAATGGTGGATCTCTTAATTGGGATGAGTTCTCAGCTGCTGTGAAGGAAACTCATGAAAGTCGCAAGGGGCAACCAACAAAAAGGTTGGTGATCCCAGACAGACCTAAAGAAGAGGATTACTTTTATGCCAACCCAGAAGAATGCTTGCAACCATCATATGGGCAACTAAGTAGCACGTGATCTTTCTGTCTGGGGACTGTGACAATTATCAGTGTTTTTTGTTAAGAGTGCTAGATATCGCACCTGAGACCCAAAGGTAGTTTCTCTACAGAAGGATGGATGACTACAATGATGGTTTTTCTTTGGAGGAGGCAGCTGTGGAGATGATTGGGGACTCAAAAACTAGAAGAAAGCCTGGGAGGATCATGCGAAGCTGCTGGAGGACACCAAAATTATTAGTATATGCAAATAATCAGAATCATGTATAGAAGAGTTGCCCTGCCATTATAGGGTGATATCCGATCAAGAATGGGTGGTTGTACACGAGGGATGCAAGTATAGATTTGGATTACTGAGACTGGACTTGTGGAAGGTTAATCCTTCACCCTCCCGTCTTGAAATTTTTTGTTTCTTTTAAATCGCTCACAATCTAGTTAGCCAGCATATATCAAATCACATTCTAGAATTCAATCTTGTCACACCCTACACAGACCAATGTTTTTGTTTCTAGTATGGCCCCATCAATGCCGGGAATGGTTGAAAGGCATTGAATAGTATCTTTACTACACACTTATCTTTTAAATTAAATGGTGCTGTTCTTGACATTTTTGGTGAGTAACTTGGGTGTTTCCCTCCAGTTGGGATATTATGGTCAGTCCTTATCAGTGAGGCTATTTGTCGCTGTTGCTTGATCCGTAACTGCGGTTGGTGAACTTCGGTCTGTTAAGTGGATAGCCCGATTAAATTTCGCATTGGATATTCACAACCCAACCCATCAAGCCTAGCCTATTATTAAACATCTTCCCTAGAGCATTTCCGTTTACTGTGATCCATTTTTGTGGTTTATTTGAGTTTAAGAGTTGCTATTTCGAAATCAGAATTTTCTATGATATTGGACATATTGTCTGCTTTCTGTGTGGATATAATACAAACTATATGGTATAAGCAAATAAGTTTTAGTAGTGCAAAAATATTCAAGAAGCTTTTGTTTTATATCATATGATTGCAATTGCCTCTCGTCCTTTTGCAGGATTGGTTGGCATGTCATTGTTTTTGTGCCACCAAATGTTGTCGTGGGCTTGGGTTCAGCCATCTGAATACCTTATCTTGTGGGTTTTGTTAGTTATCTAGTACTACCTGGTTTTGTTTATTTCGGTTCAGCCTTGGATAAGCAAACAAAATGGGGGGGCATGCAGCGGAGCTTGAGCATTGAGAATAACGCATCAAGAAGATGCGTTGCGAAAGGAACAGTGACAGATTTTGACCAACACAAAGGCAAAGAAAAAGAGCAAGAGCAAGAGCAAGAGAAGAGACAGGTGGGACCCAAAACAGGCAATTTGATATTTGATAATAGTTTGGTAGCAACTGGTTCTTAGTCCAAAAGCGTAGCGAATACCGAATGGATAAGACGTGAGAGGACAACATCTGTCATCCGCTGTGCTTTTGGGCTTTAGAAAAGCTGCAAAAAACAAAGAAGTTTGGAAGCAAGCATCGATGTGTTTTACAAATGAAGTAAACAAAGGAGGAGAAAAAGGTCTGGAAGTTGATATACATACAGGAAGGAACAGCAGGTTGTCTTTGGAGCATGGGAAAGTTCACAGATTCAAAAAGGCAGTGGCTTTGGCCTTCCGTGCACCATGCTTCTGCTCTTGTTCGCTTTTTCATGTTCTTGCATGATCCGATAATCCCCCCTAAACCCCTACCCTAAGCACTAATAGCTTTTCAACTTTGTATTCAAAGCGATGATCCAGTCAAAGCAATTCGTTCAAAAGAGTAATAAATGCCGTTGCCACACCATAACACAACAAACAAAGCAAGCAAAAACTTTGTTTCTTGGGGTTTATTGTCTCGTCCCAAAGCCACCTTTCAAAAACAAACTAGCAACGATAATATTTTGTTAGCAAAGGAGGACGGCTTGGCCTGCAACGATCGATTGTGATGTTCGGTAATACTACACTATGCTCTACTAGCTTTCTCACCTAATTTCCCATTTTCATTTCTAATTGAGCTTACTTCAAACTTTAATCTTGGATTCTTATTACAAGACAAAGCGCAAAAGCTCTAGGAAACATCACATCCTGTCACCGATACTGCTTCATCTACATCAATCTGTCGTTTCGTCCAATGTGCTGTGCCTGTTGAGTTGCTCTACACCCAAGCCCTAATCCTGGTCACTTCAAATTTCCAATTTATTTATTTTTCTAAACTGGGTATTCTCCTTTTATAAGACTCCTTGCTATCCCAACACGTATACACAATTACTCCAACCGAAACGAATTAAAATGCAATGAATAAGAAAAAATAAATTAAATCAATGATTTTTTTTTTTAAATACCCACGTAAATAATGATAAAATCTTCCGACAGATACTGAAAGTTGCAGACAAGGTGGCATTTGATTTATATGAAGGTAACAACATTTCTTGAGGTTCCAACAGCAGAGCTGAATCTCGGAAAAAACATGTTAACAAATAATGAAGGAAAAGGAAAGAAACTTTGAGATGATGAAGGAAGCCTTCAACGAAAAGCAGCTTCTCAACATCCATATATATAGTGAAATACACAAATGAATAGATAAATAATCACATATTTGTTTGCTGGGAATTTTATGCATCCCAGCAAAACCTTAAAGCTTTCAACTAGATGTACATGGGATCTTTGTCTTCCACTAGCTAGTTTATCGACTAGGATGAGTGCATAACCCTCGGGCTGGGGCAGGCTACTCCAAAAAATGAATTAATTTAATCAAAAATGAATATCCTGAAAAATCGTCACACTAGCCTTTTTCATGTCTTAAGCTTCTTTAGGGGTTGATCAGAATCCTCACCGCATCCAACTATAGAACGTGTCGTCCCCTGATTTGCAGTGGGAGCCTCCCTATCCTGGAGCACCATAAATACCACAGAATTAGGTTGTATTCCTTGGTTTTACATGATGAAGATTAAATAAGATGCTAACAGTTATTGTGAAATTCTAAATGATTAAACAACTAGAACAACGCAATGGCAAGTTGCAATGCCAAACAACCTTAAGTGTGGATGTTGAAGCGGTAGGCCTACTACTGGATCGCTTCCCAAGCTCAATTTGCACTGAGATGCTGGCATGTGACAAATCCACTCCCGAAGTCTGCAGTGCTTGTGTTAAAGTATTCAACAACCTGTCAAACACCATGATCAATTAATAAATCATGCATTCCTTAAAGATGGACTGCAAAAGTGTCTGTCTAATTAGAACTGCTTCCTCCATAAAAATAAACTAGACCGCTATTCTTCACAAAGCTAAGTGAGATAATCTCACCAGCTGAACCTTTCCAGACATTTTCTCTTCTCTCTTGGTCAGTGCAAAGATTCACACTAATCACCAATCTCCCTAGTCTACCATAAAATTAAGGGAGATGCCCTGGTGGTTCCTCCTTAAAAATAAGTTTGAGATCTTGGATTTGAGTCTAGGCACGAAGCTGAGGTGGATAAAGGGATGGGATAGAGTTATCTTCTAGTTTAACCCAGTATATATTTACAAAATAGCGCCAGAAGAAGAGTCAAGAAAAAATGTTCATCCTGAATTCAGAAACGTAGGCAAAGGGAGAAAAAGAATGCATAAATGGGAACTTGATACAAAAGCAAGCCTCAATGTTATGCTCATAACACCTAGAGTTGTCAACAAAGCATACTAACTTCAAAATTAACTGAAACAGATGCTGTAATAGTGCTTGTCAAACAGGGACAAATCAATACCATGCAACCATCTAGATAAGAGCATTGCAACTAATGTATTCTTTAACACTACATGGAAATGATAACAGCGATTCAGTCACGCTTCCCCTGACCTATATTCTTGTAGAAAGAATGCAGAGCAGCTAAACAGGTACTAGACAGTTAAAACCTAAGGACAAGACGAAGAAATGATGAGTCCAACCAAACAGCTACTGAGAAACATGACCCCCACTGTGAAGGGAGTGGACAATATGTTAAGAGCATACTGGCGCCTGAAAGATCAGGGAGGAAGGGGTTGATCTGAATAGATGCTAAATAAGGTCATTTCAGTTGAGGATCTCCATTCTGTGTATATTGACACTCATGGGACAAGAAATTATGATATTTTCAAATCATTTTAAATAAAAATGTATAAAAGAATCAAAGTTTATAAAAAAACAAGCAGAAATCAAAGCATTTAGAAAGCTATTAGATTATTTATCATATAAAAAATGAAAAATAGAAACTCACCCTTGCGAGTATACACTTGAGATGCTAATTGTTCCACCCTCAATTGTCAGATCTTGTTCTTTCAGCTTTTCACTAGGAAGAGCACCATCAGTAGTAAAGAATCCACTATGACATGCTACAGACTGAGGCTGAGATGCACAGTTTGCTACATCAGATGGCAGTCTAGGTGCAAGTTGAGCTGCAGTACCAGTACTCTGGGCAGAGGCAAAGAAGTTTGGCTGTAGTGAAACAGGAAAGGGCATTGTCTTATTCATCATTCCAGGAGAAAGGTCTATCGCTCTGAACGTAGAACCCGTGCTCATATCAGATTCTATTGGCTTCTGTGCACTTCCAGGAATGGTTGGAGCAACAGTGATGTTTCTCTCATCAAACTTTGCAGAAAAAACTAAGGCAGGAGCAGACACATCATTTATGGCTCGAGATTGATCAGCATAATTTTCTGTGGGCCTGTGGTTGTTTCTCTGTTTCAGACAAGGTTGATGATCAGTTGTTGAAAATTTGTTTACATTCAAAAACCGTAATCACCAAAAAAAAAAATCATCATCTGATGTGCAATGTTTGATCAACAGAGCCAAGTATAGAAGCTACCCATGGCATCAATTTTGATGGTTCACAGCTCCATCCTTGATATGTTCCCTCATACTTATGTACTTTTTCCTGTAAAAACTGAATGTACTCGATAACCTACGAGAAGATTGAACAGACTATTATTCAAAATTTTGAAAACTGTAGATGGAGAAAGAATAGATCATAACTATTAGAAGAAATCTATGTACCTCTAATAAAAATGAGGCCTTATCTCTCTTTTGGTCACTATGAGGAATGAGATCTCTCAGCATCTGAAATCTGCAAAAGAATGGATAGATTTTAGCCTCTAATGATGATTCTGCATCACAACATTTCCACTTTTCAGTTACTCAACAGCAATTAACCTCCAATTTCACTTTGCCAAAGGCTTTCAAATGATCAAATTCATAACATATCCACAAATCCACATGAAATTTCCCCTTACATAATATCAGAACTAATATGTGAAACAATTGAAGAATTTTACTTGAAGCAAAGCTTCGTTGTTCAGTGCATTCTAAAGGAAAGAAAAAAAAGAAAAAGAACATGCACATGGTAAATTAACTATCTATAGAATCTAGAACTTTCTCAAGACGTCTCCATCTCACGGTAAGAGTAATCAAAAGGGTTCAGTACTCTTCAATTTTTTTTAAAAGGGTTTTCCTGTGAGAGTAAGGGAATACGTTCCACATGAAATCAAGTAATAGTGCTTAATTTTACTTGCCTGTCATTAATTTTACTCCTTCTCCGCTGCTCAGTAGCAGAATGTTTTGACCTTGGGGTGTTGGCCTTCTGATCAGGTGCGGTCTTTCCATCCACTTTTACTCTCAATTCTCCTGCAAAAAGAAGCAAAACTATTAGGCCAACGAAATTCTTCAATAATTCTAGTAACACCCTAAAAAATAACCGCCCCAGATCCTAAAATGCGTAACAAACCAATACATATTTAGGTTCACTTGTATTTACACTAATGTACAGCATATAGAGTGCAGTGTAACCCAAGCAAAATGATTACCTTTACTATGGGTAGTAGTAGAACTCTCTTTCTTGAAAACAAAATCTTCATCTTCTTCAAAATCATCATCCTGTGCGCTACCCTTTGCTGATTTTATCATTTCCATGAAGCTTTGGGATTTCCGCTTTGATGATGGCCTGTAAACGAGATCCCCATGATACCCCTTAGTTAACTTTAACCCAGAAAAAAATTTAAAAAAAAAACAAAAATAAAAGAGCCATAAAAGAAACGACAACAGAAAGTGACTGACTGAGAAGAAGAGAGAGAGCTGAAACTGTTGCGATGGTTGTTGGTTGACGACTGCGACGCCCTCTCCAACGACGACGTGGCCCATTGCCCCACCTTCCCCGCCGCTTCTGTCAAAAGTAGCCGCCAAAATTAGACTCAGTTAAACGAGCATAACAGCATTTTATGCTGAATGGGCTGGGCTATATAAAGCTCTAGGACATTTAGCCCTAGTCCATATTGATATAGCAGCAGCCTTTGTTAGTGGAATAAATTATTTTATCCTAGAGCACGCAAAAAATTTATCTGATAATATCATTATCACATTTTTATTTGTAAATTTAGTTTAACAATATTAGTGTTATCTTTCCTTACAAAAAAAATAATTTACAATCGACTTATTTGAATGAAGTATGATTGCATCTTAAATTGATAAATTAACTTAAAACTTTGTCTAACGGTTGCCATCCTCTAATAGAGAATTATTAGATTTAAGGCTCAAATATCCACTCTGCTTTGGCCTTACTCTATTATACCAAGTAAAAAAACGAATCACCTTCAGGCCTCTTTGTTTGATTGATGATAATAAGGGCTTCAAAGTTTGTTACAGTATTGAATTTTTAATGTCGAAAAGAAAACAAAATTATAAAAGATGACAATGAAATATTAAAATGAAAAAGAAAATAATAAGTGAGAGTTTTAAGTTTTTAACTAGTATGTACCCACAAGAAAAAAGCCCTGAACTAGTTTCAAATTATTGATGGTGCTACTGAGAATGTGGAAGGCTGTAAAAGGTGTAATAGCAACAGGTTGTCATTGGTGGATTGACTTTAAATTAAAAAACATGTCCTAGGGGTTGCATTCCAGCGTCCAAAGAGAGTTAGAAAGCAAGTTGGCACAGTCATGGATAGTTATTATCTAGAACTATAATTAGTATAAGTACTATTATTTATTACCGCTAACGAGTCATGGCTGATCCAGTTTTTCTGCCAACCTAACTTACACTACCAGGAAAAAAGACAAACTACTCCGAGTGACAGGGTACTTTGCTGCTCCGTCCTGACTCCTGACGACTCTCTTGACTAGTTACCAAATTATCTTCAGTGCACTCGATTCTCATTGTATTTTGAAATCCATGCATAAATTCATCAATATACAATAATTAGCTACATCGATCTGCGCAGCCTGTATGCTACGAAAACCACACCACTCACCAACCTGAAATCATAGCGATTGACCTCTGCATGCGCTTGAAAATTAAATGGAAAACAAATTTAACGGTAGATATAGCATGAGGATTTATGATTCCTGCAGTTCCAAACTGCAAGATATTTCTGGCAGCAACAATACTCGTTGCACGTATCATCAACATTTACATTCCTGAAATCTACTCATAGATGTTAATAATGGTGATAATAAATGCATTAGGTTATTACTGATCCGAAAGTGAGTAAGGGCTAATGCAAGCAGGAAGTACATCCAAGCATAGGTTTGTCATGCATGATTGTTTCAAAATGACATTCTAGTATTAGACAAGTGTGTTGCAGACAGCAAGAAAACTCGTACCTCTTACAACGGGTGTTTCTCCGGCATTCTCCTTCCTTATCTTTCCCTTCTTTCCTGCAGATTCTTCCCACAAAGTGAAACCACTCCCTGTGTAAGAACTGCAGTTGGAGTTTTCGTCATTTCTCTCGGTACTACTCCCTTGAGCTACATTATATATAGCCCCCTCCGCTTTTGGAACCCTAGGATTGAAATAGGAAATGTGGCTTATACTGTAAGTTCCAATCCCACCAGGGAGAATGTGTTCCACAGAAGGTGGTGCCGGCGGTGGCGGCTTTTCAGCAGTTGCTACCTCCACTGGTGTTTCCTCCTTGGCACTTGTCTTCCCTAGGCGTTCCAGTTGTAGGAAATCGTGAGTTTTCAGGTACCCGCCTGCTTATTCGACATGACCAAACAAAGCAAAGCTAGATATGCATGAGAGACCATCGCAGTGTAGCATAAATAATACATACGACCATAATGCAATTTTTGGTACATAAACTAGTAACTAATCAGCCGCTGGAAACTCCAAATTGGCAAATTGAAAAAGATAATTGTAGTTGACAATTCACCCTTTTCTATTTCGCTTTTTGTGTTGTTTCCTTACGATGGCTTCCCTAAGATTATAACATATAAATCACACCAAAACAACAATATGATGCGTTTATGCTGCTGAGTGCTGATGGCGTATTTAATGGAAACAAAAAGTAAAATCATAGGAGTCAAAGCAAGTGCAAAAAGTTAAATTAACAAGATTATACTGGCAACACGTTATTATGTTTAGGTCATTCTCGACGAGCAAACAAACAAGACTTGAAATTCTTAATTTTTTTTTCTCTTGCGAGCTGAATAATGAATAGTATTAAAAATTCATGCCTAAAAAAAAGTAACACATAATAAAGTAATAATAATAATAATAATTAGAATTAAATTTTCTTCATTTCGTTGTCTTCTGGAAGTGGCATTCCATAAATAAATTAAGTACTTAAAGAATTGGAAAAGCGGGTTCAAATACAGCTAAAAACAGCTCAATTATAAATCTTGACCCAATCCGTCTCCATCAATTTCACGTGAAAGTCATTCTCATGAAAATGGTTAGGTTTGGTGTTGAATTATAAGAAGCAAAATTTCCATTAATCATTTAATAATAATATGATGTATGTACTTATTAATTAAAAGCGGCAATTATTTTAGAGAAGAAATTTTTTATTTCTTGGCTTGGGTCTTGTACATTAAATATCACGGGCGTAAGGGAAAGGAAACAAGGAAATGGAAGATAGAAGCGCGCGTGCCGTGAGTACAGTACAGGGGAAATGAGGTGGTGATGTGAATCATGTGACTTGTCAAATCATGTCCATCTCCATCATGGGCCCCTTTCCCTTCAATCCCCATGCTGCTCCCTCTGCTAAGCTAATTTCCTCCTTCGCCATTGCTAACTACTAGATGCTAATCCCCTCCTTTTTCGAGGATTTTCTCATCTCTCACCCTATTTTCTATCCCTTTTTTTTTTTAATCTTTTCCTACTATTTAATTTCTTGGATGGGCCCATCCAACGTTTCAATTGGCCCATGATCCATTCATTCGCAGAAAATGCAGTCACGTGCGCTACTTCAAATCGTGATCCCTAATAAAACCATAGGATTTTTCTTTAATTTTTTTCTTTTTCTCTCTCTCTCTCTCTCTCAACGTCATGTAAATATGTAATGTAGCATAATGTAATAATATTTTTAAAAAAAAAAAAAGAAAAAGAAATGAAAATTTAGACAGGAAAAAACAAACACATAGTATTTTTTTTTTGTGATCTTAAAAATAAGAAAGAAGGAATTACCTTGAGAAGGTGGCCTGGGATCTTGTTGGGCGCTTGAATGACTGCACAGTGACAGAAAGTCATGCGTTGATTTCCTTCCTGTTCGAATTTTTAACAAAAACTATTAACTCCTTAATATAAACCTGTGTAAATCACAGTTTCTTCAAAATTTTAACTCTCAACAAACAAAACAAAATATTTCCATTCGCATCTTGTTCTTTTTCCTTCTCGTAAATGATTTTGCAAAAAGAAAATCAAAGCGACGTAAAACAATCGAATTACCTTCGGCTCCGAAAGGACGGGATTGAGGGAGCTCCATCTACAGCTTCAGATTTTTTTTTCCCTTTGTTGCAGGGAAACTTTGGATCAGAAAATATATTACGTTATATAATTTTTGACGAGCGGAATTCAAAATTCAATGGCAATTCAATGAATTCGCAGAGCTTAAGCCGTCCGATTGCTTTATCAGATCCGTTTCACGTCGAGAAAGTAAATTTCGTCGGTAAAAAACTAGGCCTCCACCTGAGATCGGAGGCGCATTTACTTGACGCTTTCAAAACATGAAAGCTTTCCACGCAATTGAATTCAGATTCCAAAATTCTGAACCGTAATTAACTTGGACGCTGGAAAGAAAACTTTCTCGACTTTTTTCTTTCGTTTTCCTTGAAAAAATTCCACAATTTGCAGCTCCGAGAGATCTTCTCCACTCGTTCAACTGACCGAATCAGAATTATATTTTTTTGTCACCGAATCTGCCACCAGAAAACATCACAATATCAAATAAGAAAAAAGAAAAAGAAAACGATGCTTACACAAAATTCAGCACCTTCAAAGTTAAATGAAATTGAATTATGCATAATTCAAATCAAATCTAGCAAAACTAATTCAAAGAACAATCCAAAGAAGAAACTTTTCCAAAAAATAAAACAAAGAAGAAAGAGTACGCACCTGCTTGATCTGAATTGAAACCATTTTAACGTGAATTTCAGCGACGGAATGATTGAACCAACGAAAAAACTGAATTCTAAACACTGAAGTAAACTCGTAAAGTAAACATGTAATAATGCAGCTACTGAGAATCTTCTTCGAAATTCGACCACCAAACCAAACCAAAAAAAAAAAAACTCTCTTTTTCTTTGAAACTCTTTTCCTTTTATTTCCCTTACTTTGTAGAGAAGAAGCAGTTTGGCGAAGGACGAGGCTTTAGGTCGGAGAAAATGAACTCCTTTCTTTCTCTTTCTCTTTCTCTTTCTCTCTCATTTTCTTGAGCGTCCGCTTGCTTCAAAGATCATTTTATACACTTTCTTTCTTTCTTTTATTTTCATTTCTTCAAAAAAAGACTGGTTTCGGTAACGGCGTTGAGGTCACGACGTTGCGGCGGGGTTGACGACGTTAGTGCTAAGGTTTGACGGCTTCGTTTGATGGTTTCTCATGCTTTTTTTAATTTTGAAGTGTAAATATGGGTGTGGCATTCTATGGATCACGGAACTTAATGCTTTTAATTTTGGAGTTTTTTTTTCAAACAAAAATAAAAAAAAGCAAGGGAAGATATATAGTTTAATGTATTTGGCGATCCCGATTAATATTTTACAGCTTGTGTATTTGTCTTAGCCGAAAACAGAACATGGCTAAAGAAAGTGGCTAAATTCGAGTATTTTAACAACGGCTTAATGAGGGTTCTTTTTACCTCTCATCGCCCGCCATTTGTTTTTGTCTAATCTCCCCTCCGTTGAACTGGAGACCTTCAACCACTTACTAATATTTCAAACAAAAGAACTGAAGGTTTCGTTGGTTTTCGTTGAAAATGCTTCTCACTAAATATTGTAATTTTAGACACAATATTTTAACATGATACAGGAAGATATGTGATTAAATAGGTGTGAGTCTAACCTTGACGTGTATTATCTCTATTTGTATTTAATACGTTTAAAATAAAAAAATTTTCATGTCTTAACGTGTTAAATATGAGTAACATATTTAAAATATATTTAATTAATTATGTTAATTATGTTATCGTGTTTAAATATATAAACATGTTTAATTGTATTTAAACATATATACGTGGAACGTCTATCAACTTGTTAAAAATTAATAATTAAATACTACTTTAGCCTTAAATAATTATTTTAATAAGTTTATTAAATTTTATAAAGATAATAATGTAATTATGCCATGTACAAATCCTAATTTTGAACTTTTGTTTTGTTTTATTTGATGTTATTATTATTATTTGTTGTTATAATTGTTTTTATAATTATTGATTTTACATTTAAATAATAAAATTATATTTAATTGTAAATATTTTTATTTAAACTTGTTAATCATGTTATTAATCATGTCATTTAGTGTATTGGCACGTTTAACAAATGTGTTAATCGTGTCATATTATACGGTTATTAAACGTATACGTGTACATGTTTCAGATTTAAGACACGAATATTATTTATTTTATGTTCGTGTTTAACTTTAATGTGTTTTATGTCTAATCATATCTGACACGTTTAAGACACAAAAACCTGAGTTATCAAATCTATTTTTCACATTTTATTATATTTGATTAGTAAGCAACTGAGACACTCAGCAAAAAATTACTTAATAATCAACAAAAATAGATCCACAAACTTGGAAATTGTTTTCCATTTTACAAAAATGAAAAATTATTTCAAAGTAATCAATGCACCTATCAAGTTATTCTAGGAATGTAAATGAGTTATTATTATATGGATAGTCACATATATCCAACTCGATAATATAATGTTAGAATATCCTATATTCAATTATAAGACGGATTAAGCTAAGGTTTAAAACCCAACATAGATTCGGGTAAGTTTCAAGTATCATTTTTAGGATTCCTTAAACCCAAACTTGATTATATATAATGTTAAAAAAATTTTAAATTTGTGAGATTTGAACCTTTTATCCTTAATAAGTTAACACAATTTTTACCATTTTATGATTTTTACATCTAACTTAAATGGATATTTAATGGATTTAGATAATTGATGGATAGCTTTTTTTTTAATTGAAGAAAGGGGAATTTGAACCGTATTTTTAGACAAGGAGATCATGCACCAATCAATGAGCTAAATACTTGAGTGTATGTATAAGAATTCAATTTTGGATAGTTCTTTATCATTAGATTCAATTTTGGATAGTGTTTCATAATTTTATACGAGTTTTAATAAAATTGGGATATTTTAATAGCTAAATGGTTTTGGGTTGGGTACTTTAAAAATAGTGAGCACCGTTTATATCTTTAAGTTACCCATCTCTAAGAGGCACAGCTTAAAATAGTATTATAATTAATAAATAATTACTTTATATTTAATTTTAATTCAAATATACATTTAAAATTATTAAAATTTGTTAATAATAAATATTACTATTAATAAATAATTTTTAGTGTTTAATAAAAATATTTTAATAATTGTGTGAATATTACTATTTTAACAAGAATGCAAATTTATAAGAAAACAACCAAATAACAAAAAAAAAATTTCACAATCATTCAGACAACCAAAAAATCAAATTTTCAAAAAAATGTCAATTTTTTACAAAAATCATTTTTTGAAATTGCATTTTCACAAAACAAACATAACCGAAGAGCAATTTTGTTTTTGTTAGTATCTAATAATAATTGAATACAAATGCTTTTGAAGTATAAGAAATTCTAATTCAGCTCTCATCGGTTTGATTGATAGAGTGCATGTATCTCTTTTTCAAAGAGTTAGTCTCTAAGTTTCTTTTTTTTTTCCAAAGATCATATCTTAGAAAAAATATATTTTTTTTGTTTTGAACCTAAAATGAAAAGAGGAATAAATGGTCATAACTTTTTTGTTTTGGTACGTGTGAAAGTATTAAAGATTTATTAACATGAAGTTCAACTTTATCAAAGTATAAATTTGAGATTTTGATGTTAAAAAGTTTAAGTTGAGATGGAAATTATATTGTTAGAAATAATAAAATGTATAATTATAGGAGAAATTGTGGTGCAGTAAATTGCATGCAACAATTGAAACTCTTTGGCCCAATTCTACAGTTGATTGTTGTCAAGAATAAGCCGAATTAGGGCAACAGATGTTACCTCTACTGAGTGTACGAACTCTTATACACTGGCAAAAGAGGGAAGAGTGCGCATTGTTTCTTTCTTTGCTGTTGGAGCTTTTGGTTTTATTCTCACAATATGACATATCACATTTTCCGTAGAAAACATCACGTCCGGTAGTGGTAATATTGGCATTGACACTTTGGCGAACACCTCAGCCGTGGATAGCCATAGAGCTGCCATTAAAACGCCATCAGAGCTGTGGTGGACCCCGATCCACGGGCCCTTTATAATCCCATCATTCACATATCTTGTTTTAACTCTAGGTTGATACAAGCTGTGAGCCACGTGAGGGGGTGAACCTTTGAGGTTGACTTAAGCACAGTTACCCGTTGACAGGGGAAGGAAGATAATGCTAAAGAAGCAGGGGGAGATGGTTAAGAGGTGATGATTAGGGGCACAGATCCCGATTACGCAGCGTTAATAAAATACTAACTGCTCTTGAAGTTGAACAATTTGTGTTTTGGATCAGGGGATGTTGGTAGTAAAGGAGAAAATGTCACGTGCTGCGCGTCATGTCTCTCCTTCTTCTTCTTTTGTGGCCTTTCTTTTCTGTGTGCCGGGAAACGCGGGGCTTTATTTTCGACGCATGGCCCCCCATGTGCATTTCTTAGATTCTCTCCCTACTTCACTATTCCTATTACTACTAGTTTTAATCTTTCCATTTTCTTTTACCGATATGTGTTACATTATTCTTCTTTTGGTTTCACAAGTTGCTTCTCCCTTAGAATTTCCAAGGACAAAATTTAAGACCATGTTTTCAATTTATGAGGAAACAAGACTTATCATCCCATCATTGTCAACTTTATGTTTGTAGAATTTTTTTTGTTACATTATTATATATAATTTTGGACTACACAATTCGGATCAAAATTTTTTTTCCCCTTGAGGTGTCCTGGGGAAATTTTTACGATTGCAGATGTGGGTCATCCCTTCTTTCCTTTTGTTTAACTCGTTCGAAAGGAAGAAAAAAAAAAGGAATTTACTATACAACATGCTATTTTCATGTTAACATAAAATGTGATAGCATTTTTCTTATTTATCAATTTATCTTTGCCGTACATTAATAATAGGCCAACAGAAAATAATTTCATTATTCATGTTCTTATCTTTGACATATAAAAATAGATTGTTAGGATAGTCTTGAATTTTACTGTAACTAGGATTGTTTAATTTTAATTAAACTAGTATAC